>NW_011645633.1:1750209-2131027 GCF_000225545.1 Orbilia oligospora ATCC 24927 | reverse complement strand
TTTTTTTTTTTTTTTTCCTTCTGACTTCGATGGAATGGGAAAAACTCTGATTGTCTGTCAGAGTGGGAAAATTAATTTAAGAACGCGGAGGAGGGGCTGGGAGAAAGATGTCTTTTGAGCAGGATAATAGTGAACGATCAGGTAAGCAGCTCGATTAATATTATAAACCCAAAATGATGACTGCCGTTAATTCAGAATCCAAAATATCACAGGCCAAGTGCGGGCAGGAATAGCTTGCAGCCAGCCAAAGTCAAGCGCGAGATTTCAAAGGGACAAGAGTAAGAAGCAAAAAAACAAATATATCAAAAAAGGTTTCCCAAGAGACTTCGGAGAAAAAAGGAAAGAAAAGAAAAAAGGGTACGGAAGAAGAGGAGGAGTCAAGAAATGCATTTGACATTTTTCCTGCATGTGCCTATAAAAGTACTCGACAAGTCAACTTTTATGTATCGGTACGTACCTCGAGATCAATTTGCGGTTACAGTGTCGAAATACGTAAGTCCAGGCCGCATATGGTCAAGAAGCATTCGTGACCCGTGCGCATCTGCAACAGGTCCTAGTTAACTAGGTCCAGCAAGCCGTCCAATCCAGAGATACGAGCGAGCCAGTGAATTCAAATGGCGAAAGAATTCTCCTTTTTGATACTGCGCAATACCCGCGACAACTGCAACAAGTTCCGTTGGAATGGGACCTGAAATGGCGGCTGACCGTTCTCTTTTACTTCTGCAAGCAGACGTATGTTACTGCCCTATTCCGTTGGTGTATTAACTGAGGTCGCTTGTTTCGAGTGTGCTTTTCCCGCATGAATTAGATTGGACGCTTTATATTGAGAACCCGTGGTTCTAGCGGGCCAACCATGGAAAAGCTACTGTAACGTCAATGCGCGAAGAACGAAAACAACGCTTATAATTGTATTATCAGTTTTTCAGTCCCCTTGTCGTATCGCTGGATCGATTCGGCAGGTGCGGATATTGCTTCAACCGTGGCATTTATTTAGTCATTGAAATCGGTTGTAAAAATAGCGACCAAGAAGTATATCAGTATTGTAATCAGATGGAGCCAAATCGAGTCGAGTTATGCAGTGTTCGTTCGTATAAACGTTAAGCCCGTCAAGCTTTATAATATAGCCTATACAGGATGTCGAAGTTGAAGATGCAGTCAGTTTACTTTGAAAAGGGAAGCTCTAGAATGATGCCTGTTGATAAGTATTAATATACCAGCCAAATTTCCCCATCGCTGAAACACTCACGACGTCGTCCAATGAAGACATCTACCGCTGCCCCAGATCCTCGGGTCGACCTGGTTCATCAGCAGCACCTTTTGAACTCAAAAAAAACATGTCTGTATGCAAGAAGTGTGCTCTGGATTGTCTGCCTGACCTGGCCAAAAAAAGGGGACCCGGCGGAAGGAGCTGCCGATCGATCACAAAAGGATTACATCTTCGAGGTCTTCGAGAAGTATCTACAGCTCGTTAGCTGAACTACTACGAACACACACTCTCGCACGACATCTTGATATTGATAATTCGAGACTCCCTCGGCCTCGGACACGGCGAGCTCTCCAAGTTTACACCGTACAAGGCATATACATACATGTATACACCCTTGAACACCATCTAAGACCTTATTACGGTCTTCTATCATTATGTAAGACTCTGGTAATCTGTGTCTGACGAATATAGGAATGCTGAACATCAACCAAACAGCCACCAACCGTTCTCAACATCTGCGGCGCATGGCATCTCGATAAAATGATGATATCGCTCGTGCCACACAGCAACGATCTAGTTTATACGTTAGGGGCCGCCGAATTAAAACCCTTAGCGAGAAACCTCTCAGATGGTGGTTCAAAAAGACGTTGTCAACGTTGGGCTGGATGGCGCCCAGGACTCGGGTCTGCAGCCCACCCACTCACAACGAGGCCTCACATTTAAAGCTGAAAGATCCATGAAAGTGCGCTCCATAACATCATTAAAAGGGTTCGCTGGGGGAAGGATGAATATATCCGTTCGCACCCGATCAGCAAAAGCTCAATAACTACGTCCATATCAGTATCCGATATTTCCCAAGTTCAACTGCATGTATCAGATCTCACGAACGGCTTTACCGTCTCCCCGCGACAATTCAAGGCTAAGCTGAGGGACTTTTTCAAGCATCTGACCATCTGCGCCTGCAAACCTCCTTATACGGAAATCTCGATCTATTTCAACATTAAAACTTTTTCTCCGTCAACCGCTTCAATCCAGCAAATCAGATCTATCAAATCGATAGATTCTCAAATCTCACCTGTGGAAAACAATCGTCTTGGTTTTCTTTTCCTTTTCTAACCCTTGAAGAAAAGCAAACGTGCCCGAGGAAAAGGAACCCAGGTCTTGGAGAAAAAACAAAACCCTTGCTCTTCTCACTTTTCGAGAGTTCCCGTCCCAATGTAAGGCATATCTCGATTCCCTCTCAGCCAATCACATCGCCAATATGGCGTAAGCGCTCGCAATATAAGTTCGAAAAATGAGTAACTCCACATTCCGTTGGGCAAGGATGCTCGTAGAGATGTCTTGATTTGCAGCTCTTTTCGATATCTTGTCTCTTGTTTTGAGCAAAAGGCCTCGCTGAAAACCGACTTTATATCGTTAGTCTCAAGTCATCCTGTCTCTCATCCGTATGCAACTATGTACCGTCGACAAGGAGTCCTTTCGAGCTGCGCCGCCGTAGCATCGTAGCATTTAGCTGGGTTCACAATCCGTATCTTGTGATCCCTTGTTTTCCCTCCGCTCAAAACGAACAGCCCCGGATGTACCATCTACCAAATCTAACCTAAAGAAATGTCCCGAGATGGATGACACTCCGCACCCTGGTCATTACCCTTTTGCTGTTCTCCACTCTTCCTTATAATTCCTTTTGCTGCTGAACGCCCCTTCCTTGATTTTTCCTCGTCAGCTGATGTGTATTCGGATGCATGCAAGAAGGATGGGGCATCCCGAGAACAGGATAAGTTGGATGCAACGAACATGCTTCCCAAAGCTAACGGAATAGAGACATCCCAGCCTATCAGCCTATCAAATGCTCCCGTTCCCTCCTACAAACAGCTCTTGCACTTAAAGAAAAAGTAACTTTTCTGAGTCGTGCATACTGTCTATGCGAGTTTTGTTTTTTCCATTTTGCTTGACTTTTGCAGCTAGTGAAAGACAAGATAAACCCATGCACCACAGCAAGCAAGCCTGAGTTCATTGAAAGAAGAACCGGACCCACATTCCATCAATCCAAGCCTTTTAAGCACGAGCTAGCCGAAGTGATCCAGAAAAAACACGAGGGAGAAATGTGGGCTTCGGTTGATGATTTAAGCGCAAGAAAATTGAAGCCATGCGAACGAATCGTATGTAGCTAACGAGACCGGGTCCCGCTTCATGTGTTGCGTGCGCAGCCTTTTTAATCTCAGTCTCAGTTCGGCCTGCCGAAATTATGCCAATTGCCACGCCCTCTTAACGACAGGCTGATATTGATATAAGAGAACAGGCCATGTAATATCGACTAATGTCGGTTTCTCCCTCGTTTCGTTCCTGTTGTGGAGTCCGGGGCGGGGATCTTCTTTTTTCTATTATGGATATATGAAATTGGAATATCTTACATTTGAGCAAAATTTCTCTCTCACGATATTGAAAAGGCTCTGCATGAAACATTCGTATAGCGTCCCGTCAATGATAATTATTACCTCCATACTATCTCCCAAACATTTATGACTTCAAAGTGTTTAGAAAGGTGAATTTCGCCATCCTAACCTCAAGCTAGTGTCAACTCGGTCTTCCTCCTCCCGGTGGCTTGCTCCTTAACCACGTTGACCATAACCTTAACTTTATCAAACAGGACCACTTTCCTTCCGTCCTCCAATTCGAGAATATACTCATCCGCATCGTACGTCTTTGCCGTTTCAACCTTGATCGTCCCCTCAATCCCGAACTTCGGAACAAAAACAACGAACCCGTTCGAAAATATTTTCGCCACAAATCCTTCTTGTTCTGTGCTCTTGTTCTTAAGCGCTTGCCCAACGTAGTACTCGATCGATGCTCTCCCAGCAAACTGGGCGTTCCGATGTCTGATATTAATGTTCTTCACCACCGCATCCATCTTGTTCTTGTTGTACAGAGTTTCATCCAAGGCCTCGTACTCGATTGCGGCTGCCAGCTGCCGATGGGCTGCCAAGTCAGCGTACCGTCGGATTGGTGAGGTAAAGTGGGTGTATATGTCAGTAGCGAGACCATAATGTCGGAATTCGGGGTAGGCTTGGGTCCCCGAACTGAAGTACTCAGCAGGGAGCATACATCGGGTAGCGATAATTCGGACCAGCGTGTTAAAGTAGGCTTCCTGTGGATCAACGCACCCGTCGAGTGAATCGGCGAGCGCCTTCGATGATTCAACCCGCAAATCAAGACCCTTCCTGGCTCGAAGCTGGCTCCGAAGGTCATCAAAGTTTGTAGCTGGGGGTGCACCGTGTCTCCGGAGCATTGCCGTCTGTGGGAAGGCTTCGTAGATTTTTCTCGCGACACTGATGTTCGCGCACAACATGAACTCTTCGACCAACGAGTTAGTTTCTAGTAGTTCTTTCACTTCGATGCTAGCGGGATCCGATGTTTCCGACTCCATGTGAATCTTGACTTCAGGACTTGCTAGGTTGAGAGCGCCAGCGTCCATTCTTGCTTGCTTTAATTTCTTCGAGAGCATCAGTAATATGCGCATACCCTCCGTCAAAGGGTCTGTTTGTGACCTGTTTTCATCTATTAGCATATTTGCTACAGTAGTTTGCGTTATGTTCAACCTACTTGTCATCTATCCGCATCTGCGCAGCCTTATACGCAAAAGCCTCTCTAGACTTGATCACCGACTTGGTGAATTTCGTGTTCACGATCTTTGCGTCCGGGGTCATCTCCCAAATCACAGAGAACGCGTATCTTTCCACATAAGGCTTCAGCGAACAGAGGTCGGTTCCGAGAAGGGGAGGTAACATATCAATACGCTTATCGACTAAATATACCGTAGTTCCCCGCGATGCCGCCTCGTCATCCATAGCATTATTCGGCTTCACGAAATGCGATACGTCTGCAATATGCACACCAGCTTCGTAGTTCCCGTTTGGCAACAACCGGGCATGAAGAGCATCGTCAATATCCTGACACCCGGGAGGATCGATACTGCAAACCAACAGATCTCGTAAATCGACTCTTTTCTCCCAGCCGGAGGTTCCCTTCTCAGGGACAATCCAATCATGGCCCTCCGACGGCAGACAATCAAGAACAGCTTTCGGGAACGGTCGGTACTGGACATCATATTCCAATAGCAAAGCTTCAGTCTCTGCCTCCTTCGATTCGAGTTCCCCAAGGGCCCGGACGAAATGACCCACGGGGAACCTGGACGTTCGATCCCAAGTATCGATGTTTACTACAATCCGCTGTCCTAGTAGTTGGGTAGCCTGACGCGTGAAAACACGGATCCTGGGTATCTTCTTATCTAGCGGCCGAAAGAAAACAACTTGCTGCCCGCCCGACTTCGCTCTGTTGACGGAGTTAGGATCGATGTGTCCGACATATGATCTCCAGTTACGCTTCAAGACCCCAACAATCTTTGCTGTTGGTTGGACCTTCTGGCTTTCATCCTGGGATCGTTGAATACGCTTAGCTTCATCAATCAGAGCACGTCGTTCCCTCTCCGTAACAATCGCCTCGACTTCATCTACGTCCGCATTCTCGTTCTTCGTTAAGGTGTCCTGGTCTACAAGTTTGTCGGATTGCTTTTTCCACTGGTCTTGTGGCAGCAATTCAACGACAACTTGGTCACCGTCTATGGCACGGTTCATGTTCTCCAATCCGACTATCAACAGATGTTTATCAAATGATGGTACACCGACAGTACCCTCGAGACTGTTGTAGGTAGATGTGTGGAAGGTACCCTGGTGCAGTGTACCATTTCTCACACCAGTGTTCATTTTTGGAAGAGAGAAGTACTAGTAGTCTATTAGTATAGAACATCATGAAGTAAAAAGCAGTGAGCATACCTCGGCATAGACATTAGCGCCTCTGTTAGCCTTCTTCTCAAGATCTTGAAGCGAGGAGCTTATCATGTCGAGCAACTCGTCCGCATTCTTTAGACCCTTGACATAGCCATTAACTAGGCGACGGTTAGCTTCAATCAAAAGTTTTTTTAAAAGAAGGGTAGTGAACCTACGATCAGTAGAATTAAGTCCTTCGCTCTTTGCTTTTGCAAGATTTGCCTTGTCGTTTGTGAGCATAACGATAGCAGGCGCTGTCGCACTGGAGCTTGCAGCCGCTTGTTCGATATGTTTCTGGTACCACTTGCACGCAACCCTGATCGCTCTATCATTACGATCATTAATCGACTCCTCCTGTCCACGCTTAACGTGGGTTTCCTGACGGAATTCGTTGTGGAAGACATAGAATCGTTTCTCATCCGCCTTTGTAAGCGACACGAGTCGGTTATAAAGCGGCAAGCTTTGGTTCTTGACCTCATCGAGGACAGTTTGTAACACGATAACGTCGTAGAAGGCACTCTTATGCTCAATCGCGTCCATACATTGGAGGAAGATGTTCGTGTCTGGCATTAGATAGTGGCCATGCTTGTACTGGGTTGTACCTGCCGGTTTCTCAGACAGGACGAATGGGCGAGCTATATAGCATTCACCGAGTAAGCACTACTCTCATGTAACTTGAATATAATGGTTGTAGATATAGATATCACCGTACATCTATTGTTGGAATCTACTGGCGCATTCGCCAGACAAGCCCGACATAACCGCGACGAGCAGGGAATGTCAGTCCGCAGGTATATCTCACGGACAATCTTTGTCACTTTGCCACTCTTAGCAGAGCGGATGTAGACCTTGGAGGTGATGCTATCATTGCTGGAAGGGTCTACCAGCATACGCTTTATGCTCGTCATGGCTGTGGTGGAGTGGAAATGAAGCGGCTCTGTTATGGTTGTTCGTCAAGGTTTTGGTTCGAACCAGCCAGGAAATTTGTGTTCGGCTGGCGACGGCAGGTCTTGGCGAGGTCGTATGCAACACATTACTAATATCATGAACGAACGAACAAACTCCAGAAACCCGGCTCTGGTGCAAGTGGAACTGAGGTTCTACAACATCCCAAGTAACATCAAACAGGATTCCAAGCACCGTTCTCTCAGAACAGAAGCTGCATTGTTTGTGGTCCTACCGAGGCACATACTATGCATGATCGGAAATTTCTTTGCGAGGCTCTCCTTGGTTCTCCTTGGTTCCGAGCTTGGCCAGGCGCAGAACTCAAACTGAGTCGCTTCTCAAACAGTTTTCCGATTAAGAAGGTGACCCAACCTGCCCACAAGACCCTTTTTAAAAAGCCAAACATTTCTACTGCCCATCGAAGAGGGTTCTTACGCCCATGTGGTGTCGATTCTGCTATCTCATTGGTTCTGCCAAAAGATTCGATCTCCAACCCATTGGAACTCTTCAGTGTCACCCGGTTGACGGTTTTCGCTTTGATTCTTCTTCCTCAGAACGTTGACGTCCAAACTGCTGTTAACTGACGCAGCCAAGCCGTAGGGCCGTTCCAAGACCTCATGGCGCAGCCTAAGAAGCTTCCCTGGTGATAGAAGTCTCCGTGCTGGCGCAATTCACCATCCACTTGGCTCCACCGTCCCCTTAACCGGGTTTCTGGCGAGGTTCTCGGGTCTTCGGCTTGGACCCGGAACGGCTCCAGTTCAATGCAACTGGCGCTCATGCATTGAGATTAACTGTTTTATGCTCCTGCCTTTTCCCCTCCTGCGGATCGAGGATATGTTGCATCGAGTAATTGCGACTCAAAACGGACATCGTCGCCTGCTGCCTGACCTGATTGTATATGATATCATGGACACCCTCTCCGAGTAAGCGCACGCGTCAAACGATTCTTGAGACAGTGATCTTTTATTCTTGGTCAAGCCACCAAAAGCTTGTCGCCTACCTTCTCTGATGCAGCCTCAATATCTCGAACAGCGCTAAACAATAGACTATCCTAACTACGGGCACTTGTCTTTAGTTGTTAACGATCACCAGCGCAAAAGGTCCTGGTCTGATCATGAACATCAGATATCAGCAATCAAACCCCTTGACTGATTCCGGATACTAGCTGCCTTTGGTGATCACCTCCTAGCTTGCTCGGGTCTGCTTTCTTTCGTAGGAATGTCTAGAATCATCTTTCCCCGCGAAATCCACCCAAACTTCCTACCCCCCCATGCCTAAGTAATCTTACATAAATGACTATTCCTATGTAGTGCAACTATCGATCAAACGAAGAGGGTGGGGGAGACAATGTGAGAGGGTTTCACAAGGCAAATCCATAGTCAGAAGAGAAAAAAATTTTAAGTTCACGGTCTGCCCCGATGGTCTTCCCAGAACCAAATGGGGTGTCCGCGCATGAACCCAGATATTTCGCACATATACTGCCTTTTCGAGAGTGACTAAAGTAGATCACCCGCTCAAGATCATAAAAAGGCTTTGGGGTTCCCCGTAGGACTGCTTCCTCTTCTGCCGTTGCTACCCTCTTCCTCCATCTTGCCCTCTCCTCCTCAAACTTTTCTGGAGAGTTGATTTTGAGGTGTCTAATCGTCTGTTAAATAATCGCGATAAGATTCTCTATTATCTTTTGTTCAACAGTTCGCCAATATGTCGGAATCAGCGTTAGCTACAAGGTCGAAATGGGAGGTTCTCATGCCCGTTATCGTATGCGGCTCCGGTCTGTTCTCGGACGGTTACCTCAATGGTTCGTAAATAAATCATATTACTTGACAATAAAATCCGAAAGAATTTATGCTAACAAGATATCTAATTGTCCTTTAGGTGTCATTGGTACCGTTAATACGCTTTTGGGCCGTCTCTACGGCGAAGAATACAAGAACAGCCCGGCACAATCAAACGTCTCCTCGATCGCCTTTGCTGGTACAATCATTGGTATGCTGGCCTTTGGTTGGATCAGTGATAACTGCAGTAGAAAAGTTGGCATGGTTGCCTCAACAATTATCTTGATAATATTCGCCACACTCTGCGCCGGTGCATATGGTGCCAATGGCTCCGTCGGTGGACTTCTCGCCGCCCTTACCGCATACAGATTTTTACTTGGTATTGGTATTGGAGGAGAATACCCAGCTGGCTCTGTTGCATGCTCTGAAGCTACCGGTGAGATCAAGAGTGGACACCGTAATAGGTGGTTCATTATCTTCACCAACGTTATGATCGATTTTGGATTCGTCATTGCGGCTTTTGCTCCATTGTGCGTTCTCTGGATCTTTGGAATGGACCGCTTGAATATTGTCTGGCGTGTGTCCCTCGGCCTTGGTGTCCTCCCACCACTTTCGATCATGTACCTCCGTACAAAACTCAAGGAACCGGAGCAGTTCAAGAAGGAGACTATGAAGGATACTAAGACACCGTGGCTGTTGGTCTTTAAATATTATTGGTGGAGGCTTACTATTCTCAGTCTTATCTGGTTCATCTATGATGTGAGTATCAAGGAACGGATTCCGAATATTTTGGAGTATGCACATGGCTAACAAAAATATAGTTCTCTGCCTATTCTTTCGGTATCTACGGTTCTTCAATTCTCTCCATCGTCATTGGAGAACAGGAAGCTCTCTACAAACCATTCGGATGGAACGTTGTTCTCAATCTTTTCTATATTCCGTATGTATCCTCTTGAACTGCCAAGTTTAGTTATGTTCTTAAGTTCCTAATACTAACATTGAAATAGTGGTGCTATTGCTGGCTCTTTCATTAGCGATTGGATCGGTGCCCGAGAAACCCTCACCCTCGGCCTAACCCTCCAAGGATTCGTTGGTCTCATTATGGCTGGATGCTACGGAAAACTCGCCACACCCGACCACATCGCAGCTTTCGTTGTTGTCTATGGTGTCTTCCTAACCCTTGGTGAAATGGGTGCCGGTGACAACATCGGTCTTCTCGCTTCTAAGTCCAGCGCTACCGCCATCCGTGGTCAATTCTACGGTATTGCAGCCGCTATCGGAAAGCTCGGTGCTTTCGTCGGAACTTACATCTTCCCCATTATCATCAAGAGTGCTGGTGGCAGTGATACCGTTAAGGGAAACCAAGCCCCGTTCTGGGTCAGCAGCGCATTGTGTCTAGTAAGCGCCGCCATGGCATGGTTCTGCTTGCCTCACATCGGACAAGATACCATCACCGAAGAAGATGTCGCTTTCCGAGAATACCTTACCGCGAACGGATACGATACCTCGCAGATGGGTGTTAAAGAGCTCAGAGGAGAGAAGCTCAACGATTCGAACAGCGCCGAGGGCGTCAAGGCCACTATCAAGGAGGAAGATAAGTTTGAGACCGTCCCAATGTAAGACGGAGTATGGATTAGAGTATCTATATAAATCCATTAATTTTGGTTAGGAGAAGTATTTGATGGCATGATTGAAGATCTTTTTACCAGCATGGGATGGCGTAGTCAAACTTTCTGTATATATTAGCCTTTGATATCATTTAATACCTTTAGCTGATAGTTCACAATATCAATGTTTAATGATGACATACAAATGATTCGCAAGAAACAATAATGGGGAACCGTAGTTGTACTAGTATCCGGGTATCGTAAATAAATCAAAAGTAGGTACTTATATGATAATTCAAATGTGCATCCTCGTTCTGTGATAGAGTGTTGGAAGTGCTAAATACAACAAACCCCGATCAAGATATCTCATGAGCTCATGAGCCTATATGAGCATACAGGTCTCAAGTCACCCTGCTAACCTGCTAACCTGCTAACACTAGCTGTTAGACTACCGGCCGAGAATGCACTTTATATAGCCGCTGATATTGATATAATACTGTAATATTATACTGTCTCACATTGGCTAAATTTGCTCGGTCGGGATTTCAGCTTGTCTGACAGGAGAGCTCAAAAGTACGTAATCTAGATTATTATCATTATACATGCTTCAAGCGAGTATTTTCCGGTTTACTGATCAAGATGTCAAGTTTCTATGTTGTCCTGGTCCTGATTCATTCTAGAATCGAATCAACAGGCGTCAAGGCCTCAGGCATTTGGTTATTTTGACAGGATGCATCCTAGCATGCGCATATCTCACCTCGTAAGTGCCGGATCAATAGCCAATTTTGTGACAAAAACATACATTTTCACTGACCATGAATCGCCACTATGGTATCATATCTTCTTTATAAATTACGACTTGTCGGGTCAAAGATAATTGTCCATGCACAAATGCTCGACAACGTGGTCGAATCGTGCCAGCCTCAATTGTACAAGGCTCACCTACAGCAGGGACCTGGGGTTGCAATTGCAATTGCATTGACGAACTCGATTGAGTGCAGCTTATCCCGACATCCATTGGCTGTACCTGTCGGTTAAACAAACCACATTGCAAAATAATTGAAGGTTGACTTTTCAATAGGTACATATGTACCTAAGTATCTGCAAGCACAATTTAGCCTCTAGGTCTTTTTATCCTTTACAGAAAGAAATAAAAAAGAAGATCCTGGCGAGGATTTGACGATATACGGACCCGAATTTGTCTGCGCCCTGACCCGAGGAAAAACCTTCTTCTTGCGTTCCTCGTCTAATCTTGCAAGATAATGGCATGCTATTCCCTGCACTGACGTTTCACAAAAACCGATTGTGCAGGTATACGAATCGGTGGCTGCAGGTTCGATAATATCGGTTTAAAATTTATAACGTTGACATGGGTATCTTTCTGATAGGAATATGCCGTTTTTCAGTTCACTAGTCATGTTGGTGAGCTTTGAATCAAAATCAATGAGTATCATACGTACATCACTTGGCTTTTATATTGCACTTGCATCGCACCTTGATGCTGGTTCTGATTCAAACGTTCAAACAAGGGTATCTGGAAGAGTGGGAAAAGCTAAATGCATTCCAGTCGACTGAGAACGGAGCGCAATGGCTGGGAGTTTTCGTCCAAGGATCCAAATTAATTCTCCATCAAGAGCTTTAAAGAAAGTTTCGTGATAATATATATATATATATACCTTAATCGATCACAGCGAGTTAAGCTTCCGGAATTCCTTTGTCAGCCATTAGTCTAGAGTAGTTACTTCAGTGCGTATAACTGCGTATCAAGATGCAGCTTCAACTTCTAACACTCCTTGTCTCTGGGCTCTCGCTAGCCGCCGCTTTTAAACCTGCTTCGACTCGGGGCACCGACAAATTAGCTGCTAAAGGGTTATTGAACCTCGCGGGTTACTCAATCTTGCATCCGCCCAAGTCGGGATGTAACTTAAGCAAGGTGAAGTTACGGAAGGAATGGTAAGTTTTCGACATATACCAGATCTGATCGAAAATATACGTACATACATAGGTATCGACATTTTCTAACTTCTGTACTTTAATTATAAACTTGCAGGAGTACCCTCTCTTCTCGCGAAAAGAAAGAATACATCCGCGCAGTTCTTTGCCTTCAATCAAAACCCGCTAGAAGTACACCTCTCGCTCCGGGTGCCGTATCCCGCTTCGATGACTTCGTAGCAACTCATATAAACCAAACTTTCTTCATCCATGCCACCGGTAACTTTCTCTCGTGGCATAGATACTACACCTGGGTTTACGAGAAAGCGTTACGCGAAGAATGCGGCTACAAAGGCTACCAGCCTTACATCAATTGGGGAAAATATGCCGAAGACCTCGAGCATGCGCCCCTATTCGACGGGAGTGACACAAGCATCGGTGGGAATGGGAATTATATCGCCCAACCTAGCGGTCCTGTATTCCCAGATCCTGTAAACCCCGTTATTATATTACCACCGGGAAAAGGTAGCGGATGTGTTACTACCGGTCCTTTCAAGAATATGACGGTCAACCTCGGGCCCGGTTTCTTTGGCGCGCAGTATCCCGATGTGGCACCGAACCCCCAGTTCGATGGGTTGGGTTATAACCCTAGGTGTTTGAGAAGAGACTTGGGGTTCACGGCGGCTAAGATAGGATCTACTGATCTGAATTCGACGAATTTGATAACGAAGTATACCACGATTAAGACGTTCCAGGATTTCATGCAGGGAACGTTTTTGTCAGGTGGGAGGGACATCGGTGTGCACACCGCTGGCCATTTTTGGGTTGGTGGAGGTAAGAATCTCACTTTTTATTTATATTTACAAATATATATATAGTCACGATTGACTAGTAAGATGTCGACTTGAGATACTGATTTGAAATTTGCAATAACAATAGATCCAGGCGGTGACTTTGCCGCAAGTCCCGGGGTAAGAAATTATATTAACAAACACACTCATTTTCTGCCTATTGAATCCCTTGCTAATTATATCAAAAACAGGACCCGTATTTCTATCTCCACCATGCACAAATTGACCGAACTTGGTGGATTTGGCAGAACCAAGATCCCAAAGTTCGATACAAGGCTGTGGGAGGCACGATCACCATTCTCGATACGCCCCCAAGCCGGAACGCAACTGCTGAGGATCCATTGGATCTTGGAGTACTGGCGCCATCCATCACTATTGGGGATGCATTGAGCACGATTGATGGGCCTTTCTGCTATATCTATGTATAGATTCTCAATAGCTACTACTAGTATAGGCAGTGAGGCTTCGCAGGGCCAAAGCATATGATTGTAATAGTTTTAAGCTAGTTAGCAATGATTAATGATATTATATTATATGATGAAAATTTATAGCTTAGAGCAGTCGCCTTATACTTAAAATTTAAAAGAAGAAATTAATCCCAAGACTTCCATACAAAAAATACCGTGCTTCACACACGGTGTAAGCATTCACACGTGGACTAAGATCGAGCAAAAGGGGAGTCGAAGTTGTTGTACTTTCTGCGTTGTCGCACCGCCACAAGATCACACTGTGGCTAAAGCTCTTCGCCAAACGTGTCGTCAAGCTCGGTCTCAGGCAACTGTATCCTTCAAAAGGCGCCTCTCCAAACCACCATACACCCCCACAGCAGCCCAGCATATACAAAATAAAAAACTCGCGACCATTCGCCAATAAATCCATCTGCTGAACTACTACCTCCGCCGTACCCGTTTTTTTCTTTTAACATATACCGATATTCACAATGGCGCAAGCCGGTGGCCATGAGGACATGATCGTACGGGCTTCCCCCCTCCCATCCGAGCTCTTGAAGCTTCGCGTTCGCGAGATAGGAAAAAATTAATTCTAATTCGTTACATTTTGGAAATGTTATCTATATATAGCACGATGCCGTTCTAAACTTCTACGGCAATCGTCTGGCTACATGCTCCTCCGATAAAACCATCAAGATATTTGAAGTAGAAGGGAATAACCATACATTGGTCAGCACACTGAAAGGGTTCGCGCCGCTACCACCTTCTTTCCCTTTCTTTCTTTCTTTCTTTCTCCTCTCTATTCCGAGCTTAAACGGGGGACTTGGAGAGCTAACATTGGGTTTGTGGGTGGGCGGAATTGGTGTAAAGACACGATGGTCCGGTATGGTGTGTCGCATGGGCGCATCCGAAGTACGGCAATATCCTCGCATCGGCTTCATACGACGCAAAGGTCATAATCTGGCTGGAGAATAACGGTCAATGGGGGAAACTTATCGAACATACAAATCACACCGCCAGCGGTATATCTTCCAATCCCACTACCAAAAGAGAAAGAAAACAAAGAAAAGACTCTATAGATTCTAATGATATATTATATCTATTAATATATAGTAAACATGGTCTCATGGGCCCCACATACCCTCGGCGAAGTCCTAGCCTGCGCATCCACGGACGGTAAAGTCTCAGTACTGGAATTCAAGGACGGAAACTGGGATACCCGTATCTTCAACGCCCATGCTACGGGTTGCAATGCCGTTTCGTGGGCACCAGATGTTTCACCCGGATCCATCGTTCAGTCTTCTGCCGCTTTGACAACGGGGGTTAGGAAGTTTGTAACTGGAGGCTCGGATAATTTGGTTAAGATTTGGGTTTATAGCCCAGACCAGGATAACTACGTTGTGGAAACAGTATTGGAGGGTCATCACGACTGGGTTAGGGATGTAGCATGGGCACCGTCGATATTGTCTAGGACATACATTGCATCTGCATCACAGGATAAATCGGTAATCATCTGGACGTCTGACGCTGGTGGACCTTTCCAGAAGAAGGTCCTCGAGATGGAAGCAGTCGTTTGGAGAGTTAGTTGGAGTTTGAGCGGGAATGTATTGGCAGTTAGTGGTGGGGACAATAAGGTCACCCTATGGAAGGAGAATCTCCAGGGAGAGTGGGAGAAGGTCACGACAGTTACGGAATAAGTTTTTTTAGTAGACTTTCTTCGGCGGTGCATTTTTCTTTGGTGTATTTTATAGCTACTAGCCAATGATACGCCTTTCGTAATTTAATGGCCATATGATGGACTTTGTGGAGAATCATGAATGTTGACTAGTCAATAGCTAAGGCCGAAGGAATACATCCCGAACCCGATGAAAGGAAATTAACAATTAGAAATTGGGGATCAGGAGAACAGTATAAAGTGTTCCACAGTAGGACAAAAGAGAGGGGAAATAGAAACCACGATTCGCTTTCGATCCCAGAAGAACGAAAAGTCCAACATGAAGCGCTAATGACATGAAAGAAACATAAAATCAGAGGAGTACAGGCTTCAGGAACATATGGAGGAAAGGCCTTTTCGCGGATGCTAGAAACGAATTTAAGAAACGCCATGACACCGAAGGTATAGCATAGGAATGAAAATAATTGTAGTGAAAAGCAGTGTGCCATGGAGAGAGGGACACCTATTAGCAATATCCACAGCGCCATTTCGCTGTCTAGAGTATCGAACCTTTTATGTCATTAAAAACAGAAGTAGCGTGAACAAGAAAGCAGACGTCAGTAAAAGATAACCCAGTTATGATAATCATAGCTTCCTGGGGTGGAAACTAGTCTGATGTAGGGTCTGGAGCCAAAGTCGGAGTCTGACTTTCCCCTGATGACTTCGAGTCTGAACTATGTTCCCGATTAGATGGCCCTGGTTGATTCTCTGCGGAGGGCATTGAAGGTCCTGCCTCTGGGTGGTCAGATGGGGCAGTTGTAGGTGGTGCTGGTGGAGGGAAAGGAACTAGAAGTTTGTCATTGGGGTCGGGAGGCGATGGAGATGACTGAGGATCAGTGGTTGGTCGGATGAAGACCTGGAGGATGCGGTTTGCCAGCCATGCTGGTTGACCAGGATCATTCAACTTCTTCTTCAAGTCGAACCTACACAAATATTAATATCATCACAACGTTTAGCAACTTTAAACTCGTCAGCTGCCTAAAGCAGCCATGCATCTCACTTACGGTTTACCATCCATAAATACAGAAGCCTTGTGGGTGTCAGTGGAGAGACCGGCTTTTTTGACCAGACGTTTTGCGATTTTCTTCACCTTTTCGTCACTCCAGGCTTGCATCGTAACGTCTATGGCATCGTGACCATATTGAACTCGGAACTTGATCATATAAGATATGGTGGTGACGCTATCGCTTGGACCTGGTCCTCCAGACATACTTGCTTTGCCTGATTCACTCGATTCCCAACTGTCGCTTGAATTTCTTGGTATGGATGCTGCACGAACGTTCATAGGATTGGAAATAATGTGACGGGGAACTATGTAATTGTTCCCTGCTTTGTCCCAGGCGCCACCGATGAAGGTACCTGTTGAATTTTGAAGCCATTTTCACCATGAGGTCAGAGGATCTTCCCATAACACCATAACATCAGACAAATTGATTTACTAACCATCGGGGAGAGTAATCTCGGCAGCAGCTAGCATTTCCCTCGCAGTTTTCAGCTGTGCATCGCTCTTGTCGGCCATCAACATCTCGCAGACTGCTTTGATCGTGCTCCAGATCTCAGGCCTTCCCGAGACTTGAGTGAACCAAAAATCATCTCGTAATCGTTGAAGGGCGGAGGCAGTGGGAGCTGGTCCATGAGCTGTATTGTAAAGCCAGTCCTTTGGACGCTTGAGCGGTCGGTCGAGTCTCTGGCCTGGAGGCACCGGTCCTTGATGGCCTCGATTGGTTGATAGACAGCCACCCATTTCGATCAGTTCATTTGAAGACAAATGTGCGCCTTCAGTACCAGTATTTCGATATTTCGAGCCAAAGGGGAAAATGGTATGATGATGATATGATGGTGATGATGGTAATGATGAGGCTTCAGAGCATACGAAAGAGGTTGGTAGTTTGGGAGGTAGTGGTCTCGTGGAGATACCTCTAACTGGTACTTTTACTACTACTACTGGTATTATTATTATTGCTGATAATATACCTGCTATATACCACCAACTGTTTGACTATGCTCTGCATCTGAGCGTCGTATGCATGAACTGATGTGCGCTGCTCCCGTTCATGCCAAGCTGAGAAGACCTGACAACGGACTTGAAGTGCGCCAACATAAAATCCAATCCAATGCCAGCTTGTGCGACAACCAAGCCTGTGGGCCTGGTCTGGTGGTGGTATAGCTCAACCTCCTGGGAATGCTGTGGCTTGGCTTGTTAGTTCTACCTATTAGTGGTAAGTATTATTGTCCTATTCTATCTGCTGCAAGGGGAGAGAGAGAGAGAGAGAGAGAAATAACAAAATTGGGGGGAGGACAGGAAATTTAATTGAAGATGAAAATATCAAAGATGAAGATGAAGAAACGAGGGGGGGAAATCAATCCCTTTCATACACACACACATGTGCATATGTATGCACTATCTTGAAGGCAAGAGGGATTGGCCAAGAGTCATGCCCAGACTCCAGACCAAATCGGTAGGGGCCTGCCAGCGTGAGGTATCATGATTTTTCACTGAAATTCAAAAGCAGGATTTCGCCGATGCAATGTTGGTACAAGGTCCAATCTATCGATGCGGGGGGAAGAATATCAATGCAGATGGGTCAGCTGGTTACATGGAGAGACCGTGGCGCAGAGCAATAAATGGGTCCAACGTTAAAAGTGTCGCCCTCGGCTTGCATCCATGTCAGTACCCACTTGCATGGCCGGGGACTTTATCGATAACCGAGCCATGACCACGCTAGCGAGCGATGGAGCTGACCTATGACAGACGGCTCGTCCGGCTGGGCGTTCGAGTCTCCAATGCATGCGCAATTGGCTTGATGCTTAAAATATATTAATATAAAAGGAATTTTGATATTATTTAGCATATAACATCCGCGAGTATATATATTAAATTATGGAGTCCACCAAGATGTTGATCTTTCTGGCGGCCTTTGTAGTTTGAAATAAAGGATAATTAGCGCGAGAGATCATGATCATTTGAAGTTATTGCGCAAATGAGTACTTTACTGTCATGTTGAGCGCCGCGTAAGCAGTCACTTTTGTATTAATTATACATCTCTTGAACATAAAAACTCGTGGGGGACTAGTCTGTATAAAAAAACAGCTACCCGACTAGGCACTAGATCTATAGAAGGGAGCATAAGTTCTCAGCTTCATCGATATTGTACCTGGTACCGTGGTTATCGGTTTCAGCTGAGTTCGGTTGGACCTCAAACATAGAAAAGCAATTCTTTAGTCATTAAATGTTAATTATCAACCATTTTTGTGAGAAAGTTGGGGCCAAATACTGGCTACACATTCGTAATCAGGAAGGGGACAAGTGCAAATATCTCTTTGCATGTGAAAACGGTGGGTTAGCGACATAATTGCGTAATGGATATTATAATTGTCGCAACCCCATTAACGAAACATAAAATTAATCCTTTGAACCATTCGACAGCTCGAAACATGGAGCTCGGTGTATCCTGTTAGGGTGTAGATCCAACCTATTAGTTTTCACATAATAGGTATCTCTACTCCCAGGCATCAGGGTCCCATTCCCCTAGTTTGCCGCTGATCCCCTCATCCAAAGCTGTAATCCTATCCATATCTTCCTCTGCCAGTTCCCATCCCCACAACTGACTGTTCTCCTTGATCCTTTCTTCCTTGTCCGACTTTGGAATGATAACCACACCTCTTTGTAGACACCACCTGAGAACAACCTGTGCAGCCGTCTTCCCATATTTCCCCGCAATATCCAAAATAACGGGGTCCTTCAATCTCGTTCCCTGTGTCAATGGCGAGTACGCAACGACTACAATTCCCTTTTGTTGACAGTATTCTACCAGCGCTTTATGTTGACACCAAGGATGGAACTCGATTTGGTTGACCGCGGGGGTAATATCAACCTCTTTGTTGGCAATTAACTCCTCAATATGGTGCTTTGACCAATTGCTCACACCGATTGACTTGGCCTTGCCGGATTTGACAATCTCCTGGAGGCCCAACCAAGCTTGTAGACGTGCTGTTGGACCCGGACGAGGGTTATGTATTAAGTAGAGATCGATATAATCGATTCCGGGCCCCATGGCCGCGAGCGATCGATTAAACCCATCGATTGCTCCTTCTTTAGTGTAAGAGGTCAACCCTAGTCTTGCAACGGTGGTTTTCCAAGAACCTCCACCGTTTGGGTTTGGATGTGCCATTGATTCGAAATCAGGTGGCATGCCGGGAAGGGTTAGATCAACTTCCCAGAGTTTTGAGCAGATGAAGATATCAGAGCGAGAGACCGATGGAGTTTTAGCCAGGAATTCAGTGACAGCGGCACCGGTGGCAGCTTCATTGTAGTAAATTTGAGCGGTGTCAAGATGGCGGTAGCCAGCTGATAGAGCAGAGAGGACAGAAGAGTGAGTTTTGGTAGATTGGAAGACTCCCAGACCCAGCACTGGAATTGATAGTGGTGAAGCCAAGGGCAGTGGGATGGATTGCGGGGTAGATTCTGAAGCCATTGTGGAAGAACTGGTAGGCTTTTGATTATGTTTTTTTTAGGAGATGACGAGAAGGGTTAAGAGATCTCTGGAGGTTGTAGGGATGAGTATTTATAATCATCTACCTGACTCGTTTAGATGGGAAGTCGGGCATCTCAGGCCGCTAGCGGGACGGGTAAACCGGGTAGACAGATCCTGCGTTGGAGAAGCGTTGGAATATTAATATGAAGCTGATGCTGTATCGTGTCGACGCTTGATGTGAGTGTTACACGTGCACCTTGACATGCAATTGTATGGCACAGCCGTCGCATCGATGCGTCTCGACAGTGCATTGTATATGTATAGGTAGTCTATATTGCATTTGCATTGTATTGGCCCACCGATAGATCCTTACTTAAAAGAAGTTTTTATTGAAGAAGCTAGAAGTTGAAATTGTCCAATGTGATATGTTTCGCTTTAAATTTCAATTGTGTAGCGCAATGCAATGAGGTGCCAAATAGCTACTTAAGTAAGTAGTCATATATGTAAGTATCTAGATATCGATATCGATAGCCGTGGATATTTGGTTTTAAAACACTTTTTAGCGATGTAGCTAAAGTAGCTACTTCAGTACATATAAAAGCCATTGAACTATTAAGCTTAAGATGCGACAGGGAAGTCCGGCCCGACCGCGGGAGCTTGCTCGCAGATTTGAGACACCTAGATTTTTAAATGCAAAATGATATCATATCATTACATTTACTCTCATTCGTCGTCCTCAGAATCGCTGAATGGGTGGCGGGTAGATAAACGTGAAGGGGGAAGAACATTTAGATCTAAAAGGGCGATTGCCTTGTCAAAGAATAAATCATTGTTCGAGGGGTCCGAGGAGAAATCATAAAGTTGATTCGCGTCCATCCTAAGATCGAGCCTGTGTTCATCATATATCATGCAAAAGTTATTAACTTGAACTAGAAATTCCCCATCAGTCGCCGTGAGACGCTCCCACAACGATATCATCTGCTTATCGCTGGTGGATCTTGTGAGCTCGGAGCATCGTTTTTCTCTAGCGTTTTTGGCGAGCTCTTTCATCTCAGCGATGAGGGCTTTTGTGTAGTCGCTCAATTTACTCGATTTTGTGAGGGTTATACGTTTGGCGGCACCGTGGATTCCGGCTCCAAGTAATGATGGGAACATGCCTATGGTTTGATACTTGTATATAAATGACTGTGAGAACGATATCTTTGGTTCTTCCGGAAGGTCATGATCAGATGATGCATCTTCACCGGAAGTATTTTCGGCAGCAGTTTTGTCCTGATCATTGGACAACTTCTGGGTTTGGTCGTTCTTGCTCTTGGCTTTGGGTTCCTTGTCCGAGTTCTGGTCATGATCTGGGAAAACAAAGAGCGGATCCTCCGCGAAGGTGTTCAGCCCTGGATATCGGCCTTTCAGACCGAAGCGATAAGCATCCTCAGAGATAGAGGACCCTTTATCTTGTACGCTGGGACTATCCTTGAAGAAGTATTGTTGACTGTGACCTATTAGAAGTGCGATGTGGACTTTAAAGTTCCTAGGAATGCCTATTTTGGGGCGAGCTGAAGGTGAGCTGCTGGCAGCCTTATCGTCATCGTGGTAGCTGACATATCGCTTGGCTCGAGCAATTCTAGAAGTCTTCATGATGTGGTTCCATAGTTTGCAAACACCGGCGAGGGCGCTGTGATCCCTAGCGTCGAAGTAATGCTCGAGGAGCATAAAATGAAGCTCGAGAGGGAGGGACAAAAGCCCACTCACGATGGAGCTTGCAGGTTCATCTTCGTCGTGAACACCGACATTTTCGTCCGCATCCAGTGGTGCGTCAGTATTTGAATATGCTATGCCTTGATCATGAGCACATTCGCGTAAAGTCGTAGTACGTTTGATCGGCTGTAGTAGCAGTCTCGGACCAACTCGAGCTCTGGCTGCAGCCAAACGCCAGTTGGTCAAATTATTCTGGAGGCGCAAAGTTCTCCTAATCTCGGGATCAAGTTGACGGATTGAGACTAAGTAATCATATAGAGTCCTTCTACGCTCCATTTTGAGTAAATTGAAAATAACTGTCGATGTGTATATAATATATGTGGAGGATCTGAGATGTTGGTGTGCACTGCGAATATTAATACGATTCGAAGGAGTCTTGAAAGTCAGCGCTGCGATTGTATTTCTTGGCGGATCCTTCGCTGGGAGCACAGAACAGGCAACAGAATTTAAACTTGATTAGATATTGTTTTAAGTATTTACCTACTTACAGACTTGAGGAGTTACTTAAATACTTTGAGGAGTACTGTCTACGGATCTATAGATATTTACTGAGGTAATTAATTAACTTATGCTTATATGCTTGTACCTAAGAAATTAGGATTTAAACCGAGTGATTTCTCTCTCCTAATCTAAGTAAGTAAGTATACAAGATACATGCAATATACAATGTAAAATATGTATATAGCTATCTGACTGAATAGCAAATTTAAAAGGATAGTTCGTGAATTTCCAATACTTGAATACTTTAAATGTACTGTGTATGGCTGGAGTTCGGCAATTGGCCACGAGGAATGGCATCTCCCCTGCACATACATCCATCCATACTTACATACGAAGCAAGCATGTATTTTATTACTTAACACACTGCTAATACTAACTTGAAGCATGTCTGTGCAGTGGAGAGCTCGCATGCGGAAATTGCGGGGCAGGTCTCATTCGGCTGGACCCCGCCGCATATCGACGGCAGGACAAACTGTGACTTAAGTGATTACCTGTAGCACAGCAGGTAAGTACTTAGACTTCTTCGAAACTGACGTACTAAAACCAAAAGTCGCCGCCGCCTTTCTTCCAAGCCAGATCTAACGGATTCCCTATAAATACCTTGTCCTGTAATTCGAGGAAGTAACTTACAAATGCTGTCTCGGTCGAGCATTGTCTTCCTTCGAGCCACTGGTGTCGCTAGATCGAGAGCTAATACTAGCAGACTCGTCTCCAAACTTAAAATCTCAACCATCTCCAATTCCTCATTCTCTGTTTCGAATTCTGCCCGTCGATTAAGCCCTGTCTCCACAGCCAAGATGTCGACATTAGCGACCTTCAAGCTGCCGGCCGTCCAGAACGAGCCAAATGTAAGTCGGTTCTCTTAGTCAATCGATCGATCGGAATGCAAGCGCCTGTGTGGAACGCGGGGGGGATTTTAGGCTAATCCGAACGTATTACAACCACAATAGCAACACTTTGCCAAAGGAACAGCCGAAAGGAATAAGCTGCAGGCTGCTCTCGATGTTCTCAAGAACAAGGGGACTACTGATATTCCCGTCGTGGTCGGCGGAAAGTCTGTATGTTATATCATATATTCATTCTGATTTTATATGAAAGACTGAGGGGGGGATTATGATTCTAATATGGAGGGATACATAGATCACCACCGATAACAAAGTTGCCCAGTATATGCCCTCTCATCATGCCAAAACCATAGCTACTGCGTCGCAGGCGACCAAGGAACATGTCAACGAGGCTATCTCGTCCGCTCTTGCTGCTCGTGAGGCATGGTCTACACTACCCTTCGCAGACCGAGCTGCTATCTTCTTGAAGGCTGCCAATCTGGTCGCTGGTAAATATCGTTATGATATTCTCGCTGCTACAATGCTTGGCCAGGGCAAGAACGCCTGGCAAGCAGAGATCGATGCTGCTGCCGAATGTGCAGATTTCTTAAGATTCAACTGCGCATACGCCGAAGAATTGTACAAGCAGCAGCCTATCAAGAACTCGCCTGGAGTCTGGAAGTATGTGAAACATTCTGAATTCAAAATTTTCTCGGGTATTCTTTTTTTTTTTTTTTTTTTTTTTTTGCTAACAATACCGTTTGTAGTCGAGTCGAGTACCGCCCACTTGAGGGTTTCGTCTATGCTATCACTCCCTTCAACTTTACCGCTATTGCAGCCAATCTGCCATGTGCACCAGCATTGATGGGCAATGTCGTTGTCTGGAAGCCCTCACCAGCTGCAGTCTATTCCAACTACCTGCTTTACAATATTCTCCTCGAAGCTGGCCTTCCACCAAATGTTATCCAGTTCGTCCCAGGAGACGCAGAAATAGTCACAGACGCCGTTCTCTCTCATAAGGAATTCACCAGTCTCCATTTCACCGGGTCAACCGCTGTTTTCCGTCACTTGTACGGCAAGATTGCTAAGGGTGTAGCCGACGGATTGTACAGATCCTACCCAAGAATTGTTGGTGAAACCGGAGGAAAGAACTTCCACGTTGTTCACGGATCTGCTGATGTCAAGAACGCTGTTCTGCACACCGTCCGAGGTGCCTTCGAGTATTCCGGCCAGAAGTGCAGTGCTACCAGCAGACTATATGTCGCCCAATCCATCTGGGAGGAGTTCAAGAAGAACTTGATTGCCGAGACAGAGGCTTTGAAGGTTGGCCCTAGCGAAGATTTCCAGACTTTCGTTGGACCGGTCATCCACAGGGGATCTTTCGATAAGTTAAAGAGAGTTATCGATGATGCTAAGAACACAAAGGGTATAACACTTGTGACCGGTGGCAAATATGATGACTCCGAAGGGTTCATCATCCATCCAACTGTTTACCAAGTTGACGACCCGACCCACGAACTCTTGAATCAGGAATTGTTCGGTCCCGTTCTCGCTACTTATGTCTACCCAGACGCCGAATTCGAGAATATCTTGAAGGCTGTTGATACCACCGGTGGCGGATACGCCCTTACTGGTTCGATATTTGCCAAGGACCGCGAGGTTGTCCGATACGCTGAGGAGAAGCTTAGAGATGCGGCTGGTAATTTCTATATCAACTGCAAGAGCACTGGAGCCGTTGTTGGACAACAACCCTTCGGAGGTAGCCGAGCTAGTGGAACGAATGATAAGGCCGGAAGCATGAACTTGCTGTTGAGGTTTGTGAATGTGAGAAGTATCAAGGAAGAGTTTGATGCTATGGAGAGTGTCACCTATGCTAGCAATGAAATCTAAAGACTGGGTGGATTCTGGTAGATAGAGCGACCTTATGTCTATTTCCCATATCTATGCATTCTTTTGCATGTTAATTGAGAATGAGAAGGCTATGTACTCTATGAAGGTTTCTATTTTAAAAGTCAGATAGACTAATATTAATAGCATTTTGGAAACTAAGCCTGGATAAATGATAAAATAAGTATAAGTTACTCGTATTAGTAGTATGACCTTAGCTTAGATACACTCATAGGCCATAGTACTTTCTATTGATTCTCGACTCTGGTATCAACCCCCACAAATCTTCTGTAGTATTGATATCATTATATCTGAGTACTAGGTAAATGCAGCGTGAACATGTAGAAGTACTTTATAATTATCCCCTGTAATCTTACATGCATATCTGTAGCCCAAAATGTAACTTTTTGATGAATGTCATGACCAAATGGTAGCCCGCTTTTCTGGGTATATACCTATTTTACATATCCTCCTCGTCATCGTCCCCTAGTAGAGCCGCATAATCGTCTGCCGAAGCAAACGTAGGCAAGTTCTTAAGCTTCATCCTCCTCTCCTTCCTCGCGTTCGTCGCAACCTCCTTTTCGGATTTTGCGACCTTTGATAATTTCATATCAACATCTGAGGGGACATCATCATCGCTGTTGATTCCTGCCTCAGCATCTGAGTCGTCGAGTCCGAAACCATCGAACTCTTCTTCTTCTTCGTCCTCATCGCTATTATCCTCATTCATCTCTTCATCGCCAATATCGCCCAAAGCATCCGTTGTAAGGCCTCCCATACCACCTTCTTCGTCGCTATCATCAATGTCACTCATATCTTCGTCCATACCATCCAACTCATCGTCATCAAAGTCATCCATATCCACATCACCGTCTTCGTCGGCATCGATATCAAGATCTGGCCGACTATCAACCATGGCACCCCAAGCTTCTTCATCGTCAAACTCGCTGTCCTCTGCTGCATCATCATCAGCTGCCTTCTTCTTCTCCTTCTTTTGTGACTTAGAGGCATCACTTTGCTTCCGCATGGTAAAGAATTTGTGGAAGAAGACCTCATCCTCCCTAACGTTTTCTTCTTTCATATTGGAGAAGGCATCTGAGTTGACGGGTATGAGACCACGTCCTGCTGTCTTCGTGCTCAAGACCATACCGCGAGTATCGCCACCAGCCAAAGGCTGCATGATACTGGATCCCTTGGTCGCGGAAGAAGCCTTAGCGTTACGGTAAACGAAGCGGTCAAGGAAGTGAGTTAAGGTGTGTAAGGACAGGTCAGGCTTAGATGGCATTGGTGCGTCGCCGTACAAGCTGTTTGCGTATAGCCCCACAGTAGGGTGAAAGTGAGATAGGAAAGGTATCTGTCATTTTTACGGCAAAATTAGTCTTCACGGAGCAGAAAAATTGGGCTGAGGCATAGGAAATACTAGAACTTACCAATTCCCAGATTGAGCTTCGGTCAGCGTTGGCGTATAACGGATCTCGTTTTCTTCCGTCGTATCCGTTACTTTCCTTCTTAGATTCCTCTGGTTTCGGCGCCCCAATGTCTCTCTCATCATCCACGTCTCGGAATACTTCTTCATCGCTATCGTAGTCAATAGGCTTATCTAGCATATTCTTCAAGGTTGGGTAGGTTCCTTCAAGTTCGCGGAGAAGATATAGAACACCACAGATGAATGGTGGCTGGTGCATAGAAGCGGTCTGGATGATTCTCTTGACAAAAGCCTGAACTCTGACAAGTTTATGATCGGCTTTCAGTGCTCTGAATAAGAGATTCAGGTACATCGCTTGTTTCGAGCTTGTGGCTAACCGAGGGTCCACCAAAGACTCGTAAAGAGAGCGGTAGAACCGGTCTGACACCACTTGCTTGCTGTTTGATACTTGAAATATGAGTGTTAAAGCTTGGAGACTGGTATTGAAGTTTGAGCCGTGTGTGATACGGAACAGGGTGTCAAGGTGTTTGTTGAATACATCGTCGTCGATTGAGGCGAATGGGAATGCACGGTTCACACCGGCCAGGACCGCTGATATTAACTTGGAGTTAGATTCCTCTTCTAAATCAGCGTCCTTCTTTTCTTTATCTAGCCTCTTCTTGGCCTTCTTTGAGAGCTTGCCGTCTGGCTTTGGTTTGATGGGTTTCGCTGGCTTTTTAGCCCCTCCCCCTAGGATATCTGCGAATTGGGCAAAGTAAATGCTTAAGAGCTGGTTGGCAACAGAGTCGTCGGCACGGGTGAGGATAGTTTGGTTGAGTGTTATGATGGAGTAGTATTGCGCATGGGTGTTTTTGCTGGATTTTAGCAAGGCATCGGATTCAATTGAAGATATGATAGTTGACTTCATGGCGGGATGTGCCACCATCAACTGAAGAAGCAAATGTGAAGTTTTTGACGCAACTTTCCTGTCTGGGTCACCCAACTTGTTCACTAAGAGCCTCATGAGATTGACTTCTCCCTCTGGTCTCTGCTTCAAAAGTTCAAAAACCATGTCAACCGCCTTCATCCTAACCCATGTTACGCCCGCATCGTTTGCAACAATTTCCATTGTCTTTAAAACCTCAAAATAGAAGTCTTTTAGCCAATCCTCAAAAGTCCATAAGAGAAGGTAAGCCTTGAAAACTTGATCTGCCCCCTTGGATTTCTCGTATGCTAGAAGTTCGCCTACTGGCTGTTTTGCGAACGGTAGTAGTTTCCTGTCGCTAGGTAAAATGGATCCATTGGCGAATAAATCTTTGATAGCTGTCAATGAACCGATTGTTTGGTTCCTTGACTTCTTCTTGGCGAGATTCAAGAGGGAATCGAGTGTTTTTGTGGTATGAAGCGGCGAATCGGTACAAACAATTGT
Source organism: Orbilia oligospora ATCC 24927 (assembly GCF_000225545.1). Lineage (NCBI taxonomy): Eukaryota > Fungi > Ascomycota > Orbiliomycetes > Orbiliales > Orbiliaceae > Orbilia > Orbilia oligospora. Next base: position 2,103,448 of record NW_011645633.1, on the reverse strand, counting down.
TAGAGCCGAGATCTTGTCCTCAACTGTACCAGATGTCATGATTTGGGATAAGAACTGGAGATTGGTATCCCTTTTCAGATTATTGCTCATATAGGAACTATTTTCAGCAGTAAGAAGATCTTTCCCTCGTGTATGTAACGAAGAAATGACGAATGGTGTGGGACTATCGGATGTACGGGGTAATTCTGGAAGCACGATATTATGCCAGTCTTGTTGAGGGTCAAGTACAAGAGGGCCTTTGGTGGGTAGCTGTGTGAGTTCTCGAGAAGGCGCTGTTATTGTAGGAACTTCGGCTTTTTGTGTAAGTCCCGCGGTATCGCTTTCGTTTTCTTCGGCGTCTTCTGCACCCTCACTTTCGTCCTCATCGTCTTCATCTTCATCCTCTGTCCATTCCTCTTCTTCTTCTGCCACCTCAGCCTCATCCACTGACTTAGCGGCTTCTGAGATGGCTGCGGTGAGCCCTATTTCCTTCATAAATGCTTCGATATCTTTTGCAGATGCATTTTTTACCTTCCCAGCCTCTTTTACAATAGTTTCCTCCTCATCTGAGTCGGTATCTAGTTCTCCAACGAGATCAAGATCCTCCTGAGTTCCACCAAGCGCCATGATCTCTTGGAGGAGAGCATCCTTTTTGGATTTAACGGTCCCATCAGTTGCAGGCGCAGCCGTATCCTTTTGTGTGGGTTTGGTGGACTCTACGGTAGCCGTCGTCTTTCCGTCATCATCGAACTTGATGTGTGTTTTCTTCGCAAGAGCGACTTTCGTTGGAGCGGCCGTATTGTCGATTACCGACCCACTTCGATCACGCTTCTTCCCCCGTGTATCGTCGCTCGGTTGAGCCAATTGACTAGCCTTGCCATTGACTTGGATTCTTGCACCGTTTTGCTTCGTCGATGAGGGTGCTGTGGTCTTATCTCTCGGTTTTTGCTCTTTATGTTCCTTCTTTGATTTCGAAGCACCTTTGGATTCCTTCACACCAGCTTCGATACGTTGGGTCAATTTACTTAGGAAATTGGAGCCGGGGATTTCGAAATTAGCTTGCACCGGTGCATCTGTAGCGGCAGAATCCGTCTTCTGCTTTTTTGAGCCTTTGGCCATGGTTGAGGGTGAGATCTGGTGGGAACCGATGATGGGGATGGGGTTTAAGGTCTGCGACAGTTGAGGATTTCTCTAAAAGTTCTGTCGCTGGTTTTCGCGAAGAAAAAATATTTGGTGCGACTGGAAAGGCTTGGCGGTATTTCGCAACGCGAAAAATGCAACATGATCGCTCATTCTGCAGCTGGGGCTTCGAATCTTTGCCTGGTCATATATATGCAGATACATGTTCACATGAGAAAGCTTTTGAAGAATATAATATTATGAAGGTTAAGAATATGAAGAAGTAGGCTATGGGTATCAAATTTATATATACTTGGTACGAAATAAAGGAAAGTCATTATTTACAGAGGTAATAGATTTACAAATGTGAGCGCGTCACAATGATATAGTGCCCGGGTCAACAGTTTCAGGCTTGTCGTCCTCAATCTGAACTGTAGGCTGTGTCTCAGGGTCCTGCCCCCTTTCTTCTTCATCTTCATCTATAAATGGGATATCATCATCCTTTGGATCGAAGGCCCCATTGTTGGAATTATCCTTGTTATCATCTGGGGTGGGTGTGATTTCATCGTCGAGCTCAATTTCGTCTGTGGGGGACGAAGCGGGAGCCGCGGTAGGGGGTGTCGTTGGAATCTCTAACTCTAAAAGCGTTGAGGTTTCCAACTCTACAATAGATGAAGTCTTTGTTTCCACAATAGGTTCTATAGTTCCCGTTGTTGTACTGTCTGAAGATTCGGAATTTGGAATAGCCATAGATGTGATGACGGAAGATGCAGAAGATGCGGATGTTGTTACGATTTGTGGGTCTGAGGGTCCTTGAATTACGGAGACTTGGGCTAATGGTGCTGTGGTTTCGGCAGAGAAAGTTCGAGTCTTGAACTTGGTTATATCGCCGGTAAGTTCCAAAGTTTTAGATGGCGGTGGAGGCTTAGCACCATTTTGAAGCCCAGGGATTGCATATGGGACACAGAACTCTTCGAACGGATGTTCTTGACCCCAAATCTTTCTTTCGAGCGTTGGGGCCCAGTTCGGTACCGGGATCAATCCACCCTGAGAACCCAGCTTAAACCAAAGCTCTATGTTAGCATTCAGCTTTCCCTTTACGCCCGTGGTAATTTTCTGTTTTTCCGTAGTATTGGCTTTTGGGCAAAAGCCATCTTTTTTGTATCCGGCGTGTAGTTCCGCACCGACATAAGGCATGTTGAGTTGAAGGGCACCCTCGTATTTGAAGGTGTTAAGAATCTTCGCGCCGAAAGCAATCGATGGGCCAATATAAGCACCGGCCTCGCCCTTGGCCTCAAGGTCGTTGACGCGGAATATGGGAGAGATTCTAGCTCCTTGCAAGCCGCTTACGCCGCTCTTCTTTGCTACTACATCCAGAACTATCATAGCAGAATCTGGCATTACGGCTTCAACACCAATAGTGAAGTTGGCGATAGCATCGAGTTTGAGGTCAAATCCAGCATTAAATTGAATGGAAGGACCGAAAGTAAACAGGAATGGAATAGAGAATCCCGGAATAGTTGTATCTGGGAGGATAGACTTGGTGACAGATATCGGGTTTGCCATAGTAGCCTGGGCCTTAACTTCGAGTTCAAATTTTGCCGCGAGCCCCTTTGGTTGCAAGAAAAGGCCGAGATTTTTGACTTTTCCACCCTCAGCCTTTGCTCGGACACCGAGTTCAACACCACCATGAGAACCACAATCGATACAGTTGACCTGAAGGTATGGGTCTTCGTGGAACCGGTCACGGAATAACTCTACTCTTTTTTGAGCCGTCGCAAGGTTCACGAAAATTGACTTGAGGGCTGATATGTCTGGTGCCACACCGAGGAAACTGATAAGCTTGACAGCGAGGCTGTCGAGCCCAAAGAATCTTTTGGTGAGAGCCGCTGGCTCGAAGTGTCGTCTTGCTCGGCTTGGGATATCGTATCTACCAAGGGTGAGATCGAAATTGCCAGCAACTTCAGTCCAAAGTGTTTTCCCAACAGTAAGCGTGGTCTCGAGCCCCTTCTCGTCAATTTTGACCTCCGTAACTTTGTATGGGGCCCTTTGGCTTGATGGGCAACAGGTGGGGTGGTTGGCGATTAAGTAGAAGTAATCGGCTTCCTCGGAGTTGACCCACTTCCAAGCGGCGACAGCGTGATCCATAGCTGGTTTTGACTTGAATTTGATCTTCATCTGTGACCTGGAAGTACATTCCAAGCTTGTAGTAAGTCCGTCAAACTTTTCCATCATGATAAGTGGATGCTCTGGGTCGGGAGCATGGAGGGTCACGTTTGCAAGATACATCTGCTGTTGAACTATTGGACAATTAAAGAATTAGTCATACATAAAGATCTGATAGAAAGGGTATATTCTAATTCTACCTACCAGCGGCCCCTCCGTACATCATTATAACATCTTCTCGGAGATCCAGTCTCGATAGTGGATCCTCTCTCTTGAGTAGGTGCTGGGGAGTTAAGTCATCCTCACGGATAGGCTTCATTTCTATCGCCCTATCCATAGCCTCAGAGATGGACCTCTTTTGTTTAGCGCTCATAATATCACGGCGGCGGAGCCCATCCTCGCGAATTGGTTGCGCCGCTGGGATATCATCTAGGCTAGACAAGTCTATGCCACGCCTTAAAATCGTGTTCACGAAGGCGTCGTCCCGTAGGGGGGTAGCGGGAGCAATCCCATCAAAATCTATAATGGGTTTCGCAGTTGCCTGCGATCCTAATAAGCCAACCGATAAAATAACAGAAAAGAAGGTTGAATATATCATCATATTCATATAGTTGGAGATAGATATTTGAATTTGAAGTTATGAGAAGGAAGTATGCAATATAAGGAGTGGAGACAGGCTAGTCGCCCGCGGCCAAGCTGTAATGATTGAAGATAAAGAAAAGAATGTGATTAATAACGATTGACGATAATCTCAAAATATTGGATACATGGGGAAGGCTGTGGATTATATTTTATAAGATCCCCACAGGCAGTTTGATAACCCGATCGTCCCTGCCAATATCGCAAAGGCAGATATCTAGGGTCCAGGTAGTTGCGACCTGAGGCGCACTGTGCGCACTGTATACTAGTAATCCATGTAAGTACGGTCAAGGATTTGAAGTGAGTCTCAGTCATTATCCTTGACTGGTTCAATCAGTTGTAACTTCCCGAGATATAATTTCCAGCTCTTTTACCTAAGGAGGTCGGCTGCATTCGCTTCATTGTGGTGCTATCAGAATCCCGACTAATTCTCCAAATTCGCGAACAGGAGCTAGTTAGGATTTTAGTCGAAGAGTTCAGACGGTGGCATTACACCTTCACCAATTTCTTTCTTCCGTTAGCAGTTAGTTGAAGGCGCCCCTGTTCCCAGATAACCGTTCTCATGTTAGCTTTTGGGAGTCGCGTGCGCAAAAAGTTGAGGCTGTCAATTGTCGCAGTACGAATGAGTTGATGAAGTTAAACAACTACTTTGCTAGGGGTTTCACGGGGTCGAGAAGATGGGCCTAGTAGCTACGAAGCAGCCGGGGTGGTAGGCGAGTCTGAGCAAGTGGGACAGGAACCAGAGCGCTGTTAAGTTAGCTCGGTTCTCGAAAGGAACAGGAAGGTGTGGTGTTTGGTATACATTGTAGCTTGCCGGGTTCTGTCGCCTTTCACTTGCGACACAGACTGAAAGGGAAAGTCCCTTTAGCACACTGAGACTTTCTGGCTCAAGAATATTCGATGCCTTCGAATTTTGATATAGATCAGCCCAATAAGTCTGCGCTGCGCAGTTAAATCATAAATTTTATGTTTCTGAGTCTATAATCGTACCCCATATATTTCAGTTTTGAGCTACACTTTCACCTTCGAGAGGAAGCTTAGGAAGATGCCGGTGTCATGGTTAGTCAGTTTGTTTAACTTCCTTAACTCTACTAACTTGCAAATCGGTGACGCAGGTACCCACTAATTTTCGGGTACCGAACCGTTCAATATCTACTTAAATTAAAGACTATGTAACATGTAGCAGTAGACTTTGAAAACTAGATGCGGCTGAGTTTAGTCAGCTCCTAGGGTTTCTGAGGGAGCGCCTGAGCTCAAGCTGTTCTCGGATACAAAACCGTCTGCGGCTCCCAGCCTGAGCTAAGTAGTTGAGTGCTGATAGCCTAAGTCTATCATTTAAACATGAGAGGCTACCAAGGGATTAAACACAAAGGCGGGCTAGAAGAAAAGAGGCCTGTGTTCAAACCGGTCGCGCGGGCTATAAACTGTAGATAAATTAAAAGATTGAATTCAAAAGCAATGACGGCCTAGAACGTCAAGGAAGGACCATTGAAGGCTCAAGTAGATAGTAGAAATGAGGATGTTCTGTTTCCTTCGGAAAAAATTTTCTGGAATGTTTAAGGTAAGTTCCGAGAAAACGGTGCTAGGTGAGAGCCCTAGACATGTATCAGCGCCCACGCGGCCACGGCTGCGGCGTAGCTTGGCAGGGTGATTGCAAACATTCTAACTGTACAATTTGATATCTGTATAGTTCCCCAATTGTATTCCAAAAAAAAAAAACTTTAGCTCGATATAAAGAGCTAATAGTGATCCGTATATACGAGTGTCATAAGGGAAGATTTCGGATAATTTCTACAAAGATTGCAAGAAACAACACCCAAGATTACTAGCAACGGGAAGAACGCATGGGAATATCAAACGATCTAGATATATTGACAAGAATTAAAGAATAACTAGCTGCGAATATTTCAAAGCTATTCATTCCCGGGATTTTTCTATCATGATAAACAGCGTAGAGATTTTATAGGGCGTGGAATGTTCTGGGCCGCCGACAGATATCCATACATCTAATGTACGGTGCCGCGGCTCTATATCCAGTTTCTAAAAGTTATCCTCGTATCCCTTTCACATATTGAGATAAAAGTAGAAAGCAAGCAGGATGAGGAAGAAAAGAGATAAACGCCAGCGATAACCGATAGGGAACCATGGAAGCGAATCATCGATAACGACGGCGAGGGCGACGGTGTCGGGGGCCATTTCGATGGCGGGTAGGTCTTCATCAGGTTGTTGATTCTGACACCAGCAGTAGTATTTGCAATGACAGCTATGGATCGTTCGAGTTGTGGGTTAGCCCGATTCCTCTTGTTGTATATGGTCCATGCGGTGGTGCGAGACTAGATTCACGGCACTATGATCTTGTATTCATTGGAAACACACCTTTCCTCCAATTCCTTGCTAGTGCACAGCTCTTTGTATTGTTCAGTCGGAGTAGATGAATTGGAAGTGGTTTCTTCTACTGTCGCTTGTCCACTATCTTCGGATGCTTGGGTGGTATCTCTCATCCTTTTAGAGCCTATCAACTTGTGAGTGATGTAGGTGGCAGAGCGTATTTCTGTACGTCTCGTCGCTCCTCTTTGCCAGTCAAAGATTGATCGTTTCGTTGGCCTTTGCTCATTGTTTTCCGAAACTTCTCTCTTTCGTTTTAAACCTGAAAATTTGCAGGTGGTGTAGGTGCTACAGTTTCTGTGCATTTTTTTGCAGCCCCTTGGGTTTAGGCGCCGTTGAAGGGAAGATGGAATTGGCTTCATAATATTTTAGGTGCCAAGAACTAGCGGATAGCGTCGTGAAGCAGTTGCTGGTGTGAGATGCGAATGACTAGCCTCGAAAATAGACGCTTGAGGTGAGGAAGGCTTATTGAGATAGATGATGGACATAGACGCAAGTTGAAAGGCTGATATACAACACTTACTAAGCTCATGGGAGGACAAGATTAGCCATGGCAGAGACTTGGTATCAACTATAGCTTCAGTATCTGCTAGGCATTCATCGAAAATATACTAGTACACCTGTTCAACGAGTTTCAAACTGACAATATGTTGAGAGCTCTAGATGTTAGAGACACCAATTTTTTGAACCGCATGCGCAGTGACTTCTAGGTAAGTTGGTCATGAATGTTAGGTAGTAATCGCAGGATAGATCAGACGTTTCGGTGTGCTCAGCACCAGACTTGCAACTAGACTAACTAAATGGATCAGATTATTTCATAATGTTTAAACAACTATACAATTTTCGAATGATAATTCTGAACATCACCCAGACTTTTGGACCTGTGCTAGTGCATTCTAGACGCTTATGTCCAAATGAGCTAACTATCGTGAAAGTTTGCAACACCTCGTGTTGTGATGTTGCATATTGAAGATCTCCCAAAGCCCCGGGATTACCGAATTTGGATGGCCGAATGCCGCCCGGGATGATTGTACCACCGGGAAGACCCCGCCGAAGTGCTTTTAACATCATTGTATCCTCCAACAAAATTTCTTCCAAACACCATTCCTTCCGCAAAACCATCCAAATGGCGTCCAGGGCCCTCAATCGCAATCGTAAGGTCGTCGACCTCTCACGAGTCTGCTTCTTGCAGCAGCGAGCCATTTCTACCGTTCCACGACCTTACAAACCGGCTGCCCCACTTCCATCTCGAAGCATCCCGAGGCAGGTTTCATGTGTCCGGTCTATCCCGGTGCGACATGCAAGATATTCGTCCAGCAACTCTGCACCGCTGCTGAAGACCCCATTGTACGATCTTCATGTCCGATATGACGGTAAAATGGTTGAGTTCGGTGGTCACGCGATGCCGGTCCAGTACGCCGACCAAGGGATCGGTGAGAGCCATAGATATGTCCGAGAGGCTTGTGGGTTATTTGACGTATCACACATGGTGGTATGTATCACTATTAGGCCAATTGAGCTAGTAAAGGTTTCTAAATTTACAGATACTAAATGTGCGGTTCTTTCAATAGCAACACCAATTCACAGGCCCGACGGCAGCTGCTTTCCTCGAGTCTATAACCCCATCAGATCTTAAGTCGCTAGAACCGTTTTCATCTACCCTCTCGGTGCTATTACTGCCCACCGGCGGTATCGTTGATGATACTATTATCACAAAGCATGATGAGAATGCGTTCTATGTTGTCACCAACGCTGGATGCCGCGACAAGGATCTTGCCTTCCTCTCAGAGAAGCTAAAGGAATGGAATGCACAAGCTGGAGAAGGAGAACAAGTTCGTCACGATGTCTTGGCCCGTGGCTTAGTTGCATTACAGGGACCAGAGGCATCAAAAGTTCTCCAAAGCCTCTTGAAACCAGAAGATGAGGCCTTGGATTCCACATTGTTCTTTGGACAATCTAAATTCGCTACAATTACTGTCGATGGAGAGGATGTACCTATACACATCGCTCGTGGAGGGTATACCGGAGAGGATGGATTCGAAATCTCTATACCTGCCGAGCAAACCGAACTAGTGGTTGAAGCAATGCTTGACGCTGAGGATTGTGTAACTAAGCTTGCTGGCTTGGGTGCAAGAGATTCTCTACGGTTGGAAGCCGGAATGTGTCTTTATGGCCATGACATCGATGAAAACACAACACCCGTTGAGGGAAATCTTACCTGGCTCATAGCGAAGAGCCGAAGGAAAGATGCCAGTTTCCCCGGCGCAAGCACGATCCTAAAGCAAATTAAGGAAGGCCCTTCAAAGAGGAGGATTGGCCTTATTGTCAACGGAGCCCCCGCGAGAGAGGGCGCTATAATCAAGACTGCGGATGGCGAAAAGATTGGAGTTATCACTAGTGGTTGCCCAAGTCCGACCCTAGGAAAGAACATTGCTATGGGTTATGTGGAGGAAAAGTATAAAAAGGTTGGGACAGAGGTTGTGGTTGAAGTCAGAGGAAAGCCTCGACAGGCTGTCATCGCAAAAATGCCGTTCGTACCAGCGAAATATCACAAATCTGACGGTGGGTCTAGCTCAGATTCTAGCTCTAGCTCTGGCCTGTTTAGCGCCTTTGCGACCGGTGCGATCTTTGCCTCAATTTTTGACTGACCTTTACCTTCTAATGTCTAGCCAAAGCATAAAATATAATTCAGAAGCCCACCCATCAACTGTGTGGAAACCGATAAAATGGCCTGTTACCGGATATTGGAGGAACAAGCAGAACGCTAGTTTACATGCTGGTTATTAATTTCTATATGTATAACACAAATATATCCTTTAGAGAGTCTTCGTCAGCTGAGTAACACTAAATCCTTGAGATCAACCGTTTTCCATTTACTTGTGTAACATTGGAAAATTTGTTGGATTTTGTTTTGCGTTGTATGGCCTCGAAGCCGCCAATTGTGTAGCACACTGACTAAACTTGTCGAGAAATTTCGATAGCCAGAGACGAGGCGGATCTTCTCGGAACGTGGATACTGGTCCCGGTGTGGTAACATATCGGTGCTACGATCCCGGTGCTCTCCCGGAATACCTTTTTTCAAGGGATATTGGAAGCTCTTGACTTTGCTATGTGAATGAATATTATGTCCACGGTTGTAGTTGGGGGTAGAGAGGTATAACATCATCCAATTAAATGTCCGATTTGTATGCGGCACATAGCGAAGGAATTCCGAATTATGCCGCCTTCATATCAAAGCCATTTTATTATCCTATAGTAGCTATTTTATGGTTCAATTCCAAGATTAGAAAATCTCAAGCTTGTAAGGTCGAGATCACATCCCGCGGGTGAAAAAGGCTTTTTAATTGTGCTGCCGAATATGCCATTCGAACCCAACTATAAAAAGTAGTTAAATTCCAACATGCATATACGCCTTTGCAAACCACGGATCGATTGATATTTTACGAATGATAATGGCAAGGATTTTGGACTTCTTTAATGCAGAACCAGCCCTTGTCGACGGAACAGTCGGTTCGAAACTCAAAATTCTATACCGTGGTCCTTCAGGCTAAACCCATGGAAATCCAGACGAGAACCCCAGAAAACGACCCCTGAAAGCTCGTCTCCCTTAGCTGTAAAGTGATGGACCCCACGGTCCGTGGTTCCCAAGGAATCACCATAATTCCACGAATAGTAACGCCGCGGGCCAATTTATATGCTTCAATGCGAAGCCTATTCCTGAAGCTCGAAACAACAACAGCGATATTGGATCCTTGGTAACAATGAGGGAGGCGGAGCGCTGTGAGTTTTAACTTTGGCATTTTGTATATAAGAAAACGGGTTTTAAATATTTCTGAACTCTGGTCACGGATTTCATCGATTCTTTTGTCAAAATCTAAAATCGATATCGAATAGCTATTCATATAGCCCATTCAATTTAAACTTTCTTTCCCACTACTTTCCCAATTCATTCGACCAAAATATCAACGAAATGAAAAAGGTAGCAATAGCCCTCGCGGCATTGACTGGAACCGCTATGGCCATACCAGCCTTCCCCGGAGCAGAAGGTTTCGGTAAAGAAGCCACCGGTGGGCGTGCTGGTACCCATTATCTCGTCACCAATCTCAACGACTCTGGAGCTGGATCTCTACGCGATGCTGTCTCAAAGCCAGACCGCATTGTTAGTTTCGCAATTGGCGGTACAATCAACATCGATTCAAGAATAGTTGTCTCTGCCCGCGTGACAATTCTTGGACAAACAGCACCAGGAGATGGTATTGCTACATACGGCAATGGCTGGTCCTTCTCGAATGCTCATAACTCAATTGTTCGGTATATTCGTATCCGTATGGGCAAACCAGGCGATTCTGGCAAGGACGCTATTACCATCGCGGACGGTGACACGATGATTTTTGATCATGTTAGTGTTTCCTGGGGCCGTGATGAAACATTCTCTATCAGTGGAGATGTCAATAACATCACCATTCAAGACTCGATCATAGCGCAAGGGTTGGAAACTCACTCTTGCGGAGGCTTGATGCAGACCGACGGGGGAGTCTCCCTTTTCCGCAACCTATATATCGACAACAAGACTCGTAACCCAAAGGTGAAGGGTGTTAATGATTTCACAAATAACGTTATCTACAATTGGGGAGGTGGTGGTGGTTATATTGCTGGAGACTCTGACGGGCAGTCTCGATGCAATATCATCAATAACTACTTCATTAGTGGGCCAGACACTTCTGTTACTGCATTTACTCGAGGCAATGCGAATTTCCAGGGATACGTACAAGACAATTATTATGACTCGAATAAGAACGGTGCCCTTGATGGTACAATTCTCGGACCTGCATCCTCCAACTATGGCGGCATGGTCATTGTCGGCACAAAATTCAACTATCCTAGCCCGGCCAACCTTATGAGTGCGCCCAATGCTCTCAACCATGTCCTTGCAAATGCGGGATGTTCCAAAGCCCGAGATGCCATCGATAAGAGACTCGTGCAAGAAGTTCAATCTTGGGGAAAGAGCGGTCAGCTCATCAGCGACGAAAAGGCCTCTCCTATGAATTATAACCCTTCTGCGCTGAACGGCGGTACTAGATGGGTTGACACCGACGGTGACGGTATTCCGGATGATGCTGAAATCCGCATGGGCACTGACCCGAACAAGGCAGATTCCATGCAGGATAAAGATGGAAACGGCTATAAGAACATCGAGGACTGGGCTAACTCCCTGATATCGGGTGGCTCAACTCCTGGTTCTACTACTGCTGTTACTACCAAGTCAACGACCACGACTACCAAAGCTACTACACCAGCTGCCACGACTCCTCAAACCACAGCCATAACGACAACGAAGCCTCCTACTACTACTGCTGCGCCGACAGGATCCGGACAGAGTATTTACGGCCAATGTGGTGGTTCTGGTTGGACTGTAAGTAAACTGATACATTAATCTGAGATAGTCCTGAAACTTTCGAATTATTTTGCTGACTTCGACCTACCACATAGGGGCCAACCAACTGTGTAGCTCCAGCCACCGCCTGCTCTTCTCTTAATCCTTACTACTTTCAATGCTTGTAGAGTGGGCCACCAAGCCTTAAATTTTGTATGTAAAAAGAGATACCAGTACATAAAATTTTGCTTATAAACTTAGATAATATTGAACGAGAAGTCTGAGACCAATTGTCAGGCATGTGCGCAGAGAATTGAATCTAAAGGCTGTTGTGGGAGTTCTATTCTATCAGAAAATTTAAAATCTTTATAGCTATGCATAGTAATGCTGAGTCCTGACACTAGTAAAATATAATTAAGCGGTCGAGATAGAAGGCAGAACCAAAAGCATTAAGTAATATTAATATTATATGGACTATGCACCAAAACGTCGATTCCGCTTCGATAGGTCGAGCAAGCTCTTCAAAAACGTCGACTGCCTCAGAGCAGGCCAATTCTCCTCCACAATAGCAAATTCAGCATGATGTGATTCCCATAGTGCGAATCCACTCAATCTATTCTCACCACTTGTTCTTAGAATTGCATCGATATGTGGTAACCCCAGCTGTGCGGAATATGTTTGACGAGATATGTCCGCTTCCCCGACCTTTTCAACAGCATCCTCTAGTGAAAGTCCTTCTTTCACCATTTGGCCCACTGCCATCCTTGTAGCTCTTGTAACTTCAGAGCGTCCTCCATATCCTATTGCTATTTGGAAGTTGAATTTTGAATTTTCGGTGGTAGAAGTTTCTGCCTTAATTATCATATCATTCAAGTAGTCGGGAAGGATAGATCTATCACCAACGACCCTGAATCGAACATCCGGAACAGAGAACGGGGCGTCTCCCATCATCATCTCATGGATATAATCAGCCATCATTGAAAACAACGGATTAAGCTCTTGGGGTCCTCGTTTCAGATTGTCATCAGACAATGCCCAAACTGTCAAATTGCGAACTCCGGAACTAAAAGCCCAAGACATAACCTGAAGCAACTTATGGGCACCGACTTGATGACCAGCTAATACGCTCCCTAGTCCCCTTCCTTGAGAATATCGCCGATTCCCATCCATGATTACGCCGAGATGTCGTGGTGGGTGCCCAGGACTGGACGAAAGCTTTCCACGGTAGTAAGAGCATTTAATAAGTTCTTTTAACTCCTCGCTGAAACTGGGTATTATGGGCATAGGTCGTTGGTCGATAGCCATTCGGGGTAGGTGAGCCTCCATGTCTGAGAACTGACGAAGCGATCCTCCCGGGAGACTGATTGGCGGGGTGCCTTTACTGCCAAATATCTCGCGATAAAGGTCAAGAGGGACATTGGCCATGCGCGGATTCCCGGAGACGATAAGGTCCAAAGTTCCATCGAAAGCGAGTATATGTGGGCACATGCTATAGTGGAAATATGAAAGAAAACATTGAACTTTTTTTATACACCACCAGAACGAAGATTCGAAAATTCCGTGACGACATGTCTCCATTAACACGTTGTCTGACAGCCGTTGGACGAATTTCGTAAGTAGTAAAAGTGTAATTGAAGTTCGAGGGCTCCTCAGAACTCTTGTAATGCCTTGTTTTTGCAATCCAAGCCGCATCTTTGTTAACTCGTTGTCTTTTTCTTTAACGCCCTTGAGCTTTTCAGTGTCAAATGGAAGCTGCTGTCGTAAGTACTCCTCAATTTCTGCCATCGTGTTCGGCACCTTTCGTCCAAGATCCTTAGGGTCTAGTTTGTCCGCCATACTCATGACGCTCTTGACAATGCCTTCGACTTCCATCGGCGTGGCAGACCCTAAAAATTGGTGGCTCTTCGCTAGTCCATATGCAAAAGTTGAAAACACAAGAACATTGTTCTCGAAATTAAAAAATGGGATTCCACGATGTAGTTTCTGCAGCCATTGTATAACTTGTTTTCTTTCCTTACTGTTCGATCTTATCATGATGAACATAAAAGTCATGGTACGAATAATCCGGCGCCAAGGATCCGTGTAATAGCTGCTATGAGCGTAGAGAAATTTCGACAATTCGGGATGGGAGAGTTGGAGGTTGGAAGCTATGAAGACGGATGCAAGCATAATATCACCACGGTCGAAGAGAGCATGAAGCTCCTCCACGGATGGATAAGTATTCCGCCACACCAACCGAGTAGCTCTAATTCTCTGCCATTCATGCCGGGTTTTGTTTATGAAAAAAAGGATACAGAAAAGTAGGACAAGCGCGCAGTTCGTCACTACGAAAATTCTGAATTCCATAAGAGTCGGTTGCAAATTAATCGAATTCGCAAAGAGTATTATTGATTAGATATCTGTAGATGCTCAGAACTATTCGGGGGGGGCACAGACCACTTAAGTAAGTATCAACTTCCCCTGGCCTGGATCTCTAAAGATCTGTAGTACCATTCCAATCGAATAGCAAGGGGTTTTCTAACCTAAAAGATCATAGACGCCTAGATGACTTCAAATTAGCTTTCTTTCACAGATTTCTAAGTTTCTTGAAAAAGGAATCGATTATAAAGATCTAGCTAAATTCCGTGAATAGCACGGCGCCCAACATTAACGCCAGCTAGCTGCAGCGCTGCAGGTTCCACGCCTAAGTCTACATCCAACGGGCCAGCCGATCTGGGTCTAGCTTGGCTCATGGCCAAGGTAAATTGTTTTGGTGCAGATTGTGGGACTGGTGGGTGAGGCTGACATGACCCGACATAACCGAAGCCCATGTTTGCTCCCGCATACTGCACCGTAATCAGTTATCTGTGTATCATCATAGCTCAGATTCTATCCCATTTCTATCATACAATCTAATAACGGTTCGATATTCATATGATATGATCTAATATTTATATTATCATTAATCGTTATATTCTGCACAGTTGTGGAGTATTTGTGTGATGACTGATTAATGATTCGTATGTCTTAAGTAGTACTTAAGTGGTTAAGATTGATTTGGCTCGATCAAGGTTGCATATCGAGCTCGAGCTCGGCCTTGAAAACCTTGAGCCCGCAGATGATTAGAACACGGTAATATTATTTTCCTGATAAGCTATTTAACTGCAGAATAAATCCAAAAGAAAGATAAATAAATAGATGAATAAAATTAAAAGAATCATGATATCAGTTGATTAAAATATTCTATCCCGGAGAAATACACCCGAAATATTGTGTTTGAAATTATGTTTGCTTCGGAACCCTCCTCAATGTAGTGCAACCCTCGCTAGAAACTAAAGGGCTTTAGAAGGCTGATATCAATCGAAGAGCGCACCATGCAGATGGGAATCTTATGCGGATATCGATCGATCGATCGAAATTGATTATCTATGCCATACCTTTCTACCACGTGTCCCCTGCCTTACATATATTTGTCATCGGGGTACCTTTTCCAAGAAATGACCTACGTCCCATGGCCCACCTTTCAGTCCTTTTTATGTGTACTTACATATAATCTATACATCGGAAATTCAATAGTTATTTCAGAATTTCGTTCCGTCGTGAATGTTTTTATCGGTTCCATGCACTCAATTAACATGCATGCATGCAACAAACCCTCTAGGCCTAGCCAAAATCCATAACTTTTAGGCGGAATACGTACACTCTTAGAAGGTTTCTTTATTATCCAACTAAATAATGTAATGCGCTATTTTAAAGTTTATACATCTGAGGTTTGGTGAAACGTTAAACCATGCATAGATATCGGTCGCTGTGTGCGTGGATTCCAATACTAGATGGTTTTAAAACCTTCTCTAATCCCTCGAGCCGGCCAAATTAGTTTAAAAATGACGGCGGAATTATTCTCAAATCACGAGTACTCGAGTTTTCGGCGAACGTATCGTTCATCTTTCAACGAGATCCCAGATTGGTGACATTAACCTATCACGGAGTTCCATTATTAGTCTAATTATAATACATTGTGGACCAAAATTTTTTTAAAAAATTTAATAAGATGAGAGACTTCTTAGGTATGTCAATCATCTAATTACTAATTTAAATAAGCCTTACAATTAGAATGACATTAACACTACTCTCGAATTAGGATTCTTCGCGCCAGCACCGGCCCCGTGGGCTACTCTACGGCTCGGCACACGAAAAGAGGCTGTTGATCTAGAAAACTACCTACTATTTATATATTACATCCTGCAAGGGATTCTCACAGGAATCCTGAGTACCTTCGTCCTCAACAACACCTTGAACGCCCCTCGACTCCTATCGTATTTTGGCAGCGTATCATTTCTCTTGGGGGCTAGCGCTATCTTTGGAAAAAATGCTACAACCCACTGGGTTCTCGGGATCTGGGGGACGATGGTATCAGCCTTGATTCCAGCGATAGCGTGGAACATATATTATTACGGAAAGCAATCAAGTTTTTGTAAGGTCCTTGACCGGGCCGAGCCGGGGAAGACGGCAGCTAAGTAGCTGGCATAAATAAATGCCTTATTTGTGTTTCTTATTGGAAGTTTGTGATAGGTTCAAATGAATATATTGATCCCGCTAGCCGTGACCTGGCGCGCATGATTTTATGCATCATGCGAGCGCAGAAAGACCTAGATCGGTGGTAGCCCGTGTGCATATGTGGTAACCGCACCGGTGGCCTCGAAGCGACCTGTGGTATTCTACGTCAAAGTTGCGTTGCCGGCCAACAAAGTCCAGCCATATGTAATGCATCATGCACCGTTTGCTACGTATTTATAAAAAGTCCACAAGGATTTAGAATTAGAACGAGGCATGGCTGTTCTTGGTTAATTCGGGGTCCTCCTGTATTAATATAATATTTGACATCTCCAGGCGCGCTACGCGTTCATCATTCATATTATTTTGCTGGGTTTCTTTTTGACTTAATAGCTAGTACTTTGGGAATCATCTATTTAATCCAAGTCTAGTTTCCCAGTCATTCTCCACTATTGTGCGTATTCATGCAGGGTTAACGTTAACGGTTCCTCGGTACCGGTTTGATCAGATCATGGCGAGCAACATTCCTCTTTCCAACCTTAGTACCCGCAAATTCGGGACTCCTTGTCATATCCTAGACCTTCCATACGACGTATACGTCGAGATCTTCTCACACCTCTCATGGAAGACCCACGTCGTGTGCATGGATGTGTGCACTTTCTGGCGGCAGATCCTGTTGACACCACACGCTAAAGCGAAGCGGTTTAGCACCGATAGCAATCCACGAGTACATCAGATGTTCAAATCAGTATTTCTTCGCCATACATCTATCCTTCAGATCACACACCGCAATCAAGAAATTGTTTCAGTGCAATTTAAGAGATCGATGGACGATTATGACGACAGTCATTATGAGAAAGAGGATAAAGTTCTTTGGGGGTTGGAACTCTGGGAGCCCAGGCATCCGATTCTAGACGACTACCTATTTTCTCAAGGGGATCCGGATGATGTTACAAAGGAAGCGATTGAATTTTATCGACCCTTAATTTCAGGCATCAAATTAATTGTCTTGCGGGAAAGGAGACATTTCAGCGTGGGGATATCGATGACCAGATGGATGCTAGATAATACGCCGAAGAAACTGAGAGAAGTTACGTTGAGGGGGGTGATCAGACTTCTAGCAAATCATGTTTATAAGATACCAGGCCTCCAGGAATGCTCGGATTCCAAATTTGAGCTGTTACCGAACGGAGTCGATGACTTGTCCCTATTGACGGTGCGGGGCAGGCTCTGGCTCCGAGACTAGAATAATAATTACTATTAATTAATACAATGGGGTAATGCATGAACGAATGAACGAAACCTCAGGAGCACGTGAGCAAGGATAATAACCAGCAGGAGCGCGACAGTGAATCGATGCTGTCGTAACGTGCTCCGGTAATTTTGAGCATTCCTCTGCAATGCAATGCATTGATTTGTCATCCCAGTCAGACCGAAGATACGTACCTTGTTTTTTCAAAGGATTTTGTGTTGTGACTACAAAATACCACAGATCCAGGAAAATATGCCTTCTTTGAGCATGCGAACCGATGCAATGACATCGAAGCTAAGCTAAGCATATCAGAAAAAATAAAATAAAATATAATAAAAATAAGATAAAATAAAATAAAGGTTTTAACTCGGCGGAAGAAACCGGGCTTCAGAATTCAACCTCGATGGCCTGCATCTTGGCCTCCTGCCGTCTTTGAAAGTGCCTTCAGAACTCCGGCTTCAAGATGCACCTCCCATCGAGCTTCGAATATCCAACTTGAACTGAACCCCGTCCGGTCCTGCTGCTGCTACTGCTGCTGCTGCAAGCCTGTTGGCTCCCACGGCTACGGCCCAATCGAAACTAAAGGAGATGCCGGCCTCTTCATCCATGCGCGAGGCCAGTTCCAATGGCCCCGCTGCCTCAACGGCCGCCAGTACTTTAACTCTCACCAACAACCTCAAACATTTTTCGTCGGGACTTGCCGGTGGTATCGTCTCTGCAATAGTCTTGCAGCCTGCCGATTTACTCAAAACCCGGGTCCAACAGTCGCATGATGCAAGATTAATCCCTACAGTTCGCGCAATCCTCTCCGGTCCGAATCCCATATCGACGCTATGGCGAGGTTCGATACCTTCTGCCATCCGCACAGGGGTCGGGAGTGGACTTTACTTTGCTACTCTCAACATCTTTCGGAAAACCGTTCATAACTCGACATCTACGAAACCATCGACTGTTACGAACTTGTTAACTGGTTCGGCAGCTCGTGTCTTTGCTGGATTCGTCATGATGCCGATTACTATCATCAAAGTTCGTTACGAATCTACGTTCTATTCTTACAATTCCATACCTCATGCTTGCAGAGATATATTCGCAAAGGAAGGGGTACGAGGGTTCTTCTCTGGCTTTGGAGCGACGGCGATAAGAGATGGCCCGTATGCTGGTGTATACGTTAGTTTTTACGAGGCTTCTAAGGGTGTATTCAGGAGGTTATACAGTTCGGGTGAAAGGGTCGGTGTGGTTGATCATGAACAGTCCGCGGCTTTGGTAAACTTGTCGTCGGGACTTACTGCTGGTGTATTGGCAACCGCGGCGACTAATCCGTTCGATGCTCTGAAGACGAGGATACAACTGTTCCCGGAAACTTATACGAATCTGTGGGTTGCAGGAAGGAAAGTCATTGGTGAAGAAGGGTTCATGGCACTCTTTGATGGGCTGGGCTTGAGGATGGGGAGGAAGGCTTTAAGTAGTGCAGTTATGTGGACTGCATACGAAGAAGGGATGAGGAGATGGGCCTTAGCGGCCAAGCAGAAGGGTGGGAATGCAGAAGTCTAAACACCACTTTCTCATGAAGCAGATTCAGCAGCGAATTCGGGAAATGCGAATTTAATGCGGCATGAAATAAATTTAAGTACGCTAAGGGCGCGTACGATTGTACATAGGATGGGCTGGGTTCCGGCGTTCTTGGATCTGCTTTCAACTCTTCTCAAATCAGTCATTTGTGCACTGCAGGCTCTGGAAAAAACAAAAAAATAAACAGAAAAGCTAATAGAATCATAGCTCTTGGATTTTATTTTTGAGAGTACTCGATGTGTATATACAGACTTAACTCGACAGACACAGTGTAGAACGAGAGCGAAGGTACGGTCTGATCAACGTCCGTATCGCGGGGTCTAGTCAAGGATGTCATCCAACTTTTGGGACAGTTCATCCATCGTAACCATATGTTTTCTCCCCGTCCTTCTCTCTTGCACTTCAACCAGCTTGTCTTCCTCAAACTTGTTTCCAATCACCACCACGGTGCTATATCCTATCATGTCCGCCTCTTTCATCTTTCTGGCCACTGATTCATCCCTATCGTCCAAGAGAACATCATCTTCCAGCCAACGATTGCCTTGCACAATCGAATCATACACTTCCTCAGCCGTACCACTCATGTCGTCTCCACCCTTCTTACCCGTGTAAACAACGGCTACACTGTAAGGTGCAACCACCTTGGGCCAGCACAGTCCCTTCTCATCTCTCAACAATTCAGCAATAGCAGCGATGAGTCTAGTAACCCCGATACCATAGCATCCCATCTGTAAACGGGCTTGGATTTGCACGCCGTCCTCGTTCACAGTGCCGACATAAGCCTTCAAGGGATCAGAATATCTCGTTCCCAAGAAAAAAGTATGGCCCAGCTCTGTTGTTTTTGTCGCCACCATTTTGCTATCCTCACACCTGGGGCAGGCATCCCCAGTTATCGGTTTACACAAGAAAATTGGTGTTTTATCATCTTCCCCTTCTTTGCCATTCACATTAGTCCTCACAACAGTTGGAATCTTCTTGTCGGAATAGAATTGCTTGATCATGCTTTGCGATTCAGCGCCGAAGTCTTCTTCGTGTTCGGAGAAAGTCGAGAACTTTGAACCGCCGTCGCCGTCGAGGATGTGGCCGTCATAGATCTTGATAATTCGGCTGTATGATTCTCCTTCTTTTATCTGTCCAGTCGTAGTATCAAGAGTATCGTTGAATGATGTAAAGCTGTCTTCCCATGCGTTCAACGCACTAGCTTCTTCCATTCCAGCCTCGAGACCTCCGCCTTCCTCACCAAGCACAGTCTGAATAACCCTGGGATTAACCTCCCTTCTATGCCATTCCCCTTCCCCACCTTCGACCGAGGCTTGTCTGACAAAACCAGGGTAGTAGGCCTTCACAAGAACCTTCCTGTCCTTACTAACCCCATACCAAACCTTCGTCTTCTTGGTTTCCCAATTCTCTTTGCGAACCGGTATGGACTCCACGCACTCCATATTAGCAGTATACCCGCACGCTTCGGCTTTTCCTTCTTTCCCAGAGCAACTGAGGACCGTGTCTTCCCCAGTATTGCACTCGTAATGGTATTCGTGGGATAGATTTCCACCCATATTACCACTATCCGCCTCTGCGACGAGATAGGGAAGGCCGAGTTCATTGAAGATTGATCGATAAGCACCGACGACGTCGGTGTAGGTGTTCAGTGCACCTTCGGAGGAGTAGTCGAAAGTATATAAATCCTTCATGACGAACTCGCGGCCACGGAGTAACCCAGCGCGAGGACGACGTTCGTCACGGTATTTCCGGGCTAAGTGGTAGAAATTTTGTTAGATTTCCCCAGTCTAACAAGATTAACTAATTGAGGCTGGTCGATCATACTTATTTGGTAGACACGCAATGGCAATTGCTTGTAAGAAGAAATTGTCGAGGAGACCAAGGATGTGATCTCCTCCTCATGGGTGGGACCGAGCAGGTAGTTTGTTCCATGTCTATCTTTGAATTGGAAGAGCTGTAACCAGGATTAATTACTAGAACGTGAGTCTTTAGTTCTCATCAACAGGTAGGCGTAAAAGGAAATCCTGAAAGGAAATGGCATTACCTCTTTACCCATTTTGTCGGCTCTTCCTGTTTTCTGCCATAGCGAATGGGCGGAGATAGAAGGTAGGGCAGTTTTCGAAGCACCTTTTTCAAACCGTCCCACGATATTAGTTTTCTATCTCTCCGTCTTAACAGTAGATAAATATCTACCAATATCGGATTTGGATATCGTACCAATAGCCCTCATATTCTTATCGATCAATTTCTCGATCTTATCCTGCACTCGAAGGCCCAATGGCAGCATGTGAAATACACCCGGGTATGCATTTCGAATGTACCCAGCTTTGAGCAACAGTGCGTGGACATCTTCCTGCGCTTCTTCCTTGGGATTGGGCTTTATCTTCGGAATCGGTAGCCAGAGATTGGATACTCTACTACGGCCGTCTGTCTAATCACCCCACTCGCCGTATTAGCTTTATGCTCGTCGTGCCATTGGCCAAGTGAAGAACGACACCACTTACTGTTAACCGTCGGACAAGGCCATGTCGGTAGGAACACTGGGCGCAAACATTGAATTGCCTGACGCGGAGATGCCGGCCAATGAGGCTGCCGCGAACCATTGCTGGCGATGCTTAGCTCTACAATATAAAAGCTTGCTTCAATAGGTAGAGTGAAGTGAGGTGAGGAATAGAACGATTGCAGGATGGTTGTTTGCAGGTTGCATTGAAGTTGTAACACCGCAGAGCTCAGAGCGAGAGAACCCCGGGCCAAGACCCGACGACATCATCGATCACTCCAACCAACCGTCTCCTTCACTGCCAGACCAGAACTCAACCTCCAAAACATCCAAAAACACCAAGGAACCACCATCTCGACCTCAGAGGGTATATAAAAAGCCAGCTTCACGTCCACGCTCGCAAAGTATACCCCCTTCTCCACTAAGAAAGGAGAAGAAGGAAGGGAAGTGTCCGCCGTATGCCTCGATAGTCTCGAAGCCGTACCCCGCGGACTCGACCCACCACACCTGCATCCCCTTCTTCTCTCCCACAACCATCGCCACCTTCACTACTATCAACAGCCGCTTCTTCACGTCGCCGTTCGACTCTCTTCTCCCGAATCCGATCCCGCATCCTGCGGTTCCTGCGCATCCGTCGCCGGACAGCTTATATCTCCAAAATGAGCTCCTCATCCTACCTTCTTCTCTCGCTACCGACATCTATTGTCAAAACCGGCCACAAAGATGATGCCTTCGACGCCATAAACACTCACAAAACTCCCTCGGATACAAATCTCTTGCCGTTTAATATTCCAGACTTTAAAATCGGGACGCTGGATACCCTGGTTTTACAGGCTGATGAGCTGGCTAAGCTTGATGCTGCTACTGAGGCTGCTATGACCAAAGCTTCGGACGTGCTAAAGTCCATCTTTGACGGGAATGAAATTCGGATGTCGGAGAACAAGTTGGTCAACGAGAGTCCGTATTTCCATACTACTAGCTATGACAATACCTGGCGATGACGGCTAATACTAATACTACTGTCATTTACAGAACCCTTCCAAAACTACCTCCAATCTTTCACCTGGAACAAAGTAAAATACCGTGTCGAACGTCCCATCCCAGACATCGTCTCAATCCTCAAATCCGAAATCCAATCTCTCGACGAAGACATTAAATCCAAATACTCCAACTACCAATCCGTAAAATCAAACCTCCAAAGCCTACAGCGCAGACAACAAGGCAACCTCTCCACCCGCTCTCTAGCATCAGTCCTAAAACCCTCTCACTTCCTGAACTCAGAATACCTTACCACGGCCCTAATCGCTGTCCCCAAACCTAACGAAAAGGAGTTTTTAACCACATACGAGACATTAAGTACAATGATCGTCCCCAGATCCGTGTTTAAAATCTCCGAGGATCCGGAATTCGCGTTATTCGGGGTCGTAGTGTTCAAAAAGCACGCCGCGGAGTTATCGCATAAAGCTCGTGAACAGAGATACATACCCAGAGATGTAACGTACAACGAAAACGCAAACGACGAGGAACAAGCAGAGACCAAATCCGCGGAGCAGCAAGCCGAAAAACTATGGGGGGAGACACTACGGCTCGCTAGGACGGGTTACAGCGAACTTGCGGCCGCTTGGGTGCATGTTAAGACTTTAAGAGTGTTCGTGGAGAGTGTGCTGCGGTATGGTCTACCACTGGACTTTGTGGCTGCTTGTTGGGTGGGGAAGGGGAAAGCGATCGGGAAGGTGAAGGATAGTTTGGAGACACAGTATGCGCATTTGGGAGGGAATGCGTACGGGAGGGATAAGAAGGGGAAGATTGTGAGGAAAGATGATGCCAATGTGGCGGAATTGGCGGCGGGGACGATGGGTGGGAGCGAGTATACACCGTTTGTGGAGTATCTTTTTGAAGTTGCGTAGCTGAATCATTAGGTGTATTAAATGGAGGTAAGGATATATTTTCTGGATCGGAGTGGGAATACGGAATGTAGACACCCGGTCAAAGCCCTGGAGCTCGACTCGGGTCTCTTTTTTGTTTTTTCTCGCCATCATCGTTATTATTTTTATTATTGGGGATACGCATATGGGAAACTTTCCTTTGTCCTTTCTCTCCCTCTCTTTGTTCCCTTGAATATAGTTGGGATGCGTGTTATTGAGTGAATCATGGACGGTTTAATTACATAGAAGTCAATCGTTTCTCCATGTTCTTTTTTCCTTTAGATACGAATGATTATGAAATACTACGAAAGGAGATATACAGATGCCAGGGCATATCATGATATCAATGAATCTCATTAACCATTAGAAAGGTTTGTTCGTCATTTTCGGTACACAAGCAGAAGGGTGCATAAATTAAAATAAGAAAAAGGACCGCTGGCTCGAGCGAATCGACCATGTAAGACGCGGATCAACCTTGAAAAAGTGGAAAGGGGAGGGAAGTGAAAGTGAAAGTAAAAGACGGCTAGCCATATAGTACATTTATATTTGGTGAATGTAGCTTGATAAAACGAAACGAGAAAATTGAATCCGCTATGGTAAAAACAGCCCGGGAAAAATGCAACCGAGAAGAAGAAAGGTTGTAGATCTTACTGGAAACTCCAATCATCTACTTCGCTAGAGTTGCGCTAGTGTTCACATTCCAGATCGAAACTTTAGACTCTTGTCCAGGTTTAACTAAGGTCGGTTCCAAGCTGGCGCCCTTCGCAGCCTGCAAACACAATAAGCTCACATTCGCCAGCTCGTCCACATACTTCGCCATTCTGCCTGTTGCAATAAATGTTTCTGCGACGCCGCTACTAGGCTTCGCCACGAGGACTGCAAGATCAAGGCATTTCGAATAGTAACTTTTGTTGAGGTTAAGGCCAGCTGCAAGGTGGATATTGTGCAGGGCAATAGTGATGTCTGGAACATATGTGTTTCGGATGTGCTTGACTTGCTCTGCGTCTGAATGGTGCTGAGATTGAACGAGCCAGGAATTAACTAGCACTCCAAGCTTCGACTCCGCATTCTCATAGGCAATTTGCAATTCATCCTTGAACTTTCCACGCCGGAGAGCCGCAATACCACCTTCACGTTTTGTAGCGGTTCTAGAGAAAAAACCACATGTTAATAGGCAGTAACTAGCTATTGTAAATTGTAGACTTACCCTGCTGCGAGTAACCTGCTCCACTCATCAAGAGCATCCAACCCTTCGATTAGAAATTCATATTCAATGTAGACTGAAGCGAATCCCTGGTATTCATCGCGGAGATCATCGTTTTCTTCGTCCTCGCTAGACACGATATAGCTGCTGGGTATGCGCTCCGCAAGAGCTCGAGCGGCATCTAAACGGCCAGTCACTAAGAAGAAAAAATACAGTTAGCAAACCAATTTCCAGAAAGATTATTCCGATATTGAGACGTACAGTAAAATCGCTTGAACATCATCACCCCAGCATGGATCAAATCTTCTTTCATCTCATCTAAGTGAAGCATCCATTCCGCCGTTCGAATGAGCTTCTCATCCTCAGGTTGTACCTTCCGGCGATCTTGCTGGGGAATTGAAAACTCGGAAAGTATCTGTATTGGGAGTTCCTCGTGTTTGTAGAATACCTCGGTCTGGATGAAGGCATTCTCCATTGTTCGCTTCAGCGTAGCTTGTGTGTCAAGATCGTAAGATCGGAAAGACCGGATTATATCTTCACGAGTGGCCTCCTCGGTGACGTGCATAAGCACCTCACCCATAACCTCCACACATCGGTCTCGCGACAGCCTAGAAGCGTACAGGGGAATAATTCCATACTTCTCAGCCGCCGCCAACATGCGAATGTACCCAGCCACTACCTCCTGCGCAGCATCGGCATCAGGACCAGACTCGGGCCACTGACCCAGGTGCTGCAGGAGGATAATGAGATGTGTCACTATACGCAATAGTTTCCAATCAGTGCAGTCCACTGGCGTATTTGTATCCTTCTCGGGTTCGTATCCTGGGTCCCTGCGGAACTCCCCCAATTGAAAGGCAAAAATGTTGACAAGTTTCGGTATCCGATTCGAAATGATAGCCCCTTGCACCGCTCGCAAAGCGGTATTTTGCGGCGATGCGGCAAATCTAAAATCATTCGGACGGGAAAGGCTGTCGACGATCTTTGCCACCAAATTCCTAGTCCCCAAGGTTTCCAAAGCATCGGGGGCAGGAAGCTTGAGTACCTGAGCCGATACTCGCCCTTCCCTGCGAAGAAAGTTTTCGTATTCCGCTTCTATTAATGCATTGACTTGAGTATAAACGTGGTCGTGCCAATTGTCACAAGCGGGGATAGTCGAGTCGATGTCACCAGCCAGTAAACCGTAGGCGGCTCTTTCCCAGAGTTCACCAGGTCGCTTGCTACTCCGTCTCGCTAGCGCGTAACACGCACGCCTCCATAGCTGCCTCCGACGATTGCCGCTGGGGCCTTGTTCCGGCGACGCATCATACATTTCATCGTCAGCGACCTCCTCATCAATGACCCAGTCGACAGCATCCCTGCCACCTAGCATAACAGGTGCCCTCCAGGCCTGGTCACACTTCCTGCACCATTCAGCAGCGCCGACAAAATCTCCTTTACGGATAAACCCCCATAGGACTTTATAAAATGTCGTATCATAGTAATTATCTCCCTCCGCAACATTTCTTTCTTGGCGAATTGGGCCATCGGGATCCAGTTCGGTGGTGATGAGCTGGGATTTGTTTTCCGCCGACGGGATACCTCGTTCGGGGTACTCGAATTGCGCGTTTGGTCCTTTCGTAACAAATTCTTCAGGATCCATATTATCCCTTTTGTACTGCTTGAGAGCATTTAGAGTGTACATATGTCCAGAACCCATGACCTCGTCGTCTTCCATATCCTCGTTTGGGATCTCGGGGTGTGGCGCAATCGACCTGAGCCAATCTCTAATTATATTCAGTTCTCGAAATGTCGGTGATTCGTCCAAGAGCTGTCGTCGTAGAACTTCGTTGCTTTCATACTCAGAGACGGTCCTCAAAGTGTGAGTGTATTCAACACCCCGTTCAGGTAGTAGGCGAGAGACAAGGTTCCATGTCTCGTACTCCATCTTATAGAAAGCCGTTTCCGTCATTATTTCCAGAATAGCATCGTCGTCATCGCCGGAGTACTGATTCGTTCGTCCTTGAGCCTGAAGGTAGTGTTCTTCTGTATCCTTGAGGAACCCATCGATAAGCTCTAACGCAGATTCTCTGCCATCTTCGTCAGACTTCCGTCGATATAAGTCAACATATCGTGCGAAGCTATCGACTTCGGGACCAAGCTGCTCTTCATCGATGGCGACATCTTCTTCTTCGTAATCCTCGTCCTCCTCGCCAATGTACAGGGAGTCGCCGTAGCCAGACTCTAATTTCTAATTAGTACAAATAAGCTGGATTAGTAAAACCGAGGGGAGTCCAACCTGCACCACCGTAAGGAACCATCACTCTAGAATCCTCTGGGCCAAACATATCGCTCCCAGCTATCGATTCCTTCTGATCCTGCAGGACTGTTAGCATAGGAAGTATGAAAGTTTGAAGTTGTCGCACATACATAATCATCGTCAGACATCAATAACGAGTTCTCTCTCGAGAATTGCTAAAGAAAAATTCCATCAGAATCAGCTGGTGTTCCAGATATCGACGATATGCCGTCCAGAGTCGAGTTTTTTGTGGTTTGTTTTGAATGGTGTACCTGGTTTCGTGGAACTGCCTTGACAGGGTATCGCGCCTTTTTCGACGTAAACTTTGTCGGCGAAAATAGAGCTGGACTCATATTGCCGGTGAGTGGGGTGTATGTGGTTGAATCGACGCGTGATTCGCGGATTGGGGATCAGGAGTATAAAATCGCGGTCAGGTGAGGCGGCTTGAAGGTAGTCGATTGGATGCTGGTGTGTTTTTTTGGATGGACGAACAGGATTAGGGAATTCGATTGTGGTATTTGATAGAAAGAAGAAGAAGAACAGGCAGAATGAACTAAGTATGCCGAGATAGCTGTCTGCCTATCTATCTGGGAGGTGGCGATGATGGATTGATGAAGGCGAAATGGCGATGATGATGGATGAATGGATGGATGGATGTTGATGGGATGAGAAGGAGGATGTATGTTTACATGACGACGTTTGTGGAAATTTCGAAGCGGCGAGCGAGGTGTGTTGCATGCCCGATGTGTTGCCAGATGTGTTGTGCCCCACAAACAAGAAACACACGCAACACAAAAAAGGAACAAGGAACAGGGGTCCTTTGTTTCTTTCGGTGTATAAATTTTCTTCGCTTGTTCCTTTGATCTGTTCTTCTTCTTCTTTTTCTTTCTTCATCAATGTCAATAGGCACCTTTTAGAGTCTCGGTTCAAACGACAAGTTTATTATTATATACGCTTCAATGTTTGTTCAAGCGACTGGAGCTTTTAAGTTCTAGCATCGTTTCTTTGCGTGCTCCAGGTGAACCTTAGAATCAAAATCACACGCCTTTGCCCTTCTGCTCGCCCTGACGACAATTCTCGTGATTGTTACTGGAGGTCGAGATCGGATACATGGTGGACGCGAAATACTCTTTCCCTCTGTAGTACTACTCTTTCTTCCGATACTTGGAAGTATCAAAAAGGATAACCTGGAGATTAAAAGCCTGATCAACCGGGCTGGGCTGGAATGGACTGGGCCGGACTGGACTGGACCGGACTGGACGTAGCCTTAGAAGACTGACCACTCGAAGTCGAGATAATTGATACTATTCTTTTTTACCATCCACCCATCCATTCATCATCCTTGATAGATAGTGTATGAATGAATGAATGAACAGTAGTGGAATAGAGGCCTCATCGTCTCTTTGGTTCGTGATACAATGGACCATTGTTTCCCTTTTCCTTTTCCTCCTTCCTCTGCTTGATCCTGAGGTCGAGTAGATTCGGCTTCGGACAGGAAACAGTACGTGCATCTCTGCCCTGTCGTTTGTAGAACAGTTCACAGCAGGCGTAGAGGGCATCGATCTGGTCCTGGCACTTGGCTTCATTATAGCCATTCTTCTGGATGCAGTCCTGGATTGCACACTATACAAACATAGTACATATGCCCGTTATTATGATATCGTACACCATATTGAATGAAGCCATGATACTCAGAGCCGTAAACATATAAAGAGGAGAGAGACATACTGCTTTAGAATGGCAGGCTGGATCCTGCTTGACGGTTTCTTCGACTGATGTACCCTGTCAGCAACAGCCCACCAGTCAGTCTATATATCCGCTTGCAATGTATCAATAACATAATATCGATAGACTCATACATACCATAGTCTTGGTATAATATTATCGGCAATATCCGCGACCCAGTCGATGTTGTAATTGTCAAGTAAAGTAAACTAGTCCAAGGATACCCGCAGGAATGGGCAAACTCTCCCCTGCAGGGACCATGACATAGGCTGGAGAAAAGGGCCCAGATGCCCGCTGCGGTGGGAAGATTCTGACATAATCACAGTCACGTGACCTGAACCTCAGCAAAGCTGCGCAAGATTGACTATCACGTCTCCCAGCTTCCACTTCCCACCTCCCACTTCCATTCTTCCCCTCCACCAGCACCTGCTGCTATACATCAAACCAACCGTCCTCCTCCTCCTTCCTCCCCCACCCGCCAATTACTATCCGCAAGACGGTACCTCTTCGGTTGCTGCAGTCTTCTAGATCCTTCTTCTAAAGGCCCCTTGTTTATAAATATATCTGTCTAGAGCTTTTTGGCTTGTTCTTCTCCTTTTCCTTTTCTATTCTCACAAACACGAGCATTCGGTTCTCCACCGTCGATTCGGCCAGATTAACTGTTGAGAAAGAAAAAAAAATCACAGCCTTCTCATCCTCCTCACTGTCCCCACTTCTAAATCCTTTAGACGAAAGAACAAGCTCATAAAATTACACATACAACATGTCGGACTCTTCTCCTCCACCACAGAAGAACGAGGGACCATCTGAGGGAGCTAGCGAGCACCTTAACATTAAGGTGACTGATAACAACAACGAGGTCTTCTTCAAGATTAAGCGATCCACGCAGCTAAAGAAGTTGATGGACGCGTTTTGTGAGCGTCAGGGGAAGTCTCCTACCACCGTCCGATTTCTCTTCGATGGCTCGAGAGTACAGCCAGGCGATACGCCCGATACTGTAAGTTTCTTCTCTGTGATTTGCCACCTTTACTTTTAAGCTCGCGACTTTGATTTATATGCATCCTGCAAACTACTCGGTTCGATGGATGCACCTAAGCTGTTTTCCCGACTGGTGGTGCTGGAGCCATCCATGTTAGTTTGCTTAGCATGCCACCTTGTTACTTAACTAGGTAGCTAGGTGGTGGTACATAGCTATGAATGCGTTCAACTTTAGGAAAATCAAAGCTAACTCATCTCTAACTCATCTCTAGCTCGACATGCAAGATGGTGACACCCTCGAAGTTCATCAAGAACAGATCGGAGGCTCTTGGTAGATACGGTCCCATAGCTTCCTATTTCTGGACCCATTTCGTTTTCGAGCCATGTGCCCTCTCTCTCCTACAAGAAGTTGATTGCCTCTCTATCTGAGCAAATGGCCGGAGGATCTACTTAGTATTCTTTAAAATCAACAAAAGTCAAATTGAGGGATCCGATTTTATCACATCTTGTTTCTTCTTTTGCTGGTGTTCCTCGGAGTTTCCCTTCCCGTTGTTTCCGTTTCTTTGGATCACTTTGATCACTTTTTTGGGTTCTCCGATAATAATAACCTTGCCGAAACGCTCGATGCCTCCTTTCTCCCAATGGACAATGCTTTCCCCTTTCCCTTTTTCACCCTTCCTTCCCTTCCTTCTCCGATACTCCAGTGTTAAAGATATTGATGATTGTTATACACGCGGTGGAATACTTTCTCCCTTTACTATATGTACGTAGCTTGAAAAAAAAAACCATTGATACCTAGTCAATTCTGATGATGACAAGCTAGGTTGTCCCACTGCCCGAGATTCCACTCTCAAGACCCAATTGAGCTAAGGGTCCTCTCACTTCAAATCCCGAGAGCTGTTTGGTCGAATTCGCGAACTTGACCCCCTTGAACCCCCGACCCCTAACATGCAGCTTGACTGCTATTATATAATACTCCCTTTGCCCAGAGCATCATTATCCATCCCCTTCAACCAGTTCTATACAACCTTCGATCCGGTCCAGCCAATATTACAAAATTTCAACCCTATCCATTGACCGGAATATACAAACAGACTGCGTTCTCAGGGATCGCTACGCTAGCCAGATTTCCAGCGACTGCTACCAGTCCCTGGCCGACACTCGGGGCCGACCTGATCACGACACATCGACACCCATTACTCGCTGATCCGCAGGTACTCGCTTCCGTGCAGCTATCTAGCATTTGAAGTTAAATATTAGCCCAAGCTTAAGCTTTTATTTTATTTTATTTTTCAATTCAGGATAAGGAGGGTGTATCTACAGGCATACAAACTTACTTCCAAGATTTGTGCATTTATTCGCACGGTTTTCAAGAGTTGAACGGGCGGATATTGAAGGATTTGGGGATTTGAAGTCTCGTATGTCTAGCTCTGGTCAGTTTGAGGGTCTGATACACCGCTTTCTCTCTTTTGCTGGCTAAAGTTATGGTTTCCATATGCATACCGATATAGTTTTCAGGTAGGTCTGCGCTATATCTGGTAGGGAGGCATTTCCCAGTGCTGGTGAAAATCACCATCCAGAATAATATCACTAAGAGGTCCTTCATTTTGATTTGAAGCCCATACAAGATTATAGTATGTCTTTTCGTATTTTTTTGTAAATGGCAGCTATAATTTCCCACCCTTTATGCTCTCGAATCGAATTTATATCGGTATTGCGGGCATACGGAAAGAATAAAATAACTGTATCGTCCCATCCCGCATCATAGCAGAGTTTTTATAGATTTTATACATCACGAGTTCTGTAGAATCTTCCGTTTGCCCGTCAGAGGGTAGACGGTGTTTCTTGCAAGGCCCAGAACCAAATCTCGAAGATCGGCTGGATTCTTGACATGTTACACATTGAGGGTTACCCTAACGGCTCCAACTCTATAGCTATCGTGATACTTAGAATCCGGGACTAGTCGACTTGAGTTCGAAATGAGGGATATGTGTGAAGGGCTGATGACTTGTATATTGTCTAATATCTATTATAGGCAGCATCTATGGCACAGATAGTTGCACATGTACAGATCCATAGACAGCCACATCGATTCCATATCCAAATTCAATTGAATCCACGGTCCAGACCAGGATCATATCGTTATCACTTGCCAGAGTCTCCAAATATCTTAATTTAGTTTAGTGAAACATCCAAAACACCAACGTTCCGAAAGAATGCAGCCCTCCGGCAGGATCTAAGCTCACATGTAGCTACCTAACGTACTAACCAACGTACTAACCAGCTTCCCCGCCTTCTCCTCTTCCAGGTAATCAAAGAACCATTGACAGAACATGTACAGCGGATTTTCTACCGCCCGCAGATATGCAGATATGCAGATATGCATATTCCGTCTACCACAAAACGCCGTAGATGCATAAATCCTCCACCTCCCGTGACCTCGTGACCTCATAAACCTAGCTAAAAGCTATGTCCTAGTTAATGCAAGGTTCCTACATCCTACAGATACAGATACGAGGTCCGGTCCACCATATATCGTCCCACGAGCTCACGAACCCTCAAGGTTTCCTATCATGCGCCCTAGCTGGCTATACATCGTCTTCCTAGAACCACCCTCTTTCTCTCCTTCTCTCTCTCTCTCTCTTTTTTTTTTTCCCTTGCGGCCTTGCATGAATACCGGCCAGAACTACGATATTGTGCATACATACATGAATCTTCCATGTTGATGATATCAGGCAATCCCGTAGACGAATAATATCCGTACAACCACCCTACCGTCGAATCCACAAATCACATTCCAATATATGTATCTCCCAGGATCCCCTCCCCAGTATATCACTCCCAAGAAAACATTCGCACTCGCATGAATATTTTTTAGCCTGGGCCCTTGAGTTTTTTTTTTTTTTTTTTTCTTTATTTTTTACATTTTACATTTTACTCTCCTGCAGATATATCAACCAATGATGATATATAGGATATTCCACGAGAACAGATTATTAAGAAAAAAGGTTCAATCACGCTGCACTCCCGGTTCACGGAAATTTAGCCCAGGGAGTAATTTCTTACTTACATACATACATACATACAAGGTTCTTTTCGAGGTCAGTCTTGATCTCCGGCGTTTATGAACGATCGGGTATTTTGGTGGTTTTGTTTCCCTTAGATCATGCATGCGCATGGCCAGCTCAGTCGGGCTCCCATTCGATCGATTTGTCGAGCTCCCCTGTTACAAGCTACCTTGCCTGACTTTTTTTATATTGGAAATCTGAAGCACTTGATACTTCCCTCTCTCTTTTTTTTTTGCCTTAACGTACTAACGATGCTAAACTTATTTCATGATGAGGCACGGGGTTTACGCCTTAATGTTACTTATCGATATTACCCCATATTAATATTCTATAGCTTATAGGATTCAACCTTTTTTTGTTTTGTTTTCATCAACTTGCATTGAAACTTTACTTGCTAACTACCTACTAACAACTTTTTCTCTCTGAGATCCCTTTTTTTTTGTTTTTTGATAGAATTTTCCTGTGTTTTTAGAAAAAAAAAGTTATGCATGTGATCGTTAAAAAAAAAAATAGTAAAAGAATAAAAAGAATTTGAAGAATACTTAGAGTCAGGAGGTAAACTAAAGAACCTTTGTAAGAGGGGAAAAAAAAAAAAAAAAAAAAAAAAAACCAAGGAGCTAGGGAGATCTATATTTCGCGATCGTATTCGTGTCTACCATCCGATCAATGATTGGACGGGTAAAACACCATTTTGGTGAATGGGTGTGATGTGTACCTCACGCATAGGCAGACCTTTCAACCAAAACCCACAAGCTTTTTTTTAGGAAAAAAGAAAGAAAGATAGACAGAAGGAAACAGTAGAGGAAATCAAAAAAATGCGGCAGAAACTTTTAGGATTGGAAAGAAAGAGAGAAAGGAGAAGAAGAAGCAAGGTTTCTTGGATGTGTTCCCGCAAAAAAGTGGGGATTGTGGTTTTTGTACCAGCTCGTTAGGAATGGAATTTCATCATCAGAAGAGGAAAAAATAAGTTGGCAGGTCACAAAAAAAGTTATCCAAAGAGGAGTGCGTGGGTCAAAAAAAAAAGGAACAGGAAAAGAAGCCACGAGGCCATAGACGAGAAGTACAGTGTAAAAGGGAATCGAAAGCAATCGCTTGTAGTAAACCTATAGTCCCAGTACATATATAAAAGTCAAATGAAAAGGATATGAAAAAAAAANAAAAAAAAAAGAACGC
Source organism: Orbilia oligospora ATCC 24927 (assembly GCF_000225545.1). Taxonomy (NCBI): domain Eukaryota; kingdom Fungi; phylum Ascomycota; class Orbiliomycetes; order Orbiliales; family Orbiliaceae; genus Orbilia; species Orbilia oligospora. The sequence goes on along the minus strand of NW_011645633.1, from coordinate 2,069,584 downwards.
TAGAGTCATATGCCAAAAGTGAAGATGCTGTACGTAAGAAACCAAAAATTCGTAAGGAAAGTGTGTGTGCAGTTGTCAGAGGAGAAAATAAAAGAAACTAATCAACATCATTAAAAACAGTTTGATGGTGGGTATAAGTTATCCAACAGCGCAGCGCACAGGTATCATGATCCGAAATGTAATAAAAAGAAAAAGAACCAGAGATAAATAGATAGGAAGCCATTTTTAGAGGAGAAAAACAGACATGCCGATGCTAGGAAAGACCAGGAACCCGAGGAAGAAATATATAAGTATTATAAAAGAAAAAAGGGAAAATAAGAAAAAAGGAGGAAAATAAAGAGTTGGAGTCGTGTATTAGGTATCCAGGGGAGAGATTATCTCAGTCCGCTTGCTTGGAGCGAGGCTGCGAGATCATCCCATACACGAGGGTCCACGGCTTCGTCTTCTTCGTCGTAAACTCGAAGGTTGCCTCCGATCTTCTTGTTCTTAAACGAAGCAAGTCTTCGGACGGGGCAGTTACTCGAGCCGAGGACTTCATCGACCTCGCTTTGGATGTTGACAAGATTCTCCATGGAGCGTTGAAGCTATAATAGTTTTCATATTAGCAAATGTATTCTTATCATAGTAGAATATAATAAAAACTTACAGAAAGGTCTAGATCCCGCTTAAGGATGCAATATCTCGTCCTCAACCCTCTTTGCTGAACCGAATATCCTTTTCGGCACATCCTTTCGGCGATATCACTCCAACATGACATGCCCTCGACATCTTTAAGGTGAAGCAGGTACTGGTCGTCTTTAGCAAGACACGAGTACTGACTGCTATTATCGCTTGAGGCAATGCTATCCATTGATCGTTTTCTAGCAACGACCTTGTAGCAAGAAATTTCAGAAGAAGAGTGAGAAGATAGAGAGTCCGAGATAGATTCAGGAGATAGAACTGGCGTAGTACTTGTGGTTGTAGAACTTGATCTGGAGAGGTCTGGAGTAGATGATCCACTAGAGGATGTCTTGGTTCTTCTTTCGTTCTTGATAGAAGGTAATCTAGTCAAGAGGCGTTTTGTGTCTTTTACCTCGGACCTGGGGATGCAGTTATAAGGTGTCATCTTGTTTGTGATTACTGACGGGCGAGAGGGTAGTGGGGTAAAACCAGAGGTGCCTGGTGGAGCAGCAGCGCCGGAGACGGAAGAGAAAGGCTTAGAAGTATTTGATAAAGTAATGCCGTCGGGATTCTCAAGATTAAGCCTTTCCGGTAAGAGCAATGGCGACGGGGAGTTGAAAGACGACAAAGACGACGACTGCTGTTGGACAACCGCGGCTACCGAATCCATCATTTTTTTCTAGAAATTTTCTTGAAAATTTTCTTTTATCTAAGCCTTTTATATATATTTTTCCGGCCTTGCAGCTATGGATGTAAGATAGATCTGGCAGTAAGTGGTATAGCGCGATGGATACCCCGTGACCTGGTCTGAGCGATTAATTGAAAGATGATATAAGATGTTCCTGGGGAAGAAGGGGGGGCTGCTGGGGCTGTTGGGGCCGGTATCTTTGTGTTGATTGTGTGGTATGTCAAAGTAAGGGCTGAGCCAAAGATAGAAAAGGAATATTCCGGGTGAGAAGCAAAAGGTGTTCGAATCGAAGGGAAAAGAACCAGAAAGGAAGAAAGTGCCGGACAACGGGAGCAAGCGAGAACGTCTAGCTTGCAATGGGGGAAGATATTCCGAGATTTCAAAAAAAGGCTCTCGGGATGTTAATATAAAAATGAGGGAGCTCGTGGGGTTATGCGTTACTGCCTTCGAGAAGAAAGTAGTTAAATAGGAAAACTTGGTAGGAAATATTTCGTCTGAAGAATATAAACTGATATGGAAGCCCAATAGAAATCTGAGGCTGCGCTGCACTGCACGGCACTGTACTGTTTCTGCAAGGCTGTGGCTCTGCCAGGAAAGAGGCACCGTATCCTATCGTCCCTTACTGGATCCAGGATATGCAGCAGAGAAAATCCGTTCCGAATAGGTTGATTCTTCCCTTCCCAAATGCCTCAATGCAATCTCCAAAAGCCAGACAATTTGCGAGAAGGTCGTCTATGCAAACTGCGGTTTTCCCAGGTTCGGTAATCCCTCTGCAGGGATTGTTCTGTTTCAGCTCCAGCCGAGGAGGTCCACCGCGGCCAGGTTAATTTCTGACTGGCCTGTGCAGGTAAGAAAAATAAAAAAGATTTAATCTTTTTTTGTTTTTTGCTCCTTGTTATCACGACAATTTGGTTGCAGCAGGAGAGAAAGAAAGAAAAAAAAGTAATCGTTCCCTGGTATCAGTGGTAGTGGCAATTAATGCACAGGAGGAAAGTCTGGTATCTTGTTCCGGTTGGATTGTCTCCGCTTAAAGCACAACTTTGCACAGGCCTGTCAGATGAGGCCTTTTTGATGACCTTGCTTTTGTTATAAATATAAGAGCGAATTCAGGAAAAAAAGATTTTCCTCTTGATTCAAGATCCTGAAATTTTTTCTGTCGAATAGAAGTGCTTCGGCGCTAGTTGTGGGGAAATATAAAAAACCTTGACTTTGAAGGTTGAATGAGAAAAAGAAGGAATGCAATTAACATGCACCTCGTCAAGAATGGAAGAACTAGGGCGAGAAACGAAATATCGGGGTTGCGATTCATGGACATGGGCACGTTTTTAAACAACGATAATTCAATCGACTCTTGATGGATCGAACCAAGGCCTGCCCGCCAACCTTACCGGTTAGCCTTCTTGGTCGTTGAACAGGGGCCGTCGATTGGATTACTACTCTGCTTTTTTTGAAAAATGACCGCAGTTAGTGTACGTATTTGCCTATTGACGACAAGCAAATCGAACGGAAACTAAGCTAAATGTTGCAGGATAGCCTACCCGGACTTGGATGGACGTAAGTATATCTTCTGCCCTTGTTGGATCCACGTTGGCACAAGGCTGGCTGTGTGTGCATGGACCGACGCAATTGGTTTCGGAACATCGTGAACAGTCAATTTATCATCGTGTCGTCGTCGCTTGGGAGAAAAAGGCTAGACCGACAGGTACCGACTAATCTGGTGGTAGTGTTCCCGTTTCGCCCTTGTCCTGAAGCATATCTGTCCCCCCTCCGAAGGTGTATGTATGTTGTGTGTAAATACGTATGTCCGCTGTGCATGTAGCTATAAGCTAGTTAGCTAGCTAGCTGGGCTGGGCTGGAAAGAGAGACAGAGTTGCACTGCACCACATGTCAGCCTGACATCAGACATGCATAACGGCCATATCATATCAAACGCGGACCTTTCCCACCTGATCTACAGAGCAAAGACGGAGTCCGCGAAGGGAGTAACGTATGTAATCTGGAGAGTTGATTTTTGAAAGGTTCATAGCTTTCTTGCCTGCTTGCCTGCTTGCTTGCCTGCTTAGCTATGCATGGCCGGCCAGGTGTGCCTGTGCAGCTAGCTGTGGCCCCGAACAGACGCTTCCGGGCATCACGAAGAGATATCGAGATATGGGCAATCCATTCCATGCCATTCCATTCCATCGATCCGAGTGGTCCTTCAATTGAGTCAATCTGCAACCCCCCCTCGGCATTAAGCTGCAATCGCTGTTTGGTTACCAACTGCCCGGGCCAGTTTTCACTTCCGAAGCCACGACTTACCGAACAGTCCTCTTGACCTTGATATCCTTCCTTCCTAAAAGTCCCGCATGCTTGACGCCAATGAATCCTAAACAGGTAAAGCACATGTGAAGAACCTTGGCTTTTCGAAGGAGTCAGCTCGTGTGGTTGTGTTGCTTGTCGTTACTTTTCAAGGTTTGTTTCACGATGTCACGATAGCGAAAGAGAAAAAAAAAAGCTTTCTGACAGTTATCCCTGTTCCGAATCATATCGTATCAGATACCTTGATGAAGACGATGTCGATCTTGGGGCTTTAATCCCATGCCATACCATCAGGTCATATTTTAGTTTCTCCCTTTTAACTAACAGTATTGGGCTGAGGGATTTATTCTAGATACTATATTACTATACTCGTCGATATCAGAAGGAAATCGATATCGATCCTTAGAAGACCACCTTGTTTCGTCAGATACTAGTCGACAGACCTCGTAATTATAAGCTCAAGTACCAGTCATATATGGCCAAGCTTCTGAAACAAGCCGCAGACGTCGAAACCTAGCTGAAAGATTTGCTATTTCGTCCGTTATAACGTTCCCGTCTCGTTCCAAGCAGTGGCCATCCCTCTATCCCTAGCTTGGCCGGGATCGATTACGAGTTCATTACCCAACAGCATGGCTTCTACGACTTTCTCAAAGAGCGCTTGATCGTCAGTGTAACCTTTAATTGGGACCCATTGATAAGGAAGCCGTGGCCATGGCCTCATAAGAGAGTGCTACGGAGACCTGTTCAACATTCCGGATTTCCCTCGTGCTCGATTCTTTGCCTGGAAAATGCAAAACTTTTGTACGACCTGAGGTTTGAGGCATATATACTTTACTTAAAAGTTTTTATTTTATTTTTATCCTTTTCTTTCCTGTTCAAATAAAATATTGCGCGGTTCGTCGCTGTTAGGTCGCAATTGTTAATCGACATTGTGGTCAATGCATTGAGGTATCAATCGAATCAGGGTATAAAAGTTGTTAAGTACAGGGCAAATGACATATAGAAACGTAAAAGTTACGTCGAATCCGGGTCTCCTGCTAAAGGTTCCTACTCGCCAGCGAGAGATTAGGGAGGAAGGATCAGGCCAGCATCGTGACATTCTTCGAGATCGAGACTCTTCGAAATTTGGGAAGAGAAAAATTTTTATTTTTTTTTATCCTTCCCACCAGCCATGCCGAGACATCTTCCCGGCTTGAAATCCGAGAATAGTTTTTTTTTGAGGGCAGAGATTGCCCAGCTACTCTGAAAGGCATGGTTTCGATACGCTAACGAGGTTATCGCCCCATACTTCTGGGTCGTCGCGAGGAAAACATGGCAAGGGTAAAGGACCGCCTTCCATGTGCCGTGTCTTGACCGTTTCGCTAGCCTGAAAGTTCGAATCGAAAGGGCAATGTTACAGGGCCATCTTGAATTGCCCTAAGAAATGTCGACGTCACTAGCGATTTTACCCGTTGGAAACCTCGCGATGACAATCTCCAGACTAATATAATGAAAAATCAAGAGACAGCAGCCTGACTATCTCCAGTTAAGTTAGCTATAAAGGTTTTTAAGGTTGACGACTTTCTAAAAAGAAATCTTCATCCGCGGCCAACGGAGTCCGCGCAGGTGCCCCGCTACCCGGTTAGACCACTAAATGTCTTTGGCTGAAAAATTAAAAAAAAAAGAGGCGTTAAAGCTCTTTCCCCAACAAGTTGAAGTCTCGGGATCCTGGTTCTTTTCCTTACGAGAGGGGAAACTTTCCCTTTCCCTTCCCATTGCCCCGCATTTTGGAAAAGAAAAAGTCTTGTGCCAAGGTGTGATGGTCTCAATCGCTACATGCAGCCGCAGGGTGCCTGCAAGATGATAGCTGATACTCACACGTGCCGCTGCATGCGATGCCCATTTTCCTTTTGATGGGAAGAGAAGAGCGCTAAGAGCCCCATCCTTTCTTCCGTCTTCAAAGAACATTAACATATGCATTCCAATCACAGTAAAAAGATTCGTCCAGAAGATGAAACCTTGTGATCATAAGGGTCTAGATGCATTGGCGTACAAGTTTTTTCAAAAACGGTTTTAAACGGAAAGGTTGTATCGGGAACGGGAACATTCTGGGTACTGTACAATAATCGGATGAAAAGAAAAAGCCCATTTGTTTTTTTCCTTTCTCGCGGAGCAGGTGCAATTCGATCGAAAGAAGATGCCACATGAAAACTGTCGTACATACACTTCAGCGATGCATAAATCCATACGTATGTATTCTTATCCACTATTTTGTGAACTAGCCGCCTTTTTTTGGTCCAATTGAAGTATACTAGAAACGAAAATCATTATTATACTAAACGGGGATCCGGACAGGAAGAAAAATGCATAGTAGAATATAAAACTCTTGGGGAGATAACCGACTGGATCTTAAGATCTGCAATTGTCTGGGGCTTTTGCATTGATGAACCCGAATCCGATGGCCAGGTAGTTGACAGCCGGTGTGGCCTGATATCGATATGTAGCCCGAAGTCTTATCATTACCAATGTCGTCAGTATTTCGCAAACATGGGACCGCGGCGGGAAGTCGCAAGAGAGATGCAGCCACATTGGTGGCGAGTGCATATGGGCTAGCATAGCCGAGGGTTCGAAAGTCCAAAGTTGACAATATTCATATTGATGGTAGCATCTTATCGCTGGCATACATGTTGTAATATTTGACCGCGGTTAGGATATTATTTGTTTATCGTATATCTTCTTCGCTGGGACGATCATATCATTTTTTTGATATTATTTTTCGACGTAAGTCGACAGCTGATCCAAATGCATGGCCAATGTCGCAATTGAATGCCAGGATGCTGTTGACCACTAAAGATGAAGAGCAGCTTAGGGTAGTTCGATGAATAAAACTATATCTTCGAAGCGAAAAGCATGTATCCGATGCTTCGAGAAGCGAGAAATGACCTGTCAGAAAGGCGGCTAGCGCTATAGCAAGGGGATAGTAGCAAAATGGAGTTCAGAAAGCCTCATAAATTATTAAAATATAATAGGAAAGAAAGAAAGAGAGAAAGAAAAAGTAAGTACTTTTGAGCAACTAGTAAACTAATCGTTTAACAGACCTCGTTTAAAACATCTCGAGCATCAGACAAGAGCAGGAGGAGGCCGTAAACGAACACATTCATTATTAAAAAGAAAAATTCCTTGAATAAAATCATAGTCCAAAAATATATCCCTGGGTATCTCTAGTAATCCGAACATTAAAGAAAGAAATAAATGATTGCAAGGCAGCTTAAGGCGTCCAATGACACCTTAGAAGACCCGAAAAGCAGCGGGCTTCGGAAAGTACCCTCCCATTATTGTTAGCCTCGTAAAGGTTGAAAAGAAGAAGGGGCAAGCACCCAAGAACTAACGTAAAAAGTGGAGAATAAGCAGAAAAGGAATGAAACAAAAGAAGTGTGTGGTCGATGAAGCAGCAGTTGATACTAACGACTGCTACTGATTGATAAAGGGAATGGGCCGCCCGGAAATAGCAATACGATAAACAGTAGCGTAGTAGAGAGTCGTTCTAATGTTCAAAAAGCTTTAGCGTTGGTGGTTGATGTCTGCGGCGGCATCTGCATCCGCTATAAAAGTAAATTCAAGGGCGAGCTAGTGCCTCAGGGAGTGGCTTCGGGCAATATTGATGGTGTAGTTGTATCATCAGGGCGCGGCGATGGGGATGCTGCTCTCAGCTCGATCGACGTGCCAGTCGGCAGCAACTTCTCCTCCTCCAAGACCGGAGATACGCTGTCCGTTGCAATGGTACCGGTCTCCGTTAAAGTTTCACTAACTTGTTCAGCTGCCGTGGCTTGCATCTTCAAGGACTCTCTTTCCTGAATAGCAGCCTTAGTCGAGCCCTTTGGCCGCCCTCGCTTCCTTTTGACGGGTGGCTCGCCACCCATCAGACTATCTGGACTCGCATGGATATGCGAGAGCTCCCCAAGCGAGGCATTTCGCTTCATACTAAGGAGCTTGGAGATAGAACCGTCTTTATCTGCCTCTGACTTGCGCTTTAGTTTTCGAGCATTGTTAGGCTTGTATTCGCGAGGTTCGAAGAGCTTTGGCGCGATAAGTACTCCACCAGGCATCGGTCTAGGTATAGCACCGGATAGACTTCGTCTTTGTGCGGTTGCAGGGGTGGAGAGTCTTGATATCGCAGATTGAGGAATAGGTGTCGATAGCTCAGGCGCAATTGGTGTCATTCCATTTGGTACGGAGGTCGGCGCAATGGACGATACCGGGTGGCTTGACAGTAATCGAGAATCCAGAGACTGAATATGGCGGTACATTTGTTTGGTGGCATCGTCGAGGAATATGTCGCCCAGGGTGGAGACAATTGTCCCAGGGCCGGATTCCGGGTGATCGGAAAGTGCATCAAGCAGTTTCTTGACAATTGCCTCCAGCGAAGTCGCCTGGATACTGCGAACGACCTTATTCCATTCTACAGACCGGGACGGATCGATCGGAGGCGGAGTGCGCGCTTCAGGTAATCCGGCAGACGGGTTGTAATGTGTCGGTGGGACCAGTTTGAGGTTCGGCAGGGACCTTCGGGCTTGCTACGCCAATTGTTAGCAAGTAAAAACTTACAAGTAGTCAATATATTATGATTTATTAGGAGATATACCTTTGCCTTGGTTAATCCTGGTGTAGTTTCTCTGATAGCTGCTAATTGGACAGGCCTGGAAGCAATCGGCGTTGCAGCTGTTGGTGTGCCTTCTCTAAGTTCCGACTGCAGCAGGAGGATGTCTGAGACAGCATCCGAGCCTTTTCTAGAGGCATGATCCTCAGGCTTGACATGGTTGTCTTCTAGTGCCGGTGGCGCGGGAGTGATAACAGTAGAAGCAGCAGAAATGGATGACCGTTTAGCTGGGCCTTCTTCCCCCGATGCACTTTTTGCGCCATCCACGTGCCGGCTCTCGCGAACAAACTGAGTGATGCGAAATTTTGTTCTCATAGAGCTCGAGAAAGCATGGAGGTTGGTGGGAGAGCCCACACTAGTGTCCTCCGACACGGCCTGAGGATTCGGTCGCGTGAAGCCCGGTACTCTGAACTTGAATTCTGACATGGTTTGTGTCTGTGTGTGTGTGTGTAAATATGTGCTTTCTTGTTTGTCGAGCTTGTGATGTCTGTCCTCTTTTAGCGGTGATGTTTGGCAGCGGCAGCGGCTCAGTTAGATCCCCTTCTTCGGTCGTCCCCTCCCTTCCTTGCTCCCCTTTCTACTTCGGATGCGCAATTGCCACAGGCGAGATGTCGTGGAGGTACCCGGCTTAAAAGGGCGGGAAAAAAAAAAACTTGCAGCTATGTCGGGGTTCCCCGTTTCTTTTTTTTTGGTTTGTTGGATGGTTGTCGATTGCAGTCGACGATTGGTGTTTGCAAAGGTTTGAATCGAATTGGGCTCTCAGATAGAAGAATACTGGTGGTCTCGTGTACTAGCGGTCCAGGTCGCACTCGCACTGGCGGTCAGAACAGCGCCGACATCTACTATTGGCTGAACCCGCAAATTGGAATCCTCATGGGAATGGCTTCGAGCTTGATCTTGATCTTGAGCTTGTCCGTTTATCTGGACGGGGACTTCGGGTTTGATTTCTGAACCTTTTGGAGCTTCTGGCAGGGAGCTTGCGGCACCGAATCCCATTATATTCCCAAACCCCCACGATATGTCAGTAGTAGGCAGGTATCAGGGTGGTATAAAAAAAAAACCTGAGAGCGAATCAAAGACCTTGGATGAAGTAAGAGAAGAAGAAGAAGAAATGGGGGAAATGGAAAGAAGGAAAGAAGGATGAAAGAAGGAAATGAAAATTCTTTTTTTTCTTCTCTTCTCGTCGCCCTGACTAACTCGTCGTAGCTGACTGAATGCCAGACTAAACTATAGTTACCACCAAGAAAGCCGATGAGTCCCTTCGAAGGTGGTTCTGAAACGACCAATTTCGAGGAATGACAAGAGGGAAAAAAAGGGAACCAAGTGGCACAAGAAAGGAAGTTCAATTAATATTAAAACGACGCCAGGCGGTTTTTTTTAGGGTGCAGCTTTGTGCTTTCTTGAACTATTCCCATTCCTCTTCTTTCGCAACAGTCTTCTCGAAAAGAGGCTAAGGCAGGCAGGAGACCCGGTTTCGCGCTCCAGCAGAGTCCTTTTCTCGATTCACACAACCTGATACGAGACGGGAAATCCGCAGCGAGAGTGCAAGAGTCGACTGAACAGAAAAAACCTTCAGGGAAAAGGACCTGCGAAGAGTAAGCCTCTTTGGTAAATTGGGTGCTTCGTGCTTCAGTTAGCGTCAAGAAAAACAGACCGCTTCTTCCTGTGCGCAGGTTAAACCTGGAACAAATCTGCCAACGTCTTCATGAACGAGTTACACGGGCGTTAGATCCAATATCGAAAGTCAAGGCGGGTCCGCGACCTGAAACCAGTTAAAGCGGCGTAGATGACGGAGAAAAGTTGCCAAATAAGGCCTAAAAGGCACCTCAAAAAGAAAAATATGGCCTTGTTCAAATGGTTTCAGGGATATTTTGCTTGCTTGCTCTTGAAGCTGTCAATTAAGCCAGCCAGTCGACTATCCCTAAGTCCTGCATTGAACTAGGCCCGTTTTATGTAGACGTATGTTGGCATTACCTGCATATGTAATTAGGCAGATTCCTGTTAAATGATTGGCGCAATGGTAGCGTCAGCTTATCCAATCCACGTTCTTTTATTCCTGCTCGTTCCTGAATGTAAACTAGTTCCTCTGGGCTTTTCTCCATTCTCTTGCTTCCTTGTCATTGTCGATATTGTCAGTTAATATCGCTCGTGCGGGCTCGATGGTATAGCCAAATCTGAAGAGGAAAAGTTCGAAGTTAGACCCCCTATCGCCTACAGGTAGTTTCTGGCGACCTGCCGGCTCCCTTTGCCGTTCTTGAAAACTGAAATTCTCATCTTGATCAGGCATTCCCCACCTTAGCTGTCCGGGACTTCTGCAGACTGGTCCCGATGCATTAGTTCGCAGTTCCCCTGGAATCCTGCAAGTGGAGATCTCTGTGTTACTTTGACGTTCCGGGCCTTCTCTTGCTGGTGGGGCTCGAACAGCCAGCGGCTTCCAGGCTGGACATTGAAAAAGCATGAACATGAAAAGATCATTTCACCTCGGGTCGCGAATCCGCAGCCAGCGATGTCTCGGGATCCTCTGGCTCATGCTAGGTAGCCATGTGGCTCGGAGATTAGACGGCCTGCACGTCTTTTTCACTTCTAATCAGTTGCGTTCATATATATAGAGTCCTGCCTGCCGGATGGGGACCAGGTTCGCGAACAGACCTTCGAGATTTCACGGACATAACGCCATAGGCTTAAGCCACACAACAGTTTATTTTTCGCTATCGTGATATATGTACAGGTGTTTGCTATAAGCCATGGTACGAGGTTGTAACAATCGATTAATCAAAGGGTCAAATCGCTAGGTTTTAAAATTAACTAAAAATAAGAGACAATACTCAGAAAGAGAAGGTGTGTGTGTGTGTGTGTGTGTGTGGATGATGGTGAGGTTCGAATAGTAAGCCATCATGATCAGATACAATTGCGCCCAACACATGCTGTCAACAGAAATCAACATTGCTTCGAATTCAACATGCAACATCAGCATCAACGTCAAAATCAGCATTGAAATCTCGTCATGCGATCAGTTACACCAATCTGACATTGACGAGGTAATAAATTTTTAGAAAGAACGGGGACAAAAAACCTCTTCTTTCTCTTCTACCCAAAATACGGCTGGGTCTACCTATTTGGGAATCCACCAGCTCGAGGGAACAGTCCTTGCGTGTCATCATCTTGTCTGTCATAACTGCTCACCCCTCGGTATCCCAAGTCCCCACCGCCGTAAGCTGCACGGTTGTACGAAGTATCTTGCTCCTCAAGGCTGCTCCTATCCTGGACGTATGGAGGTGCTCCCTCGTTACCAGTTGGTTGGGGTCCAAAACCCATTGCTGCAGCTGACTGGGACATCGGAGTGTTATCTTCATCGTCTGCACTACGAGGAATCATTGATTCAGAAGCCCCAGGACCGTTCTTCTTTCCTCCAAATGGGTTCTTGATCGCTCCGAAGATTCTTCTGTTACCACCAAAGATTCCTCCACTTGCTCCTCCAGCCCCAGCTGCACCGGGTGCACCTGGTACAGGCTTCCTGCCCTTCTTTCTTGGATGACGGATGCCAATGATTGCTCTCCAAAGGACAAGACCAACAATAACGGCACCAGTAATACCAGCAAAGACTATACCGACGATGGCCCCGCTGGATATACCCATTGGAGTATACAACGTCCCGTCGGCTACGGGCGATGAAGTTGTTGTTTCGGCAGCATCAGCAGCGTTTGTGGCTGTTCCAGACTGTGACGCTGTATTAGTCCCGGTAGAGGAAGCTTCAGCAGTTGAAGGCCCGGTGGTAGTTGGAGCTTCGGTATCGGTATCAGTATTCGTTGTTGCTTGAGAAGTCGTACGAGCCGCTGTGGTTGTCTCCGGAGCGTCTGTTGTAGTCTCCTGGGCTGCTGTTGTCGTCTCTGGAGCTTCTGTTGATGTTCCGCCCGTTGTTTCAGATGGCCCTGAGGACGCTGTTGCCGGTGCAACAGTAGCTTGACTTGGGGGCGGATTGGTAAATGATTGCGGCGGCCTAGTATCTGTGAAGGCACCCGGGATATCTTCTTCCCCAGGCCTAAGTGCAGGACAATCTCGAGTCGCGCATATCTGCCCAATTTACAGTGTCAGTATTGACTCTTTTAATTTCTGAATATCCTACTACGATGGGAGAGGAGCTACATACTCTACCATTCGGACAACAGCCACCTCCATATTCAGGCCGACATCGGAAGTATCCTTCTCGACAAAATGGAGTATCCTGACGCTTAAAAAGCAGCATTGCCTCTCGACGTGGCTCTAACCTTTTGTCCGCGCCCAATCCATAGTCTGGTACTGCGGTGGCAATATCAAGCAAGTACAACAGCTGCACAGCTGCGGCAGACGATAGCCAACGCATTGTAACCTGATAAACTCGATGAAGCTGCTATTAAAAATGTCTATGAATCCTCCCGGGGGTATCGCGATATAACAAAAGAAATTCGTAGAAAGTAGTCGGTATCAAAGGTATTTTCGCCCGTTTTCGTTTCCTTCTCTATATTGAAAAAAAAGCTCCAAGCACTGTCGCGAGTCGGTAAGCAGGGGGGCAAGCGAGCTGCCCCTCAATAATTCGCCGTTGACGGGTCGGAAGTAAAAAAATGTCGAATTGTGTGTCCAAAACTGAATTTCTGCCCTATAGGTCACTTTTCGGAAACATGTTCTCCGAATATACAGAAATACCTGGCTAAAAGGAAGAAATAAAAGAGGTTACGAAAGTACAATTGTAAGAGCAAGGAAGGCTTTTATTCAGACCTGTGGAGGTGGAGAGCTGACAAGAGCTTTATGAAAAAAAATCTCCCAGAATGGATAGCCTTGCAGCTGAGGCTGAAGGTGGGACAACTTCTTTTCTTATTTAGCCCACAGTTTGTAGATGGATGTACTTGGACATGGGTATTCAAGCCAACATCACAAATATTGATCAAGACTGACTATACCAAGCCTTTTTATGGTGCTGACCACTCTGACCTGGTGTCAGAAGTCCAAAGCTTTGGTACCAGGAAGTTATATATACCATACAAACCGTGCAAGAACTGTCGAGCTTTGTGGCGTGGGGTCCCCTGATAATTTGAATTCGATTATATACGGCTTCAGTTACTCGTTCTTTCATGCGCCTGCAAGTAAGCCTGCACTCTCGAAACTTCATCCAGAGTGCAGCGGTGTGCAGAAACAACAGCAGCGAAAGTCCAAAAAAATGCGACTGTCAATCACAACGGAAGGATCAGACTAGGCTTGCAAACCGAATCCCCCACAAGGCCATGATATCCCTTCGAAAGAACTCCACCCGCAGCACGAGGGATCAACCCGCCCAAAGTCCCCGTTGTCTCTGAAGAATTTGAGATTTCAAGACTTTTAATCGGCTCTTGGTCTTGGTATTTTCTTTGCACCCATATCGGAAACTCTTTTGTGTCTTGCAGGGGGACCCACCAGAGATCTTCAGCCTCAAACGTTATTGGACCAACAGCTGGGGTCTGTGTGGATGGTGGGTTTAAAAATGGAAACTTTGGATTTCGGCATAGTCTGAACCGATAGCTTAGCTTTTGGGAAGCTGTGTGCCCTTACAGCCGTTTCCCTTCCTTTGTACATGTGTGACAGCCGAAGACCCGGGTTAATCTCCAGGCACCGTTCGAGCTCGTATAACAACAGCGAATTCCAGATTATATTTGCTATAAGCACGGTAATCACGGTAGATGGTTCTCGAAGCTAGGCAAACATTTAGTTCCGTGGCCCTTACGATTGAAAACTGAAATCGGCGGTGGTTTCAAGAGACATTAGTTAGGGAGTGGAGATGGGTACATACTTTGACCTGTGTGTATTTGGTAAGGTAATGGTATACCTAAGATTATTTCGTCGAGGAGAAACTATGCCTGATTGGGGCAGTGATTTCAGCTTGGCGCAAGTCATTATGTCCAGCTACTTTCGATATTCCAAATTCTAAAAATGCTAAGCTCCTTGAATATGCTGGTATCAGGTCACCCTCAGGAAGCTATTACCTGGTGGTGACAAATATTTCATGGGGATCATGGAGAGGCTGTGCAAAAGTTTTCCAGCCCATCAAAGTACACAATTCCACGGTCGTGACTTCAAACGAATTGAGCTGCGGCTGCCGGGGAGAATTGTTCGGGTACAGGAACAAAAATCATAGCTGGGGCGACTTATTGCATCGAAAAACGAACCATCATTCTGGTATCTCTGTATCTTTCAACATGATATCGTATGATATCGTTCGCGTAGAGTCAATTCGGAGTTGTTAATTCAGGTCGGTTACAGGAATGCAATGTTGAATGTTAGAAACTTCTTACTGATTTTAAAATCGGAATCGAAGCCACCGTCAGATACCACACACAACACAGGATCCCGCTCTTTTAATATACACATCTATCACATATCAAATATGGTCTCGGGGCTAGACGGCGTGCTGCACTAAGCTGCTTTTGTATCAAATATAGAAACATGAGCTCAAGCTGCATAAAGTACTATACTTAAATCTACGAAATATAAATTTCCATTCCATAATACTCGTACATACATATTGTATCCTAGCGTGTTCGTCTCGAGCCGAGGTGCCGTACGCACGCTGCACTTAGAGACACAGCTAAACCATTCATCCGAAGGATTCTGGGCTGAGAACCAAATTTTAAAATTCTTTTTGATCTGGACAGCAACTTTTAGCGACTCACTATCAGGACTCTCACGTTATCTCAAATATAGGGCTGGTATTAATAATTAATAATTAATAATTTACGCATGTATCGTCTGAGGATAACATCGCTATAACGATAAGAATCCGTCTAGATCACTTCACCACACTGTGGTTGATGAAAACTGCATGTTGACATTAGTATTACGACCTTCCAACTCTCAAATACTCCATGATTGCCCGCATAGTCCAATTCCTTTCCGCGCCAATTATAGTCCCTTCCAAACCTTCAAGCCTCCTCTCGATTTCATTTTCCAATCTCTCCATGACTTTGACAGTATACCCCATACTCCCTGTTCTTGCAAATATTTTCATAACTAAGCTCTTTTGTTCAGGGAACAACTTCCCCTGTCTGTTTCTTAATAGCAATAAGCTTTCCAATTGTTCGCGATCGTTTAAATTTGAATTATTCAGCGAATGTATCAGTGCGAGGGAATATTTTCCTTCGTCTAGACCTGACGGATCACCTGGTGCCATCGAAGCAAGACTTTGGTGGTCATCTCGGATCTGGAAATAGCGACTCATGAGTGTGACCAAGCCGTCAACGTTTAAATCCCTGTATTGAAGATTATAACAAGTTAGTACCTATAGATAAGCGGTATACCACGGCGAACTGAATGTTTCTTCTTACTTATTCTGTGTGGCCTCAGCCTTCATTAGGCGAGCTGCCAGCCTGAATAGGCTGCCGGTTTCTATCAACGTAGAAAGAAAGTTAGTGATACAGTCCCAAATTTGTGGGTAAGATATTGCTACGGTGGCATTGCTTACTTCCATCTACCATTTTTATATAATCTCGCTCCAATGGAGTGGCCGAACGGAAAGTCCACTGGGTGTTGTAACCTCGCCCAATGTTTATGTTTGCCATTTCATCTATATAGAAGAAGCCGTTTCGTCAGATTTGATAGACAATATAGGAATTGGTGCTGAGGTATACCTGTGAAAATTTCAACAGCTGATAGAGAATGTGGCAACTTCTGGATCTCCTGGAGGCATTTGACAAATAGGTAGTTCGCGGTGTTCACTGCGCGTGGAGTTCCAAAAACCATTGGAGCGGAAGGCGCTCCTTGTTTCGTCGAAGGAGTTCCTTCAATATCGTCGAGGCTGTGTTTTTTTATGTTTAGCATCTGGAAACTTGTCAAAGAATCCGGAATGACCTGACGCCTTAATACTTACATTGATGATGAACTATGCAGCATATCGACGACTGAACTGATGATGTCTAGAGACCGTCGAGGCAAGTTGTACCAAAAGTCGAGTGCTTGGATTGCCTGAGAACTAATCTTCTTCGTCTGCAGAGATAGGAGATATTCGAATGGTTTGAGCACCGTCTAGTTGAATCATGATGGTATATTAGTAACCCACATATTTGAGAAACGGTACGTTGAGAACCTAGTTGCGAAATCAAAACGTCTTCGATGTAATTATAATACCTCTTCTGATAATCTTCCTGACTGCTCTAGCCATATATCTGATTCATATGCTGTTGAATTCTCGTTGAACCCACTCGCCCTTACGTCTCTAAACCCGTTTATAGATCTCGACCTCGAGCTTCCTAGTGCGGTCCCACTTAGTATAGGGCTATTACTCATAGATTCGTATCCCGACCATTCGGCTTGCACACTATTCGCCAACCCTCTCGTATCTTGCGGGAAATCGTTCAACTTATACTCTGACTTGGGATAAAACGGATCACTAGGCTCAATTCGATACCGGTTGCTCCCAGCATGCCATGACAATTCTCCAGCGACGAGGTGATGAAGAGCTGAAATGTACCTCGCGGCTTCTTCTTGAATCATGTGTTCTGTATTATCTAACAACTCCCACGAAAGTCTTGAAAATTGTTGTTCTAGTTCAAGACACTTTCTTTCAACAAGCTTTTTGGCCTGTGCAATTGTAACATCTTGAGTTTGCATCATGATGTATACTGCTGAGACCGGGACTCCGAGTTTATTCTGTGAGATGTGGGAGGACCAATCTCTTTCTGCTGAGGATATGTCTTTTATGAGGGTGTTCATTTTGGCGGTGAGTCTGATTAGGTCGGAGTACCTTGCTAATTGGTCCTTGGATAAATTGATGTCGTAAACGTAGGGAAGTATACTTGGAAGTCGACTGTCATGAAGTATTAAGTTAACAATGCTTACGATGAGACCTAGCAAGCTCGCTCTCGAAGAAGTACTTACCTCCATGTATCAGTGAGATACTTCTCTTCTAGATAATGATCTAAGCCCTGGAACTCTACCAGATGTAGATCTTGACTTTCCAATGATCGAGTCTCTCGGGCACCGAATATCTGGGTTACAGAAATAAGACTTGAATCATTCTCTAGCATTTCTGTGATCGCTTTGGATTTCATCTGATTGATGATGGCACCGAACTTCTTCATATTGGATTCCTTGTCTCCGTGGTTCGATCGATTGCACTATATTTTGAAGTTCGTGTCTATATTAGCTTCCCATCGAATATATATCGCCAATGGTCCACGATTCATTTCTTGCACCTGTTTTTCATGCGGCTTAAGTATTACTTACCACTATCTCTTGACTTGCCCAATCTAAACAAACAATTAGCCTCATACCTCACTTGAAAATACCGTTCCAATTCTACTTACCATCCTGAATATACCCAATAGAAACAATAGCCGCCAAATTCAACAGCCGTCTAGGCTCGGCTTCAGGAAATACAACCGACAAAACCGGTCCGCCATCGACAGACAAAGCTCCATCGCGCACTTGACAGCCTCCACGGTCAAACCATTCTTGATGTACTCTTAGAATAACTTCTGTTTCCTTTTCTGCGGTAGAGGTGTTTATTCGAGGTTGATAAGTGAAAAAATAACCATCTAGATGTTTGGTGGAGAAGGGGATTGAGAACTGGTAGGGCTCTGGCCAGGGCATTGGACCCGAATTATTCGCATCTTGGAGTATGGTGGACTGATGACGGGTTCCTAGCCTTAGACTTGTTGGCATAGTGTTATTCCTACGGAGATAAGTTTGGGTAGTCATGTTGAATATTAATATGTGGTTTTGATATTACTGTGAAGCTGAGGTTCTGGGTATCAATTGTAAATGGACAATGCGCGGACTACAAAACGAGTTTTCGGAAAAGACTACTCTGGGGTATATATACCATTGACCCCTTTCGCAAATACGGCATCTTCTTATATAATGCATCTTTTGTTTCTGCGGTTCACGTTTGCGGAAGAAAGATAAGTTGGGATGTACGATGTAAATGGTATTGGTAGAGATGTTACACATTCCAACGCCTGGAATTCTGAAAGTTCGCACGCGGCGCACGACGTTATCCGGGTCGGCGTAGCGAAATTCCTGATGATCAATTCATCGTTGCCTGGTTTCAAGTTCCTCCCAAAAAAAAAAAAAAAAAAAAAAAATCTATGGCCCATAGTCTACCTCCTGCCGCAGACTTATTATTGTATGTTTTCCAAATCCCTTCTTTTAAGGAAAAGAATTAAAAGAATTAGTATTGTGGAGCAGCTCCAACAATATCCTCCCGATCCAACCAGCTCTGGATCAATCCTTGCTGCGTCGCCTCATACTCCTTGATTGTAACTTCATCTCCGTTGAGCGTGGTATTGGCCTGTACGAACTGTTTTCTCGGTTGCTTCTTCGACATTACGACGTCTCTGAATTTGGCCATGGTGTCATTAACGCTGGTCATCTTGTCGTAGAGAGCGACACCTCCATTGACGTCAGCGGATGCCTTATAGATGTGAAGTTCCTGCAGATACTTCTCTACGGCCTTGAAACCGTGAGAACGGATCTTAGAGCGATCGAGATGGATGGTTAGGTCAGAGTGGTCCTCGGTTGTAGAGTCTAGGCTGACAAAATTGTCTGGCGCGGAGAGGAAGCATTGGAGGATAGAGTAGCGGGCACGCATGTGTGCTTGTCCCCATTTCTGTAATGTGATAAAGGTTAGTATGGGAGTTTTGCTGTGCGGGTTCTTTTAAAAAGTGGTTCTTGCCTTGGTCTTTGGGTCCCAGAATTCGAGGGCTAGGAGACCAGCTCGAGCCATCTGGAGGTAAGAAATATAGAGAACTATATGTTTTGGTTAGTTATATTTTTTTCTGATATTTAAATTTATACGAGCAATCCTTACCATCTTCAGCAGCAGCTTCAGTGTCGTCAGTATGGCCGAAAACCTCAAGGATTTCTCGGTCAGGGCAGAGATACATAGCCACGCATTCGGCTCGGCACCTTGTAGATTGTTAGTTTTCGAAGACCAAATAAATAATGATTACGGGTTCACATACTCTTCGTAGCTGGCGGCAGTGGCGCCAAAGACGGATCCCCAAGTTTCACCGACCTTGTAGTAAGTTGTAACTGGCTTGCCGGTGAGTGGGCTGACTGGTGGGCTCTCCTTGTCGAAGTTGAAAACTCCCTTTTCGGTTTCTTGGAGCAGTTTGCCACTATTCATTCATTGATTAGTCTCACAAAGGTGTTTACTTGAAAATTGTGGAATATGTACCTTCCATGTCCTAAGAGCTCATGGAGACCGACTTGGAGTTCGAAGGCTGGACCTCTTAGTCTCTCGAATAATGGCAAGTCCTTCTCATCGATAAATGTAACCTTCTCGGATGGCGATTTAGCGTTGAGGACGTTTCCGAGAGAGACATTCTTGAAGCCGAGAGTCATTCGGATATCGTCATACTATATCAGTGTTAGTAATTGTGCTCTATATACTCCGGGAATCCTAGAGATCATACGTTGGGGATGTTGATACCAGCGGGGATACCATCGCTGTTGAAAGTCAAGACTATCGGAATCGTTAGACTAAAACTATACTCATTTAAGTGGAAAGAATAACTTGCCTTCCAAGCTTGTAAAGTCTGGCTTCTGGAACTTATCCTTTTCAAAGTCCTTAGACCATGGGAGTTTTGGAATAAAGTCACCAGCCCGTTCAACTAGCTTGCCGAAAACTTTTGTCCTCTCCTTGTTCACAACGGCAACCCAACCCTCGAAGTAAGCCTTGGTGCCGGCTGGATCACGGTAGGTCTCAATGAATCCGATATTGGTTTCGATCTATATATAAATTAGGCCATGTTTCGAATACGGATAGATATCTCAATTGCACTTACGGTTGGGCCAATATCCTTGATCCAGTACCTTTGGCTCTATAATTTCCCTATCAGAAAACTGCGACTCGGGCAAAAGAATTTTAAGTATCTTACCTCCTTGTGGGCTTCAAGGCTACCCTCTCTGAAACTCTTGACATACTCTTCCATCATCTTCTCTTGTGTATCGTTCAAAGCTGCCTTCTTTGCACCGTCTAATTCGTCGGACATTACTTTCATTTCTTTCGAATGGTCTCCGTAGACGGTCCTGATCTTTCTACCATCTTTGGTCTCGTATACGCTTCCCTCGCCGACCTTCTCACTAGCAACTAGCATGTCGAAGCTTCCATCATCGAGTTGCTTTAATCTTGTGTGCTCAACCAAGACCCCGTTTTTAACAAAGGTCTCGCCGCAAGCCTCAATATCCGCTTGGGTAATAGCTGGCGAATCTGGATAGTAGGCACTCATATGATCTGGTGGGTATCCCAATAGAGTAATGCCCTCTGGGGAGATCTGATAGACCTGCTTTTTAATCCCTTCCCAGAGCTTTGCAGCCTCCGGTGTAATGCTCGCAATCTTTGTGAATGTTTCCTCTGGGATTCTAGGAACGAATTTCTGATCACCGAAGCTCTTATAGTTACCCAAATTCGCCAGAACTTGGGCACCGAACTCGGCGAATTTGTTCTTCTCATCTTCGGTAACATTGCATGCCTCTACGATCTTGGAGAAGTCGTTTTCAACATGACGGGCGACGGTAAGGATCAAATCGAACAGTGGTTCGGATTCCGGTGAAACCTGACGAAGAACGACACGGGTACCCGCGAACGAAGCCTTAGAAATATGATGCGCATAAAGCTTCTCCTTGGCAGAAAGATTATCGAAGTGCGGCTGGATTTCCAGACGGCACACTGGTGCCTTCTCGTCAGCTAGGAGGTGGGATGGTACCGACATGGTGGAATATCGAGAAAATGCAGTCAACTGTAGATGTATATTGTGGGGTTGGAATCGCGAGACTCTGGGGAGCCGTAAACATAAGAGGGGACTTGGCTTGGTATTAAATACTAGGCTGCCGGCCACACGGCGGGCGAAAACGTGCATTTACTCACGCTATGCAGGTCTTACAAAGTATTGTAAGAGGTACCTACTTAAGTAACTTGCAGGTATCGACGGCCTGCGCCGACGAGGATTTAATTCCGGGGCGTGGTTTTCTTTGCGTGTGGCCGCGTGGTGGGGGCGGGGCGGCTTTTGGCTTAGGCCGTCGTTACAACCGGCAGAAAGGGTGCCGCAGCTAGCCTGCTTGCACCATTTGAGCACTTCTTTCCAACGACACCTTCTTAGTCTGGCAGCTCCCAACCACACACTTTGATATCAATTGATATCTGCGAGATATAAAAGTGGATATACCTCAGGCCATGCACAGTAGTTACTAACATGCTAACAATGGATAACTACCGCGAGATGAACATGCCAATATTCAACAGTGGGGCAGTTGAGTTCAATTGAGAGCTCGGAGTATTACCTAATATAATATCACGAAGCCAATAAACTTAATCCAACAAATTCAACACGAAGTTTCAGGAGGACTTTGATAACTGATCAATCAGTCATATGATCACTCAATGGCGTTTTAAAAACCTAACTGGGCTACATTTTAGAGATTTAATAGCTGATTGATTAAGCAGAGAGATATGCCGACTTCAGACACGAGATTGGTTAAACATATTCCCGGTTACAAGTATCACTGCAATAACGTATACGTATAATGGACTCTAGATGCTTTGCGTACAACCTTATCCCCTCAGAGAGTATACCCAGGGCAGGTGTTTTAAGTTTTTTTTGTTACTATATACATAAATAATGGCAATGACCCCTCGCTATCCCCAAACTGCCCTTGAACTCTGGGCTAATATAATTGCGATACCTTTTTCGATACATGTATACAACTAGTCATATCTTCAAAACCGTCTCGTATTCGACTCTTTACTCGTGAACTGGGGTCTGGGTAGGGTTTGGATAGCAAAAACCGGATCCGTAGCTAAATATCTCGCAGTGCCATTTCGCAGGGCATTCAGTTGGTCCGGTCCAGTTCTTTCCAGCGCACTAGAATTGAGACAATACAATTAGCAATTGGTCTATCTTTAGAGCTCAATTAATAAAAAATAATCATCGACTTTGGTATTTCCTTACCTGTGCCCATTTTTCGGCAACAGCTCTCTTGGTGACTGGAGTTGGGGTCGCTGAGGCGACAGCCAAAAGGACGGAGGTGATGATAACGGCCTTGATCTGCATTTTTGAGATAGAAGCAGGAGGAATTTTATGTTAATTTGAAAGAATTGATAGAGAGAATTGGAATTGGTTGGAGATATTTATATATATCTTATTGCAATTGATTGTTTAGGGAATGTTCTAATGAGGCTGATAGAATTCGCTGATTATCAGGAGATAATCTACTCTATTTATATTTATGTTTCTTCAATGACATTGTTATCCATACTACAGAGCAGGAGCTAGCGAGTACCAGTTATCGATATCGGCGCCTCAAAGCTTGGTCGAGTCAAGGTTTTACAGGGCTGATAGTTTCCAATCCGATATAGTTATCCAAATTCTATTAAGATCATATCCAGACTTCGGGAAGATGATACCGTCTAGGCTAATTACAAAAAAGAATACCGAACAAACCCGACCACCAAAAAAAAAAAAAGCCACCGGGCCTTTTCAATCCGTCAGAATGTTCCCTGGGATTTTTTTACGTACGAAGCGCTCTCGAAATTGATATTAAGATACTGATACTTGAAAGAAAAAAACCATTGAAGGGCCCTATAGACCCAGGGAAGGGAAAGTTAATACAAGGGACATTACTCGATCGCTAATGGCTCGGCCTAAGCTTAACGTTAACAAGAAAAGTAATCCATGCATGGTCCGCGACTCATGACATCTACGGAAGAACAAGGGGTTTATACTAGAACAATGGGACTGTGTCGTCCGAATACGGTTGACAGGCTGTCTTCGAATTCAACTGCCGGAGCCCAGGATTAAGTATGTGTGTATATAGCCGGGACCCGGGTATAGATTCGAAACTTTAACTTCACTATAAACATTCGGAATCATATTTCCCTGTCAGACGGGATATACAGTACGGAGGCTCACGGTGAGAATTTAGAGTCAAGCTCTTAGATCTAGAATTTAACCTGCGTCAATTACCAGGAAGATGGAAGTTCTGGCCTGTTTGGAGGCCTGGTTTTCGAAATTTCCACCCCGTATATCCTAATTCAAGTACGCACGTACGTACGAACTCTATACTATATACCGCTTTGTATATGTAATTTGAGCAGACATCGATATCCTGCCCGTGAGAATTGCTCCATTATCTGACAAGGTAGTTAAGTAGCCATAGACTTTTCAAACTCCACAAAAGGAAAAAGGCCGAAGTCCAGAACCGCAAAGCTAAAGGACACAATGGATAAAGGTAGAATTACCCCGAAGAAGAATACGTAACGCAGCCTTCTTTGATATCATTGAATATCTTGCGATCAAATAAAACGACAAAATAACAATAACCATAATCAATGGATACCCAATCAATTGACCATGTCCCGGAGTCCCTTGATGATTGCAAGCAAAAAAAAACTTAGTCATCCCACATAGCCGCCTTTGCCTTCTCCCGTTCTTGTTCCTGTCGTTTCTGTTCATCCCGTTCTTCTTGGTGCTTCTTCTTCAAACTAGCGTCGTATTCTTTCTGCTCCTTTGTGCTTCTGCTCCTGACCCCCAAAGCACTGGCGATCATCCTTCGAGCTACAGCATCCGTCTTAGCTTGTCTCTGTCCTTCGAAATTGGCGTCGCTGTATCCGCTGCCCGCTCTTGAATGAGTATCCGGATCGTAGGCATAATAGGATCCTGAACTGCCACCATCTCCTACAAATGGTGTCGCGACGGCGGGCGTAGGCGCTGGTGGAGCTGGTGGTGGGGCGGGAGAAACGGCGGAGGGACCGTCTAAATCGGAGGCTACACCGCTTGCAGCCTCATCCCCGGAGGAAACCTCATCGTCCCATGAGTCTACTACTTCCTTCTTTTTCTTTACGACTTTCTTTGGCTTAGAACCGCCGTTAACTGCAAGAAGGTTTTCTATGTGTTTTCTTAGTCAATGCTATAGATGGGGCGAAGGAAAAAACAGAGAGAAAAAGAAACGTAACAGCAGAGTCAAATAAAGAAAATATGGGGGAAAGAACTAACCGTCTACCATATCGAATATCCCCGGACCTTAATTCTTTTCGATACCGTACACCCCTTCCTTTGATTGATAAGACTGAAAACGGGCAGATAAACCGTAACCCTAAACACAATATAGCTCGTACGTACTCTGATCTGTAGTAACGTATACGTATGAACTTTCCCTTTCGACTCGACTCGAGCTCGCCGGACGTGTATAGGCTGTGTGAAATTGCAAACTGCGCAGGTGTCCAGGGACTTAAAGAGGGAAGATGTCACTGATACCTTCCGTGGTCCGCTACCCGCATACCCGACCCGCTAATTATAACGTCTACGCAGCGCACGTGACAAGTCCTTGGACAAGAACAGGCTTAAAAGGCTCGTGGGTTGCAGACGACGATCATGTTTCGGAGCGCAACACCTTTTGTTGCCGTTGGGGACATCGATCGGCCGATGATGTCGTCTGCTCGGTCTTCGATGGCAGGCTGCTTGTTAGTGGCTACCGTAGGCAGGCTAGTTTACGTATTTACGTTGGTTGTAGCTACTAAAGTATGATTTGCCAACAGACAGAGTTTTTCTAAATCTGCCTCGGTTTGAGTACTTTATGCTCCTCTGATCCGTACGCAGTAACGTTGGCGCTAGAATATCTGCATCGTGTATGTATGTAATGTAATTACAGCGCCGCTTCGTCATCGTGTATCAATCCAGGACTGAAGCGTGCATAAAAGAGCAGGGGGGACGGTAAGAAAAACAGTGCTAACAAGTGGTATCATGACATGCTAAATCGTTGTACGCGTGGAAATCAAAAATCAAGCTATGAAACAGGAAGGATGGTAAGAAAACCCTGATACATGAAATGATAAAGCGCTGGCAGGTCCGGGAACCGGGCCATGAATGCTAAAGGGAAAGCATTAGATCCGAACTAGAAACTCCAATATATGTATTGATCATAGCCAACCAACAACTGCCGTAAATAAGCCCAATCCGATTGCCCATACCCACAGCATTAGCATAGATGCTCTCGTCGTTATCATCTCGCCTCCAAATCCTACTTTGACGCTCCTGACTGCGGCGTTGCCCGTTGGTTGTGCCTGTACGAAAGCTGGGAACTGCACCGTCACGGCTGTCTGGGTCGCAACTCCATTGATAATCGTCTCAATTGTTGTCACGTACTGTCCTGCATCGTTCAAAAAACTCGTATATCCTTGGCCATATCTCGACGTAAAACTAGTATACCAGGCTCCTAGGTCGCTCCTAAAATCTGCATACTGGCTGGTAATGGCGGAATTAATGCTCGAAATATCATCTCTGATAGTAGGGATCGGGAAACCGGATGTCACCGCATCAGAGATACGGGTATAAGCCGATCCAGCCCAAGATGAGGCGGCAGCAGCCGGATTGGCGATATAGGTTGAGTATACGGCTCCTGCGTCTCCGACCAAGACTGTAACCCTTTCACCAGCTGCATCCGTAGCTGTTCTGTAAACGGCGACACCGTCGTTCGCAGCTGAGGTGAAAAGTCCCGGAACTACAGCGACTACTGAAGCGATTGCATCATTGGCACCTATGCAACGGTTTCTGGAGCAATATTCGTAGTTGGAGAGACAGCATCCCCCTTGAAATAAATTGTCGGGGCAGCCATAGTAGCCTGAATTGCAGTCTCCTTCACCAGCGACCGTTCCAACACAATGTATTCCCTTCGGACAGCAAGCAATATGGCCTGCATTGTCGACGGCACAGTTAGCCGTATTAGGGCAGCAGAAAGCCGGATATGAGATCGGAGCACATGAATGTGTGTTCTGAGCACAGTTTCCGTTGTTGTTTTGACGACGAAATATCTGGTTTGGGGAATTTGGGGCAGCGATCGCTGGGAAGAAGGGCGAAGTATCTCTTTCCGACAATTTTTCAGCCCTAACAAGAGCAGCAACCGAAAGGATTGAAGCAATCCGGGCGGCACGGGACAAAGATCTCATCGTGAAGCTTGTATCGAGGATCGAGAGGATTCTATAAAAACGGCTTGGATCGTAGCGATATAATACGAAGGTAGAAAATCTGGAAAGGATGTGATGTTAGATATGAGGAGGAGGACAATCCTTTGGGCGCCGTGCATATGTGGATGGGAAACCCACCAGTCCAAGCCAGCTAGGCAATGCAATGTAACCAGCCTCAACTTGAGACTACTTATTGGCTAAGCTATCTGTGTGCAGTAGTACAATGATTGACAGTGGCAACCGGAAGAGAAAGAGCCGACGTCGCTATAGTATTTTCGGATTTGGAGAAGAACGATAGGGCATCGCAAGTTGACAGGAAAGGATGAGGTGGGAGGGATTCTTGGAATGGAGCATTCCTTCTTCGCTGTCGTCATATACGCCTACATATAAAAGCTCTAGCCAGCCGCTGCCCTGCCATGTGTGTCAACTGTGCGTTGTCATGCCAATCGGTCGCTCGGTGCGCAGGAACAGAAAGTCTTGGCGGGGAAAACAAGGATGTCGCAGCAACTCAGTTTGCTGTTGCATTTTGGTCGATTATTCTCTCGTAATATGCTTATCTATAATCTGTATTGGTCTAGTAATATGTATTAAATTTGCATCAAAGTAGCATGAGCTGGCCTGAAGTGTCTGTTATACTGGCAGTTTACTCTAGAATTATATTATTGATTGGATTTGAGGCTAACGGTTGACCGAATGCGAGTGATAGAAATCGAGCCGCTGCACATCCATGTATGTGCAATCAGAATTGTAAAACTGTGGGAATTCGGTCCTCACAATGTAATAGAAAGTTGAAGCTCTGGTATTTCAGAGGGCTATAAACTATATTATCTATCCTAGCTCTCTAACTAGGAATATGGTGGCATAGTTTAGATCTCACGTACCGAATCAGTAAACCGAAAGAATACAACGGCTTGCTGTCCAAAGCAGATTATATAATATAGTACTCATCAAAAAAAAAAAAAAAAAAAAAAAAAAAACCAAGAATATTAATAGTTTAATTCCTCTCTTTAGATTTCGAAGAATCCCTTTGAGAAGTAAGGTTTTCTTAATTATACAATCTTATGAAATTCAATGCAGCATCCTGGAATAGTTGCATCGTCTTTCGAGTTTTGATTCAAATTTGTTATGTTAACTTCCATCCTAGGATATGATAGTTACTCTAAGGGCTTAGAAAGCCCAGGGGGCTTCCTCTTTTCGTTTTGATCAATTTTAAGTTTTAAATTCGAATACTAGGTAGTGTTATTGATCGATGTTGAGTGAAGTCGTCGCCTAGTAAATTCATAGGGCAAATTCAACATAAAGATTGGATTAATAAATCGAACCTCCAAAGCTCTGTATTCGTATTATTATATCGGTAGAATTTATAGAGTTTCTTGCTAGCCGAGACTACTTGCGCATCAACTAATTTCCAAATACGCCGTACCCAGCATGGCTTTTAAATGGCTTTATATTAGGGCAGAAATGCAGCCCCGCCATAGCTACCCCGCCCACAGCAGTGTGTCCGCAACGCAGCTTCGAATTCTTGGCATGTGCCTCCTGCCAGCTGCTCAATTTGCTGTTCACGGTTGAAAAGGTAATCATGGATCAAATATATGTTATTTCTCAAATAACTAAGGTTTTATAAATTAAATCGAGGTTTAGGATTCACTTAGCTTTCTTCCATTTTTCCCTTAAAATTCATAGTCTAATTCACAATCATGGGGTCATCGAGGGACGCTAAAAACATGCATCTCGACGATCGAATCCAGATATTTCAGCCCTGCATGGATACAGGATGGGATTTAGTTTTCAAGTGGATATACCCTATCTCGATGTCTCCTCCATTGGCTAGTCATATTGGGACTAGCACCACCATACCTTTCTCTCAGCCGTAACTATACTTATTATCCGTTAACGTCAACGTCATATCATCTCCATAAACACTACTATACTACTAGCTACCAGTTTACATCTTCGATTGCTTCCCTCTTTTCCCATCTGTATTTCTCCAGATACTGGTCCTTAATTAAAATGGCTCCTCAAAAGGTATTCTTCACAGGCCTGCCATATAACCATCATACCCTTCCATCCTGGGGTTGGCCGCCAGAAAGAGTAAAGACCGGATTGGAAAACGCGGTGAGGATACTCCTCCAAGAAGGTTATGATGCGATCGGGTACTTTATCGCTCCGGAACAAGGACTTAAAGTATTTGAAGATAAATTATTGGAGCAGAAGTGGGATGCTGTGATTATTGGGTGGGGTGTTAGGGGGAATCAGAAGTTAACGGTAAGAACAGTATCCCGTAGATGCATAAGTGGGATATTTTATATATATTTATGTAGCTAACGAATTATTTCTTGATAGCACTGGCTTGAGGATATGATCAACTGCGTGAGGGTTGAGTCTCCCGAAACGAAGATTCTGTTTAATTGGGACCCTGAGAGTACGATAGATACTGTTAGAAGGAACATACCCGTCACCGACGAGTCGGATAAGACGGCGATGAATGAAGTATTCGAAAAATCTGGGATTGAAGGTAGAATTACATTTGGAAAGTACGATATGCCTAGCTAGGAGGGGGCTGTGAGATGTAGAGATACTGAAGGTTTAGTTTGGAGATTCTGGATCTCCTGGCATAAGGAAAGATTGTGGGGATGAGAACAAACCGAATATATTTTATTTAATTGTCGAGTAATTAAGTGACTTAACCCTCGATTTGTGTCCAGAGATTTCTGCCCCACTTGTGATCTGGTGTTCGCGACTTAATATCGATTTTGTCGCCGACGTTTATGCTGCCTTCTATATTACCGCCAAAGGGCATCAGACCACGAATACTAGAAGATAAAGTTTTGTAAATCTTACCTCTCTCAAATGGAACCATATGCATCCCCATGCATCCTAACAGTGGAGCACCGGGATCGATATTGCGTTGACCGCGGATCGTTACATCCGGTTCATTGCGATTTCGCTCTTCATAAGGCAGATGTTAGAATAGTTGAAGCATTCTTTATAAGTGATGGGACACTTACCACCAGTTTCCGGATCGTTATTAGGGACCTTGCATCTCGGGGTTCTTGACATAACATGGTAATCTTCATTACCTATCTTGATTGTCTGCCAATCATCCTCGTCGTATGAAGGCGAACCGCCAACGATGATGTTTGGCCTGAACCTCCTGACTGATAAATCTGGGATCTCGCCTTTTACCAATTCGTTGAATTCTCGAACGCTTGCGAGACCGAGGATGTGGATTGGAGCCTATGCCTTATGTAAGTCTAGTCCTAGACAAAAAAAAAATGTTTCTGGCGGGATAAATAAGATAGCTGCTTACAAAATCCGCAAATCCGATAGTGTTTGGTCTTCCGAGTACTTCAACGGGAGGTCCCATATGGTTGACACCTCTATTCCTCCCATCTACTACTGCAAACAATCCGACATCCACTTTCGTGTAGTTCTTGCTGAAGATAACGTCCTTAAGTTCTTGCGGGATATGCGCACTCAAATCGTACCCAACCGACTTCTGTCTCCAGATTTCCACTTCGGTGACCGGATACTTGGTCAATTTATTTTCAGGCAGGGCATTGACGTCTAAAGGAACCGTAAAGCTTTTTCGAAATTTGTTTCCGTAGATGAGAGACGCTAGAAAATGAGGTTTGGCTGGGTAGGAAATCGTTAGGGTGTTTTTTACTGGATCTATCGAGGTGTGGATCACGGCCATCTTGGGGAATCCTCGCTGGGATGCGAATACCCAGGCTTCGGTGCCAGGGCTGCAGCTGGCAAACATGAACTGTCGGTCATACTGCAGACTGTTGTGTAACGGAATCGGCTCAAACGGTCAGTTTCAAAAGTGAAGAAGCCCAAGATAGTTCATATGTTTAAAAAGTCCAAAAGATAGCAAGAAATGAAGTCCCCCACAATGCATAGCCTAAGCTAAGGACTTAAGTAAACAGCTAAGACAGTCGAATGGAATTTCTTACCCAGTGTGACAGATTTTCGAAGATGCAACTTCAATACCTCTACATCCTTTAACAGGATATACCCACAAACTTTTTACCCTAAAATCCTGTCCAGCCTTTTGATCTTTCGAGTATTGAAATTCGTCGCTAATGTTGCTAATTGTTTGCGGGAAACCAAAGGCCGGTTTCCGACGGATCGAAATGGGAAGGTATTCCCTGCAAAAGTATGCAATGGAGAGTAAAGCGACGGCATAACCAACAGCTGAATTAATCAAAAAGGCGTGGTCTTTGTAGATATCGGAAATGGAATCCAGATTTTCAAGGCGGGGCAAGTGGGACGCCATATTTTCGAGGAGACCTTTTAAGCTTTTTGGAATGTAAGAATCAATTCAATTGAGAATGAATCGAAGGTTTCGACTGTTCTCAAAAAGAGAGAATTGGTTTTAAAAAGAGCACCAATTGACTAGGATTGCTGATTAATATAATAAGACTAGTCGAAGTATAGTAGTCTGGTTTAGGAATAGAATCGTATCCTTCACGCAAACTCCACATGCGCATGCAATCGAAGAGGCAATCGAAGAGACAATAATGTTACACGCAGACGCAGGTGAGAGTGACTGCTGACTCAATGTCCGGCATTGCTGCCTTTTCGAATTCCGCGGATATGAGGCACTTGATAACCTGATAACCTGATAACCTAACCCGTAGTTAGAATAGTTAAACACTGTAGCCAATTAGAGGTGAAGATTGAAATGTTGAAATGTTGAAGTCACATACTTACATCTGAAGTTAACTGCAATTCAATTGAATTCAACTTTTGGCCGCGATTGGGCCGATACAGGATAAGGCTCGGCTAAACCTGCCACTCTCCACCCGACAGACGAGAATAACCGAACCAACAACGTCAAGCGGATTTCAAGAAACCTTTCAGCTCCATTTCCGCAGCCATATCGCCATATGCACAGCCAATATCGATTCGCGACATAACCATCCCTAGTACCCCCCGCCACGAGTAGCTTCAATTACCTACCTAGCTACTTTACTTCTCTCTATCTAGAGGCTTTATACTTTAAGATACCCAGATAAAACCTACACAATGCCTCCTCGGATACCCCTCCCAATTCGTCGTTCTCCGCTCTCCTCCGCCAGTGCTTCTCTCATCCGATCTCCAAATACCCTACCCCGACCAGCGATCAGGAGTCTCGCTTCCACTTCTCATAGCCATGATGACCATCACGACCATCATCATGAAGAACCATACGATGAACCTTCGGGATGGTTCCTAGGTGTTCCACCAGGAGAGGCACGGCAGAATGAAGGATGGGAAAAGATCATGTGGTACGGGTTCTTCGGGTCTCTTGCAGCGTTTAGTGTAGCGCTGGCATATAAGCCTGATACTTCGTATGTTACTTTCCCTTTCCTCCTTCCGTCTGGGTGATACGATTGCGATATATATACACACCTATATGTATCTATACATAGATGTATCGGATGGGCTAAGCTAACATGTGTTGATATCTGTATAGAATCCAAACATGGGCATTGGAAGAGGCTCGAAGAAGACTAGAGAAGGAAGGAATCTTGCCACCACCATCCGGACAAACCGCGAATTCGATGTACACAATTCAAAACGCCATATTGAAGTCCCGAGGCGATATCCCATTGGCGTACGACGAGAAGACCTTGTCGAACGAGGAATTGGATGTTAAGATTGTCGAGCAATTGAAGTTTGCTATAGTGGCATTGGAGAAGGAGGAGGATTCAGGCGATACTGATTTGGAAAGAAGGAAGAAATGGGCATTAGCGGAGGCGAAGAAGGTCGTCGAAAGAGGTGGCATATACGGAACTTTGACAAGGCAATAGATAAAAAATACCGCAAGGGTGTTTTTTTTGGTATGGTGTGGATGATGGTGATGATGATAGTGATAATTTTTTTTATCAAGGCGAAGGCCCGTTGTACAGTCCAAAACATGGTATGGCTAGAAGCCTAGCCGGGAGCGTTCCATTGGTATTTTTCGATATTGGTTCCTGCCCTTTGTTTATATTTCCCCCCGATTTCCCTTTTCGCTGGTTTTTTATTGTACTAAAATAACGATTACAATTTCCTTTTTTCTCTTTTTCTCTCTCTCTCTCTCTCTTTCTATTTCTTTTATTTATCTCTTTCCTCAGATAGAACTGGAATAGACGAAACAAAAAAAAAGGGGGGAACTCCATATGCTCTCGAGATCCTAAACTAGGGACGGTTCTGTGAACTCATACGCGATGACAGTACTCTCAACAGCCCTTCTCGTTTCAGATTCATTTTCGAGGAAAATAAAAGCACGGCCTCGTCCATCTAACTCGTCGGCATCCATTCTTCTTCGCTTGCACGTTGGCCTCATGGTGACTTCATGGCCCGGTAGCATTGCCGCAGCTTGTTCTTCACCGGGACCACCGGACTCAAATAAATACTCCAGCCTCGAGTATACCGACGGGTTCCCCACTCTAGCTCCGTAATTTGCATACTTTATAAAAAATTCCTGGGTCGATATCCATCGATTGATGATTGTTGGTAAAGAAAAGAAAGCTAACGTCTCAACTGCAGGACAATATGTAAAGAGTTTACTCAGAACCAACATGTTGAATCCGTGGAAAGCGATGTAGGTGATATTTCGCGCAACCGATGATATGGCTATTAAATCCAATGCATCGGTTGCAAATCTCGCCGGGAGATCGAATATGAACCTTCCGTTCCTAGCGATTTCTAGGAATTCCGAAGAAGGCTCTGGGATGAAGCATTTATTCCAGAATCTATTGTCGTCTTCATCGGGGATTTGTATTGCGTCATCGATGATTTTGGAGATTCGAGGACGAAGTAAAACATCGACAGCTCTGACATCGTCTGTGATTATGGGATGAATCAAGAGGAGATATGGTGGGATTGGCCCGATTTCATAGGAGAGTAATATGTCAGGTTCTGCATCTGAATCGTTATCATCCGAATCGTCATCATCTTCATCGTCGCTGTCACAGAGCTCGGTATCCCGAAAATTGAAGAGAACGGTGGGTTGGAGGGCATGACTGAATATTTCCTCGCGCAGTTCCTTGGGCAGTAAAAGAAGCCTTGTTGAGGAGTCATCGTTAGCATTTTATTAACAATCACCGCATGCAAATGTTGGAGTCTTTATATGACGCGTGCAGACTCGACGTCCAATTGGTGGGATAATCCATACCGTGAGCACATTGTGGGCTTATATATTACTATGAGCTTATGAGGCTGTGATATTGTATTTGGTTCTTCGAGCTTCAGCCTTAACTAAGCATCGGGATATATATATACTGATCGTGAAATCAGACTATCAAGGATCTAACTAGATTGAAAGAATTAAGTAGGAGGTATTTTAGATAAGTGAGTATATAACACCAATTATATTGGGATCAGAAGTACAAGCCGGCTGGCCGCTAACTGGTTGCAATTGTATCTAGTGCCGTTCAGTGCGAAGCCCCAGGTTGCACCACATGCCAAGCCACGAGGCCCAAGGGTCCAAATGCTTCAGCCGGCCTCAGTTCAGCTCAGCTCACTAGTATGTTCTCAAACCTCTAATCAGCAGGACCAATTCGACGGCGTATACCACTTCCTCCGCGGTTCTTCTTCCCTGATAATAACAATCTTCAGTTTTGTGAAATGTATTGAAAATATACCGTCCACGATCGTGGGTTTCTTTCCGCGGCATTCGGTAGAGTTGGTACCTGCAGAAACCATACCCTTTAAATTTTCTAGGGATCTGATACCTTATCGGTGCTCCCTCGGGACCCGTTGTAATCGGATCAATTATCGGGGGCATCCTTCTGCCGTGCTCTTCGATTTGTAAATCATGTCCGGTTTCGAATAATTCCAATTGAATCCAATCCTCTTTGTTTCTCTTCCGTCTAGTCGTAAGAAGATGAAAAGCCCATTCCGGAATCTGGCGGTTATCTCCCATCATCACCCCCACTGCTTTTAAATTCGGAAATGCACCTATAACTGCCCCTGGATCCGGTGCCATTTCCCGAGAAAATACGATATTAGATATCCTTTGTCTCATGACGGGCCAGATGGTGCTCCATGTAGCATGAAGACTACGAGAGACATCCAAATCGAAGATGAATCTGCATCTATTCCGAAACAAATCCTCGACTTCTGGGGTGTAATCTCCTTCCAAAAAATCATTGTACCACACTATTTGGTAGGAGCCACATGGCCGAACATTGGATTTTCCTTGCAGGATGATATGCTTGTTAAGATTCTCTTTGATGGGTCTGCATAGCCTCGCCCAGAGACTTGATATAACCGTCTGAAGTGACTTCGAAAGACACAATAAATTCGCTGGGATTGGTGATAGTTGGTATATCACCGACAAGCCGAATGTACTTTGTCCGGATATTTGCTTTACGGGGAGATTGTAATTCTTATTGAAACACTCGCGACGTCGAGATATCGAAGGTAGTGGCCCTTTGTGGCTGGGATTACATTTGCGACGGGCGAAATTATGAGGAGGGTTTTTGGGGAGGATGTTGAAGTGATCTTCTTCTTCAAGAGCGGATGTGTCTCGAATTATTATATTGACTTTGGGACCCGGCGAGACGATGTATTCGAATATCTGTTCCTTCAGCTCGAACGGAAGGGTCTCGAGACTATGGAATAGTAGATGGTTGAGATTAGAGAACAGCTGCAAACAGGGTTCAAGAAATAGCACGAGGAGAATGATGTATAATTATAATTACCTAGCTTTCAAATCCATAGCCGCCAAGATATTTTAGAAATTAGAGATATGAAAAAGACTGATCATGAGTAGAAAGACGACATATGGAAATTTGGGCAGACTTATATATCGCTATTGCAATCTGGACTTTAAAAGCGAAGAGGCTGAATATTTATAATATAAAATAGCTGAATGCGAATGCGCGAACATGCATGCATGGGGCCGTTGTATCCCGAAGTTCACATGCACCCGAACAAAATATAATTATAAAAACATATACGTATTCAGTGGGTACTTGCTATATAGAAAGAAAAAAAAGAGTGGATACCCGCTATAGGCTTCCAAAAATTCAAAGATAGTATAAAATTCCGGTATACTTGGTTTAATTCAGCCTTGTCATCGTGGGATTATACGAATTAGATGAATCATTGCAGCCTTGTCGGTTGGCCTATAGCTATAGCTACGCTGACCTGACCTGACCTGCGAGTTTTGGCGCTAACGTCGGGTGTGTGAAATACAACCTTCAACACAAGAATCGTGCCATTTAGAGAGTCTGCTTGTGTAGCCACCCCTCTAGTGTACATGGATAAAACTGATACTGGAATTAGTGGAAAAATTCTAAGGGGCGGTCTTCTACATAGTAGAATAATTAATTACTTATATATCTAAGAAATGGGTACTTAATTCTATCAAATTCTCAAAATTTAGTGGTATTAACACTAATCCCGTGGCTCCATTTAGTGATTATCCATGATTCCCAGACAATCATAAGAACATCAAACCGTTGATATCATGATATACAGCCATAAGTAAGTATATACCCAGAATCAGTAGGTGTCTTCTGCAAAAAGAGACCACTTTGGGTCCGAAAAACGCGCCGGTTTTTACAGTTAATAGATACGATACTAGATTTGAATCCTCCAGGGTTCGAACTCAGGCACATTGAAGCCATATCTGCTACATAACCCATATTAAACATATGTATATATATATATGTAAATATATGGAGCATTAAATCCTACGCGGTGCAGTATCCCTGCACTCGCGCAGCCTATCGCCATAGGTATTTGAGGTACCGAGTTTGACTCCATATAAGGTGGTAAAAAATATTAAAATTTATTACCGGTTTTAACGACTTCGGCGATCTAATTAGTTAGTATAGAGTCTTAGAACTCCGGTTTAATACTGGTCTTAGAGTCCAGGCGAACTAGCTTGTAGATTCAGTGAGAAGTGGTTGCGTTAGCGTCGTTTTTTTGAATTCTGAGCCTCTACAGCTGAAGTCTACTACACGCGCCGACCAAGATTCACCCACGATACACTCAGCCAACCACAACACCATGCGTGTACTTAGCTTAGATCTGAATGCATATTATAAAAAGAACTAGTTTGACAAAAAAGAGACCTCTCGTGCGTAGGTCCGAAAAACTCCTTTTAGTTTTTTCAGTTACAGTATGGACGAAAGCATTACAGCTCGAACAGAGGTCTTTTCTCTGTTGCACCAGCCGGCTCTAGACATCCCACATTTTACGTGGCGCAGAATCGCGTCGCTGAACTCACGCAACCTACCGTCGTAGGTTACATTCTAGCGAAAGTTGGGTGTATATGTAGGTTTCAGAAACTCGAGTTCTGGTCATATATGGAGAAAAGCTATCTAAAATCTAGCAACCTTTTTTTAAACATTTGGATAGTCGCTTTCTGGCTCCTCGGAAATGTAATCATTGTGGTCAATGTCTTGACGAACCCCTCCTTCGCCGGGAGTGTGAAACTGGCCCAGAAACCGCCGGCCATCCCTTATTATAACCCAAGTACACCCGGTCGCTAAATAGTATGGTTTAAACTCCATTATATACGTATTTAACCCCGCATTCTCATCGCAACTTCGCAGTATCGGTTGAATTTTATCTCCAAAAACCTCGTCCATTGAGGTCCGGACTTTAGACCGCCAAGGCCCCATAGTGAACGGCCATGCCATCCGGAGCAAATCTTCATAAAGTGAGAAGTAGTATGCATCAGAATGACTGTTTGTTGCGGGACCATCACGGACTTTTGCATATTTTTTCCAATAGAGCTGTTGGTCAGAAAGACCGCGACCGGTATGTAGCATATGTTCGGTTGACACAATGTCTATTTTGATAGTTAAATATTCGCCAGCTGCTTCGAAGATGTGTTTGAGGTGGTGTACTAAAGGTTGGTAGGTGGTTTGTAATATCTTCCGAACGGGCTCTGATGGTGATAGTGGTACCCGTATTATACTGGGTCTCCTGAGATCGATAATGTTGATTTGAATATTGCGGAAATGGCGGCAGTAACGGAGTGCTGGGATTGAAGGGGCCGGGGAGTTGATTTGATATGTGCCATATACATAGTCCACTTCGGATGCATCATTGGCTATTGCGTAAGCACGGGCTTCGAAGAATTCATGGAAGCTACACACACACACGTCAGTCATATATATTAAATTAAGTATCTCGAAGATAAGTATATTGCTTTATGGGGGACTCACCCGTAAGGGAGAAAAGCACAGTGAAAAAACCGTTCCCAGAGTGACATTAACTCGGTTTCGATTTTATAGCCTATATTATCTCGATCCTGCAGGTCTCTATCCCGAAGCCACCTAGGAGGGCCTTCAGACCGGATCGTAAGATGAACCGGAAATGTATTTCGGGAATAAAAGAATTCCGAGGCTTCATCGTGGACTTGCTTGTTAAGGAAAAACAAGGAAATATCAAGAGAAGGCCAGTCTGGTAGTGGTGCCGGGATCGAGAAGACCTCTACAGGTAGATCAAAGAGTAGGAAGTAGGAATATATTTCGTCGCGAAGTTCTCGAGGTAGCGAAAGGAATGGAAACGGCTTGTCAATGGGTAGGGAGGGTGAGGAAGTCTGCCTCGACAGCATTTTCTTTAAACTGATATTTAATCGAGGCATTGCACGTACAGATAAATTTTAACTCTGGCGATGTAGATATGGCTCGTATAAAGCTGAATCAGAGGTTCTACTATTTCTTAACGCGAATGGATGCAATGCATACGATCCTCGATTGATTCTGTCGTGTCTAAAGTATAAGAAATGACAAGACTGGACGAATCATGATCGTGCAGTTGCCCGTCAGCCGCTCCCATAGCTAACGTTATTGGATTTAATATTTCCAACATTTTCAACACAAGCATTCTATTAAGTCTCGATAATTGGGATCTCGTATCGAATGATTGGGCGCCTATTTGAGGACTCTGTAAGAGTAGGACTAATAGGAAGATTGTGCTATTTAAAAGGGTTGAAGCTTTTGTAGACAAAGGCCTACTGATTTCCCTTTGGGAACCGATAGCATTGAGTCTATATATCTAAACTAACATTTATAGCCTAAGCCCATCTTGTTCATACAGAAGGGACTAGACCCAGAGCAGTTCAAGGGAGGCTTATTGTTGACCTGTCTGCTGGCCTCAAAGCAGATTTGATTACAAGGTTCTACGGGAAATGCACAGATAACGTTTCCGGGAGGATCCATGAATGCTTGATTCTATCAAGGCAAGGGGACTATATACTGAGTGCGCCTTTTCTGCTGATGAGGATGCGAAAAATATAGGAGGTAGGGAGGGAGGAAGAGTTGTAAGTGGAGGAAGAAGTTGGGGAGAAGGAGGAGGAGGCTCCGAAATGAAGATAATGCTTGTCGTCGTCATATCAAGATAACTCCCCGGAAAAAAAGAAAAAAGGTAAAAAAAGGCGGAAGGGATGAAAAACCCGCATTAGAGATATCCATAGACCGTACAGACGACAAGAGTATAATAAAAACAAGAAAATGCAGCATCATCGTAAAAAGGAATCCCATCATTAAACACAAACTCCGAGTTTATTCCTCAACAATGTTGCCTTTTTCCGAGACGTACAGACCGTCCAAGAACTTTCGGATATCCTTGTTTCGTACTCTGCAGATCTGTTGGATGTCGGCGGCAGACTGGGAGACGTTTTCGAGGGAGTTTCCGGAAAGGACGAGCTCGTCCTTGACGTTCTTGGACTGCTCAACATCGACACCCTCGTGCATGGTAACTCTTCGGACAATCTTCTCGCCAATGAAGTTACTGTGAGAAAAAGTTAGCATACGATTCCGGGACCTGATACGAAGCTATTTCGAGCATCTTGGGTAGGTTTCTGCGAATTTGGCCATTTCCTCGGCATTTCCACCTGGAAGACATTCTTCGCCGGTAGCAGCATTTAGTATTTCTAAGGTCCCACTCTATGCCACCACCAACCGATATCTCCAAGTCCAAGAAAATTCAATTCATAGCCAATTCACCCGATACCCTTGATAACCTCGAAATAACATCTACCGATTCTTAAATATCAAAGTATAGATTCCACCTACCGGATTTCAACCTCATAGAGACCAGATTCGTTGTTCTTGGAAACACCAACGTTGATTGGGAAATGTGCATAGACGTAACGCATCTTGTACTTGAATCCCTTGGTGACACCAGTGATCATGTTCTCGACAATCGACTTGACGGTTCTCAGGGCGGCGATGTTCTTTCGGTTGCCATGGTGCAGGGAAATGTCAATGACTGGACTTCCGGGACGCTGGGTGAAGGAGATGTTGATGTGCTTGAAGTCTCGGACAAGCTTTCCACGGGGACCGGTGACGGTGACGACACGGGCCTTAATGTTGAGGGAGACTGGATAAGAGCGAATTCTGTTAGTTGATATCCTTCAACAGACTGGCCCTATCGTAAATCTTCATTCTTTCTCCTCCTCCTTCTCCACAATATATATATATTTTTTCAATGATATCTCGAAACAGCCATAACTTGAAAATGTCGACAAATTGGGAGCCACATACCGCCCTCAGGGATCGCCAGGGACTCGCTCGAGTAGAGGTACTTCATTTTGTCGGTATGGGGTGTCGGATTATGGGTGTCGAAGATTGTCGAGATAGGTTGAAGTTGACGATATGAAGTCTAGAGGTTTGAAGCTTTGCGGTGGGATATTTCGCTAGACACCATCGAAATCGAAATCGGCCACACCAAAAAATTCTGTGCTAAGGATCACGTGTTCGCTAACATTCGGCCAACACAACGAAAAAAGCCCTTGCCCTAATGGACTCTTGGCACTACTCTTTCAGCCTCTACGCAAGTACACACTCACCCATTGGCTATTTTCAAGATTAAAGAGCTTCGTGGATTTAATCAGAAGTATTATGCAGACTCAGATCTATGATATTTAGTAGTCTTCGAGAGTATATTCCAGTTATTGGGTTGACCTCTGGCTATAGTTGTAGTTCGTATTGTAAGGGAGTCGACCAGGTGTTGTAGAGCTGCTTCGTAGAGCTTGGAGTGGCTGCTTACATATGTTAAAGTGGCTAGTGTAGATATGTGGCTGAGCGACAAGGATATGCCTCCGAACGCAGACTGTTCGACAAATGCGGAAATGCAACATAATCAACACAGATCACCTCGACTCTTCTTCAGCGGTTCTTCGCTCCTGTAGATTGACATCTATGATATTCAATGCATGACTATCAGCCTAATGATATCACAAAAAATACTTCCATTAAAATAAAAGCGTTTTATCTTACCATGACATAGTTACATAGGTTCTCCTTCTGATGTATTATACTCAGTCTCATCACCAAATTCCGTATATATGATGTGATATAGCCGGTACCGCTATTTTCAACATCAACTTAGGCTCCTTATTCTTCCGCATAGATATGCAGAGCTTTATACGGCTCCTTTCTTGTTCTAAGCTCTTCGGCCAAAATAAACAATCAAGAAATACCAGGTTCACTTCGAGACTTCTTCATCACCTTCATCATGTCTGTCCGACGGATTGTCTCTCTATTCAACCAAGGCCAAGATCATTCGAACGGAGGAACGAACGACACAACTGATACCGGCGGAAATCGAGAAGACGAACCACTTCGCGAGACTGAGGGTCAAGAGCAATCAGAAGAAGCTGAATCTCCTGCAGAAAGAACATTTCTAGATCCTATTAGGTCGATGATTTGGGGCGTTAATAATGATACCCCTGAGCCCCCCGAAACAGATCCAATGGACATTGATACCCACGACACAAGTATGCCCCCCACAATAAATGGCCAGAGCCGGCGCCCTGCAGAACCCGAACCTCCTTCCGCGATGGGCTTCTGGACTCCTACGGAATCTGGCTCGCTCTCCAATGACAGCGACATACAATTTCAAACCAACGGCAATAGCATGGGCCCAAATAGTACGGATGTTTATGGTAATGTTGGAAATACCGACGACAATGGTACAATACCCACCAATGGCAACTGTATCCCTCCATCTGAAGAAAGGGATGAAGATATCTACGCTCGTCCTTCATCTCTTCCTAGGCCTGCCACAACAAGTGCCGGGAACAGCCAGCGCCGACGGATATACACCGCAGCCCCTGTTCCAATCATAAACCAACGGCTCCAAAGATGCACTGAAATAAACGAAACAACTAATCTTAATCGATCAGAAATGACGCCCGCTGAAATTGGGTCAAAAATCCCAAGACCAAGCGGGGCATGGCGAACGAAGATCCCGAATGTCACACCGGATTCCATCCGTAGTATCCAAAGCGTCTCAACGCTTCCGCTTTACTCGCCACCGATAGGTTCAGTAAAGGAACCGCGAGGATATTATGAAACCGACCCCAATCTGCCTGGAAAGGAACCGCGGAGATATTACGAATACGACCCCAATCTACCTGGAAAGGAGCCT
Organism: Orbilia oligospora ATCC 24927; assembly: GCF_000225545.1. Classification (NCBI taxonomy): domain Eukaryota; kingdom Fungi; phylum Ascomycota; class Orbiliomycetes; order Orbiliales; family Orbiliaceae; genus Orbilia; species Orbilia oligospora. The sequence goes on along the minus strand of NW_011645633.1, from coordinate 2,027,968 downwards.
CAGGCGCGCAGGAATGACAACTTGATCCAGAAGTTCAAAGAAATCGAGCTAGGACCACAACGAAGCATCGAATATTATCTTGGCACCGATTTACCTTCTAGCCACCAAGCACAAAACTCAATTTATGCCCCTTTAACTTGGAATGCTGCGGATAGATCTGACCTTCACAATCGTCTATCTGTTACAGACACTCTTCCAAAAATCAACACTGGCTTTCCGAGAATGGTCTATGACGGCGGCACTTCTAGTCTCCCTGAAAATGAAAGCACACCTTCTTCCGCTGATCGAATTAAGGATCTCGAGTTTGAAGTCAGTAGTCTCCGCGAAACATTGAAATCAACCCAAGAGCAACTTAGAAAGGATGCAGCCAAAGCACTTTCCCCAACAGCCGCAGTTGACAGGCTTCATGAATATCTAAAGCCAGACGAGGATGAAAGTAGCCCCACCAAGAAAGTTTCGCCTATCAGAGTCACCCCTTTTATCCGGGCCAAAAAGCTTGTTGTTATATTGGACGGTAAGTGGAACTTTCTGCATGATTCAATCCAGGAGCAGATATGGCTGACACCGTGGGCCTAAGCTACCAACTCTGGAACCGTCCGGCCAATGTCAGTTGGAAAGCTCGACCACGACACCCGAATCCCAAGAACGGTGTTGAAACGTATATCAGATTGCTTAACCGCAGAGCATAAAGAAACTCACAGGCGACAGCAAGTCTTTTATTTGAGCGGTTGTGGCACAGGTGAAGGTAATAAAACTTAAGATATTCCCTATTACTACTTCCACAGCCTAGGATCATTTCTAACTAATATGATATCAAGAATTCGGCCTCAATAAGAGTCTTCATACAACTATTCTTGATGCATACACCTACCTTTCCGGTAAGTTATTCGTGAATTTTAGATTCCACCCCTCACGCCACCGACCTAATTATCTTTCTTAGATAATTGGGATTACGGAGACGAGTTGTTCCTATTCGGGTTCTCTCGAGGTGCATTTGCTATCCGCGCAATTGCAGCACTGATCACAGAAATCGGGCTCCTTAATAAAGCTGGCATGACCCACTTTGAAACACTATATGATACCTACTTTGATCCTAGGTATGGAAAATGCCGTAGCACTGATGAATATGAAAAATGGAGAGGGCAATGTACGAGTTTGGCGTGGAATCTCAGCCAATTGGAAGGCATAACAATTACCAAGATACCTGTGAAATTCCTGGGATGCCTCGAAACCATAGGATGGTCAAACTATGAGATGGAACCATCGGAGAAGGGACAAGACGCCAAAAAGTTGTGGGAACGAGGAGTGTTTGACTTCAGACATCTCCTAATACACGAGAGTATGTATAGCTAGATGGTTGACCTATTGAGAAACCTTTTGAAAACGAGACTAGTGCTAACGTCAAATGATACAGCTGTTGAGAACGCCTTCCACGCTCTTGCCCTCGATGAGGATCGGATAACACATTCACCACTTCTTATGTTCCGCCCGGGAAACTCCATCAAACCACTCACGCAAGTTTGGTTTACAGGATCTCATGTCAACATTGGTGGTGGCCAGTTAATAATGGAGGCTGAAAAAAACGTTTCCCACCCGACCACAGATCAAAATGAACTCTCAGATATCGTTTTCTTGTTCCTGATTACGGAGTGTCATGAGTTCCTCAGCTTCAGCAAGACCTACGTGAACAAAGCAGTTTCCGACTATATGAGCTTAACGCCAAATTTTGTTAAAGAAATTAACTTCAAACATCATTGGGTATCTGCCAGAATTGACGAGCTTGGGTCTGATACCGGGAAGGCCAACGTATTCAACCGTATTAGAAATGCAACAGGAAATCGGAAGAAGCATATTCGGACCCCGTTACGATATCGTCCACACTGGTTTGATTGGGAACCGTGGAGTAGGTACAAGTCTTGCGAAGCCATCCACGTCTCTTCTCAATATCGGACAAAGCATTACCCGAATTACATACCCAAAGCTTTACTAGACTACAGATGTACAAAAACTTTTGAAAAATTTGGTGTAATACGCGACCCCTCCGAAAATGCCCCTGGGGAAACATCGGTCTTGAGATACAATGCCCCTAGAACGAGAGAAGATACGTTCTATTACGCCGGACAGGAAAACAAGAAGGGGAAAGCGCATCCAAATAACATGGTGCTCCCCGTCGTTAGGTTATCAGCCTTTGAGGTCCTCCTTGCTGGTGGCGACACACTTATCTTCGGATTTGGTCTAGCATTCAGGGACATCTACCGGGAATCACCTCCAGTTTTCCGGTATAGCATTAATGAACTAACCGGTATGCAAGAAGATTGGGTTCTGAGGGTGGAACCCCAGCCACTAAAACAGATGCTCTCACCAACCTCCATGGCCGACAGAACAATTGCGTTAAGAAACACACAAAGTGTACCGACGAGTTTGAAGTACCAACATTACGTTATAAAGCAGGAGTCGCCCTATAATTCGGTCAATGGAAACTCGCGTGTAACTTCGGGAGTCCAGCAAAGGAGTGTTTCCGCGGCAGCTGGATTACCAAGCACGCAAGAAGAATCCCCAGACACACAAGAACAGCCTCCACCCCCTCCACTAGCTAGGCGTTTGAATACCGCCCAAAGTTCTGCTAATCTTCAACACTCCGTTCCTGAGAGTAGTACGCCCTTCTCCTATATCGACACCCCACAATTGGAAGATGAGAGCGGGAATGGCAAGGGCAAGGGACTTCATAGTGCCCATACAAATCATCAACAAGGGAACGGTAGAGCCATTGGATCATCCCAAGGGCCAAAAGGATACGACGGCACTGATGAACGTGAACCGGGGCCAGAGGGAAACCCCGAGCCAATGGAACAAAAGAGCAAAATGGGTTCTGTTAGGCAATTTTTCAGTTTCTCGACTTTGCGAAGAAAAATGAAGGACCCGGAGGCATCGAAGAGTGAGCCTAAAAGACCAAGAGTGAGCCAGATTGATGGACAGAACGATCGTGATTCAGATAGACCGACCGACGGCCCCTCCGATCCAGATCGTGTGGAATCAGAAGTACGCAAACGAGAAGATGCGAAGCGTGAACATGCAGAGTGGCTTGAAACCTTTGATCATTCTCAATTGGTTCTTCCGAATATCGATGAACCGGAGTGGATGAAAATACTCAGGCAAGGTCGAGGTAAGGTTCAACCTTGCAAGTTTAAACACCATCGCAACCGTGACCACGGCCACGGCAGTAACCATCGACACAACGAAGATCATAACGACGAAAATGATGATGACTATGAGTACTACGAATGCGGTCACCGCCGCAAACGCGATTCTTAAGAGGCTCGATCGAAGGGTTTGTATTCCTCCCGACAAGTATTGCTTTACCACATAGTACTGGCACTGACCCGTTAACACAGTTACAGATTTAGGTGCTATTCGACATGGACTGCCTACAGATTGATTGACTAATGAATTGCTTTTACGAGTTTTTAGCGATGGATACTTTTTTTCTATGATAGTGGAAGATAATTAACGTCGTGTAGTGGTTTGATGGGGAGGATCATTTGCGGGAGGAGTTGGAACAATGCATGTTTGAATTGTTGGGAACCTTGATATTCCTTATGTGTACACTATACACTATGAATGAACGTTAGAGCGTGCAATAGAACAAAGTAGTCCTTATCATCAATATTGTATTAAGAAGCCTAAGTTGAGATCATCTTGATTATCTAAGCCCACTGTACTCCCATGGATATACATATATCTTCCAAGTAGGTGTTGAATGTGTGGTATTTTCTTCACGATATTTATTATGAATGAGATCTCTTCGCGCGATGAATGACTTAAAGATTTCAAGATATCGAACATTCCTATTTTCTTTTAAACTTTAGGAACTTTGAAGATGCTAACATGCAGAAAAATATTCTCAACCTAAAAGATTCCAAATTGAAGCTTTTTTTTGATATCCAATATTATAAAAATGAAGAAAAAGAAAGCTAATCTGTAACGCCATTTTCCATACCATCCCAACTCCCACGATCCTCCCAGCTACAGCTCAAACAGTCGACAATTGAAGGCGAAAAGGAGGTGCCAATGTTCTTTTTTGTTTTCGTGAATTTCGGGGCGTGCTGAATTTAAGCACCACCCTCCCTCTTCGCATATTCATCCTCCATAGCTTCCAAATACCTCCTCTCAGCTTCTTCCCTTGACAATCTCCCAGGTTCGGAGCCCTGGCTACCACCGGCGGGATAGTGTTGAGTTTGGGTGGATGCTTGTCCACCGGCGGGCTGTTGGGTGCTGCTGACGGTGGTACCGGACGGGGTGGTGTGAACAGTGCGGGAGGAGGAACCCTGTGGGTTTGAGGAAGACTCGGTGGATTTATATTCGTAGTTGTATGTGACAGGCATTTTTGGAGATTTTGAGTGAAATTCTTTTTTTTTGAATTTTCTTAGATGAAAAGATTTAATTTTATACTCTTCGAAAAGGAGGTTTCAATTGAGAGGGGTTTTTTATACTAAGCTAGATGGGTTTAAAAAAAAACACCTTGAGGAGGGGGGCAATCGGGGCAGTTTTATAAAAAAGTCGGAAGCTATGTATTCTCCGTAGTTTGTACAATTGTCGACATCGACGGAAGAATCCCTGTCCCGGATGCATCGATGACGTCACGTTTTGAACACTCCAACACGCGATTGGAATAAACTATCATTAGTATTACTACTATTCAGGAGTTCTCCTCCTTTTTTTACTTTATAGTAAAATCGGAGAAGTTATTTATCATGATATCTAGTGGTGAATGTTCAAAATTAGCGCACAAGCAAATAACTATCGTAAGGTATCGTAGATGACACAAAAGGAGGGGTTTTTTGTTTGTGATCGGGAAATAGTAAAAGAAGGAAAGAAGGGGAAAAAACAAAAGATATTCCGCCAGCCGTAAAAAAATTATAAGGATTGTAGCGTGAACCGTGGTCGTGGTGCACAGTATTTATAGTTATCCTCTACTCGGAGATATCTCTAAATTAAAAAGAAGGTTTGTGTCGAGTTAGGAGGAGGAGGGTTACACAGGTACAAACATTAACATTAATATTTAGATGAGCTCTCTGCAGCAAGGCTGTTAGACTAGTAAGTACATACCAATGTAATGTACCTATATCGGTTTGCTGTAACCTAGTACTAGTATATATACTACTTAGTAGTAGTTAATAATAATTATGAAGGTAGCGCAAGTCGTGGCAAATGCGTGTCAGGGGTTTAAGAATAAAGGGAGGGTCATGTCAATCAGGCCTCGACGGTCACAATTGTAATATTTATCGGTCGACCCGCTGGATTGGATGCACGAATTCAAAAGTACAGTGAATTGGCCATGGCATATGCAACATACTGGCATGCAGATGTACACATGTACATAAACACATTTTGAGGTCATTCGAGAAGGTAACCAATCTGCCTAGATCTATAGATGTCTAAATTTAGAGGATTAGAGGTTGATATATCCGGATATCCGACTCTATCAGTGAGCACTACACCCATAAATATATTATTGGATTGTACAATACATAGTTACTTTCGTATAATGCTGTAACGAGAAAACAGAAACTGAAGATCCAAGAAGAGTAGTAAATGTAGTAAGAGTAAGAGTAGTAAGAGTAGTAAGAGTAAGCGTAGTACCGTAAATGTAGAAAGTAATATAAGAGAAGCACCCGAAGTCAATCAGGAAAGAGCCAAATGCGGTTAGCCTTGTTGCATTTTAACTGTCTACAACGCAAAACTGGAAATGTCTGATCCTGTAGAATTCCAAAATACAATAAACCTCATTTGGAAACCATCACCATTCACCATACGCCGTTCGCCGATCCATAGCATCCCACTTTAGACAGTGGTATAACCGTCTTTTTTCTTCTTCTGGTTCCGTTCAGCCATTTTAAAGACGAAGAAAGGGTTACAATTTAACTTGCAATGCCTGGGTCTGAATCGGGGGGGACATCTGACGTCCCACCCCTCGGCGGCGACAGGGAGGGCGTCCTGTCAAAGCCCTCCGCCTTCATCACCACGTCAGTTTCCTTTCTCGTCGCGCTCCCCTCCTCAGCTATGGGTCTCAGTCGGTGGCTGAACCCTTGGACCTTCTTTCAAAACCGCTCCGATCCCATCTATCACCATCACTATCACCACCACCATCAACATCATCACCACCATCATCAAAATCACAATCCTTCCCTCCCTTCAGCCTCCAAGGACCACAGCTGCCAGGATACATCTGTGATCCTCGGCAGGAGGCTCAGAAAACCTTATCCTGTAGCACCTGCAGCTACTGTACACCCACGACCTCCATCGGAAACTCCGAGGTCGTTTCCAGCCTATTGGCTTAATAGGATAGCCACAGCAATCTCCATCAACCGGCTACCGAATCCGTTAGCCTGGCTGCATTTGGTGTGGACAGGTGTAAGTACTTCTTCTATTTTTTACTCCTTCTCCTCATGCTCCTCCACCTCCTTCCCACCTTCCCTTTGATTTCTTTTTTCTTTCTTTTCTTTTTTCTTACTTGTCGATGTATTAACCTCCTTTTTGGTACTTCATGATTTTAGTTTACTAGAGTCCTACACCTACGAGAACATTCCAAAATGGAAAGTCACACAGGCGAGAGATTGGACAACTCTCGTCCTCAACCAATTGCCCACCATTTGATAACACCAACAACTTGCAGCTGCGGATCGGATATCAGCAATCCGTTCCACTCTGGCCCCTCCCAAGCATGGGGAGACCGTTTGGCTGCTGAACAGAAAAAGTTCAAGCTGCCAGAAGTCTGGGATCATTTCGAGGACAATGATCCCTACCTACCGGCCAAGAATGAATCAGATCACCGAAGGATGCTGGTGACCTTTGCTGAACACGTCTTGTCTCGAGCAAAATTCTTGGATTACGTTGGCGGTTCTTCTCAGGATAGGCTGGTAAGTTTTCCACTTCTTCATCTTTATTTTCTTATTTTTACTTAGATTTTTTGATTTTTTTTCATTGCTGTGCTATTCCACACTATTCCGTTCCATTCGATACACGTGAATTTTTGTAACTCTTTCACTCTTTGGTATTCTATTTATACTAATTGTATCGAGGTAATTTCACAGTACATGATCAATTCAATCACCGAGCCCCATCGCACTCTCCTCCTCAAGCTCGTGTCTGATACACATATCGTCTCCCCTCTTCGCAATCACTACGAATCAATGCATTTGGCTCCATGTTACTCAGCATCTGACATGGCCCGCGCCCTCTTCCACCACAAACATATCTTCACAAACTGCGAATGGTACATTCTCTGTGTTGATTGGTTCCAAAACTGGACCGGATACTCCATCTCTGACGCCTTGATCAAAGACGTTGGCAACGATGAATGGGAAAAACAGTGGGTTCTAGATATCGCGAGAATGGAGATGGAAGGTGATGAAGAGGGATTGAAGAATGTCCAGCCTAAGTTGAAAAGAGTATTCAGGGCATTTTCCTACTGGGAGGAAGGGTATGAATTTGCTTCCTTCAAGTGATGTCTCTATTCTCCTCTGCTTTGGCTTCCGCCTTCTTTCCATATTACCTTTTTTTCTCCTGCTACCCATCATTATTATCATCGTCATCGTTATCCCATCTTCTTTTTCCTCCTCCTCCCCCTCCTCCCACATTCCTCATCCACCTTTCTCTCTCTCTCTCTCTCTCTCACGCACACACACACTCTCTCTCCCTCCCTCCTCCTCTTCTCTCAACAAAGTAGCAGTACTATGAATACCTTGCGTTGTTTATTATGTGCCCCATTGCCATATATTTTGTCGGAAGGCGTTTTATAGGGGGATCGATTCATGCTTTTTAGATTTTTAGAGGCGCTTCTATGTTTTTTTCTCTTCTAAAGTGTGATGTCGATGGACTATAAACTTATGACTGTACTGTTTTATTTCTTATTCTCTATCCTTCTTCCTAACTCAACCTACTTGTTTCCCCCCCCCCCCTTATTATGATGACTGATGCTGGGCGTTCTACTTTCTTCGTGTTTTATGTCTTCAAATCGTCTAGGCCCTGGATTACTTACTTATCCTGCCTGCGTCCTTTCCGATTCTCTACCCGTTTTTTTTCTCTTTTCTCATTACTGTTTAAACATTACTACTACACTCATCCATATGCATAGCGCTGTAGTTATAACGTGCATGAACCCCATTTTGTATAGTAAAAAACTACATATGTGGGATAGCCTCGAAGTTAAGTAAAGGCTAGAGAACAATGATCACATAATTTTCTCTTTCTTTCTTTCTGTTTTTTCTTTCTGTTTTTTCTTTCTTTTTTTTCTTTCTCTTCCGAATGGAAAAAACAAAAGCTATAGGTGCTCTGATATCATCCAAGTAATCACAATGTCTCAAGTATCTAGTTTATACCGTATTCTTTGCTAAAAGCTATCGATGCTACAAAAAAGAAACAATCCAAAAAAAAGAACTTGCTCCACTCAGTTCAAAAGAAAAACGAAGCATACAGGAAGGCGAGGAGCGAGAAGACCTCTTTCTCTCCCCCTCTCCCTCCAGCCAAAGTCTTTACTCTACCTATCAGAAAAGCTCAGGAGGGCAGTAATGGTAATAGTAATAACACCTGATATCACATCCCTTCACTTTCTTCATATCCTAATATCCTAGAAGGGGGAATAAGAAGGAAAGAGGAGAGAAAACAAAAAAAACTAGCCCCCAAAAGCATACCTCAAAAACTCCTGGACGGCCTTCAAACTCTCATACCTGACTTCCGGATCACTATCGCCCATCAATTCCATAACCCTCGCTTTGACCATAACCCCATCCCACACCCTCCTCTTCTCAGGAACTTCCTTTACCAAAACACCCACATCGTGCGCCGCAACCGCCAGCACTAATTTCTCTTCACTCTCCCTCAACCACCTAGCGAGACATTGTACCAACTCGCCGTTATTTTCTTCCATAATCCTCCTAGCATTCTTCTTCCAAAAGTCCTGATTCCTGTGCGGCGGGGTCCAACTTAAATGACCGCTTCTGATCTCTGTGGCGTATTCGTCAAAGTTTGTTTGTGTCAGCTGGAAGGTTTCTAGAGCTGTTAAAGAGGTTTCTAGATCGGTTGTTAGATCCGGGTCTGTGAATTTTCGAGCTTTGAGGGTTGTTAGGAGCGGGAGGAGACGGGAGAGTAACAGCGAGGGAAGGTTTGAGGATGGTGCTTTGTTTATTAGGTTTGTGATTATTGCTAGGCAGACTCGTAGGATTTTTTCTTTGAGGGCGGAACGGAGGATGTGGACTAGTGGGGGGATCAGGTCGTATTTACTGTTATTTTACCGGGAATATTAGTCATGAAAACGTTTAAAATGTTATACATACCGACTCTGGTAAGTACTTGGATAGACTTGAAAGAAGGGGGTTGGGGAAGGGAGGGCATACTCATCCAGTTCCTCAGCAATCTCCTCTTCAAAGCTCAACTGCCAGATCGCCACAAGCACATGATAAAGTAACTGTAAATTCACACCACCCTGTTTTAAAGGCGCAGCAGCAGCAGGAACGCTACTACTACCAGTACTTAACAAAGGCACGGCAGAAGAAATCCCACTGGCGATATTAACTACTCCGACATCCGTAGTCCTGCTTCCTTTACTCCCCGCCGCAGCAGTTTCAATCACCTCCGTCAACCCCTTCATAGTTTCATCTCCCATTTCCCAGAATGTATTTCTTGAGTAAGAGTTCCGTAGGAGTAGGACGTAGCTTTGGACGGCTAGATCTTGAAGGTTTGATTCAGAAGAGGAGGAGATTGTGGCGAGGTATTTGAATAGAGTTGGTAACGCTTGTTTGGTCGGATTGTCGGTACGGGATTTGGAAAGTGAAGAGGAGATGAGGGTTGTTAGGAGGTAGGAGGAGATAATAGGAATCGGAGCGTCGGTATGGTCGAGAAGGGTCATGAGGTGGGAGTATGGGTCTGAATGGGAGGTTAAGGTGGTGACGAATGATGGAACATCTATATTAAACAAGCAAGTACATATCATTAGCCCATCCTAACCACTAGATACATACTGAAGTATCTACTACAGATTCACATCATATCGGCGGAAGTGTTCGTAGATATATGGAGATTAGAACATACCTTCACATATCTCAACCGCCAGTGCGAGCAGGTACTGTATAAACTCCACCCTCTTCGCACACCTCTCCAGCAATCCCGGCTGCTTCCCCTCCGAATCCCCAACAATCAACCTCCCATATTCACCCAAATCCCCCTCGACAATAGCTACACGTTTGTCCTTGGGTACTTTATCAACAGCTTTGATCAGCTTTAGCTCCTGCTCGTTGATGATGTGGGTGCGTTGGTATTGGTCCCAGAGGATCGGACGGGCGCGTATGCTCTGGATGAGCGAGACGACGATGGCGGGCGGTGGGAGCGACATCGCGGGCGGGATGAGAGGAAGGGAGTCGGGTTCCTCGATGATGGAGATATGTGGATGAATCCGAATGGTCGTTAATAGCGAGGACGTGGAGGGGGATGTTATGAGGTCAGTGGAGCTGCGTGGTTTGACCTGCCAAGACGGATGCCCTTGTCCTGGTCGTCAACCACCTGAAGGCCCTTTCTTACGTAAAATGGACATTACACTGGAGATGACTTCCATGACGACGACGACGACGACGACGACGACGACGATAATGTATATGCTAGTAGATACGAAAGAAAATATATCCTTAATAAGATCATGAATATCATAGGTACTTTTTGATCTAGCGAAGAAACCATTATAAAAAAAAGACATCAAACCCCGCTGAATCGCTTTCAAATGCCGTAAATACTTGCAAATACTACCCTGAATGAAATATATACTTTCCAAAGATCAATAAAACAAGAATAGGCAAAGAGTTCACAATAAACTCTCGTACGCATCGAGTCCAGACTTCCCCGCATTCTTTGCCGGCTGCATGGGCTGCATGGGCTGCATAGCTTGCATACCCATGCCCATGCCCATGCCACCCATACCCATACCCATTGAACTCGTAGGCTGCTGCTGCCCGAACCCTCCACCAAACGCCGGTCTCTGCGCCTGCTGCGGTTGTGCCTGCTGAACAGGCGCACTAGGTGGAGGCGCAATGCCCCATCCTGAGAACTCTGTCCGCTTCTGCGGTGGGGCTTGTTGCCTCGTCTGTCCGAACAATATCGTCGGATGCGACTCTTGTTTCTGCTGCGTAACCCCCCATCCGTTGTTACTACTCGCCGTGGAAGTCGCCGGTGGATTGCTAGGGAATGACGGTTTCTTCAAGGCCGAACTCCAATCTATGTTTCCTGCACTTTGTGATTGTTGCGGTACAGAAGGCCGTGCCGGTTGTATCGTCTGCATCGACGAGTTCGCATGACTGTTCTGCGCCGAGGTATTCCCAATAGCAAGATTTCCCATTCCAAGGCCTAGGCCGCCCATGACAGGACCAGAGCTATTCGAATTGGCAATACCAGGTCTCGACGGCTGTAGCGTTTGTGACATCCCCATAGACGAGGAACCAGGCTTGTTTGGTTGCAAAGTACCAAACCCAGATAGGCTTTGGTCTGGTGTAATCGAGTTCCTACTTGTCGGTGCTGGCGGCGGCGGCGAAAACGTAGATGGCGCTGGTGTAGACCATGAAAAGGCTGGAGCCTCTTTCTTTGGTGCAGATATCGGTTTGCTTGGTCCAGGAGATGTAACGGTAGCCGATGCCCAAGGGTCAGGAGATACACCCCGATCACTACCAACAGCAGACTTCTTCCCAAACACCAGTTCTTCAAAGTCTTCGGCCTCTACTGGTTTATGCGTGGCCCCATTCTTGGCCGCTCCATTTATTGGCCCTGCACCAAATTCCACCGCCGGAGAGTTTGCTTCCGCAGTCGCAGTACCAGCTAGCTTTCCCAGCTGCTCTTGTTCAACCTTATTTGACAACTGCTTAATCGTCGTCATGAATTGTTGGAACTGCCGGAGATTGAGAAGCGGCCCTAACGCCAGAGCCCACAACGAGGGGATAACTTCCGTCGCTAGAGTTGTTGTATCCACGAGTAATCCTATCTGCATGTAGAGATCCAGCGCCGCAATCTGTATTGCTCTGTTAGCATATATGTGGGGCATCCAAAAGTACCAGCATGTAAGGGCCTTACCATGACAGCCGGCTCCCTGGTTTTAATACCCTTGATCAACGGCACCACCTTCTCTTGCACAGTAAATCTATCCAAACATACTGAGCTGCCGTCGTTTCCTTTGATTTCCCCAGAAAGCCCATCGTCAGTACTTATACTGCCACCGCATAGCACCCTTAAAGCTTCAAAGCAGGCAATCTTGATGCCTAAACTCGAGGTCTTGGCAAATACAGTAGAGACAACAGGGAATATATCGGTTTTCACGTTGTTAAATGTGATATTTGGTAGTACTTGTCCAAGAGACTTCAGCGCAAGACCTTGTAAATGGGACGTAGGAGAGTCTAAAGCTAGAAGATAAAGGGGAACAATATCATCTCTGAATTCCGACATTGTACACTTCTCCCTAAGAACGGCAAGGCGTTCAACCATAACGGCTAGAGCTGCATCCCGCCCGTCACGCTCGGTACCCGGACGGGGAGCAGATGAAGATACTTCTGTCGCAGTATCTTTCTTCTTCCCCAAGTCAAATGTTGCCCGGAAGGCCGGTAGTACTTTCTCACCGATGAGACGGCTCCCAGCGGGTAATCCCTCGAGAAGAGTGAGTACGGCTGCGAGCGTCCAAGGTAAAAGCTCACCCTTGTCCTTCAACTCTTCGACCAACATTGGTAAGATTTTCCTCTGAGCAACACCTGTCGGGAACTGAGGTAGGACCTTGGGGAGCCCTCGCATAAATGCATTCTTCTCATTTGCAGATTTGGCGGGGAAGTTGTCCAGAAACCGGATAGTGGAGACAAGAATGTTGTCGAAATAACCCGCTTCCTGGAATTCCTTAGCCGTAAGGCGATTCACGGGCCGACGTGTGATCAGCCGGGGGAGAACGTCATCCACGAGCGCTTGTGGAATAGCCTTGCTGCAGAGGAAGTTATTGGATTGGTTAGGAATTGAAGAAGAAGCATTGAAGAGACGCCTGAAGTTCGTTGGTGAGTTATGAGCTTTGAGCGGGGACTCGTGGGGAGAATTGTAGATAGATATGATTAGTAGACCGAGGGAAAAGAGATCGAGAGCAGGAGTGACAGATGAGTCGAGGAGAAGGTCTGGAGAGCAAAAGTCGAGATTGAGCTGGACGGATGAGGGTAGGCGCTGGTCATGCTGGGAGGCGAGACTGACGAGGTCCACGGGGAATGGAGAAGGCGAAGGTGAGGGCGAAGAGGATGCAGTTGTAGTTTCACCCCGATGGGATGCTGAGAAGGCCAGACCCCCGATCTTCCAGTCAGACTTCGCATTGACAAAGATACCATCGGGGGTTAGATTGCCGTGGACGAGGCCGGCACTTTCGTGTAAGAATTCGAGGCCCTTGGCAAGCTGCAGTAGACCCTTTTGGATTTCGAGCTCGTCGATATCGACGTCCTGACGCCTCCTATGTCTAGCATCGCCAGTTTTGCTCTTATCGTCGAGAACGGATTGTAAGGAACCAACGACGACTTCGGTAATAAACATCAATCCAGATCGGGTTTCCTCGACAGGCTCGACGAGTTCCAGAATGTTTGGATGTCGCAATCTGGCCAGCAGGCCGACTTCCTTTTTTAGGCGGTCGATGACTTCATCCTGGGCAGCTTTAAGACCGTGATTTGATCTTAGGGAAGACTGCCCTGGAGCATTAAGAGAACTTCTTTCGAAGACGAAGGCGCTACACGCTTGACCGGTCGACTTTCTTTTGGCATCGTATATCTTCCAAGGGCCGGAATACGAGATTGGTTGTGGAGAGAGGGCGTATTGGGAGGAGAGGGATGCGGTGCTGAGCGACTTGATGGCGGCGTTGAATAGGCCCGCCATTTGGACGTCCTTCTGCGGCTACGAAACGGAATACCGCAACCGTGTCGACTCTTGACAGTAAGGAAAATTATTTTATTAGCAACGCTTGGTATGGCCCGTTTGTGGGTACTTCGTTCGCTCGTAAATAGTAATGTCGGTGGTGGTGATGGTGATGATGTTTGAGGGAGTTAGGTATAAGGCCAGGCTGTGATGTTGCATTACGCAGCCCTTCGGCCTTCACGGCGCTTCACTTTCACCACAACAATCACAATTGCAGCTGGATATACAACAGCCCTCAAACAGCCCTCAAACAGTTCTCAAGAATAGTACGAAGGCATGTACTCGTATCCTGAAGCATCGGGATAATACTGATTCTGAAATCATCTTCAGCTCGTGAGCAAGTCGGCCAGGTAGCATCAACATAACTTACTTACTAAGTACTTACATACTTAAGTACTTAACAAGTTGCATTGTTAAGGTCAATAAGATCATCATCTTCAATTCCAGCTAATCCAGCCCATGGCCCGGCCGGCTACGCGAAACACGTGCAGCTCGCTAGCTGCAGCATTATCCTTTGCCTGTACATAGAAACAAAAGGTTAATCAAAAGGGTAAGCTTGGCGTGGCATGTATGGCAGGTTAAAACATGGCCCGGAGTTCGCAGTTCCTCCCCTGCAGGTCTGCACGGATTCGTATATGCGAGATAACCATGGCTAATTGAGGAAGTACTGTACGTAGGTTAAGGCACGTCCACATCCAGGCCAGACTAGGAACTACCTTTACCACTATTCCATCTCATCGTGTAATAGTATATCCGCATAGCTCAGAAGGGCCCGCAGATAAGCGATTGATAATTAATAACCCGTTAACCCAAATAGATTGGATAAATGGGAAAAAGGAGGCATCTCCGTCACCGGAGCTCAACGGTCCTTTGAGGCAACTGGAATTCGAAAGCCAATTAAACACGACTTAGATCACCAACGGTCCCGTCATTGATGTCTGGTTGATGCCGTGGAGAGAGTGGAAACGGCTAGCTTCAAGGCCCGTTTGGAGCTTCGAACCGTCTGTTAGCTAGTGGGCTTAGAGTTATACGAAGTATAATTAATTAATGGCTAGCAACGGGTGATACAGACCTAGTTAAGTGATGAAATCAAGCGGGGATTGACCTTCGGCATAGCTCAGTATAGCAGTTAACTGGGCTAGCGATAGCGGTTGTGGTGGTTGGTTTAGCTAATTCGGAGTGTGCTCGAGCTAAATTATACACAGCAGGGTATTGGTATTGGTATTGGTATTGGTATTGGTATTGGTAATGGATGTGGTTGGTTGTGTTATATAATATCCGCATTGGCTCCCTCAACCTCAACCTCAACCTTAACTGTACCGATCCTCCAACTTCCCTCCACTCTACCTTATCACCACCGTCTTCCCGGAAACATCTTGAAATCATACCGGAATCATGATGCTCGCAAGGCGACTACGGTCGTCCACCATCCGATGGGCTGAACAATTGGCTCCCTTGGTCTCTCACAACCAGACTCAGACTCAGATTCAGACTCAGATTCAGACTCAGATTCAGGCTCAAAGACTATATAGCAGCAGCGCATCTCAGGATGACGGGCCCCACAAGCCCAAGGGCACTCCGGACATCGACCCCTCTGCCCTCACCATCGAAAGGACAACTGCTCCTAAACCTCTTCTTGACCATAAGGACCTAATCTTCGGTCGCAATTTCACTGGTAAATTACTATTTTTTTGGCTTCCTGAATACAAGCGAGAAAATGACCTAACGACGGGAAAAACTAGACCACATGCTGTCCATTGAATGGACTGCCCAAGACGGCTGGCTCCCTCCGCGCATAACTCCCTATCAAAACCTCTCCCTCGACCCATCCGCCTGTGTCTTCCACTATGCTTTCACCTGTTTCGAAGGCATGAAAGCCTACAAGGATTCCCAAAACCGTGTCCGTCTCTTCCGTCCGGATCGTAACATGTATCGCCTAAATCGTTCGTCCTCTCGTATAGCTCTTCCTACATTCGACGGCGATAAATTCACAGAATTAATCTCCAAATTCGTCGAATTGGAAGAAAGATTCATTCCTAAACAAAAGGGTTATTCCTTATACCTCCGTCCTACTATGATTGGTACCCAGAATACATTGGGAGTTGGTCCACCGGGCTCGGCTTTGTTATATGTAATCGCTAGTCCCGTTGGTCCCTATTATCCTACTGGGTTTAAGGCTATTACTTTGGAGGCTACTGAGTCCGCCGTGAGAGCTTGGCCTGGTGGCGTCGGTGACCGAAAACTCGGTGCCAATTATGCCCCCTGCATCGTTCCTCAGATAAACGCTGCCAAGCGAGGGTACTCACAAAACCTATGGTTATTCGGTGAAGAAGGATATGTCACCGAAGTTGGAACAATGAACATGTTTGTCGCTTGGGTGAACGAAGATGGTGTTAAGGAGCTTATCACGGCGCCATTAGATGGGACTATATTAGAAGGTGTGACTAGAGAGAGTATATTGGCCCTCGCTCGTGAGAAATTGGTGCCGGAAGGGTGGAAGGTCAGTGAGGAGAAATATACAATGGCACAGGTGAAGAAGGCTGCCCATGAAGGAAGATTATTGGAAGCCTTTGGTGCCGGTACTGCTGCTGTTGTTGCGCCTGTTAAAGCCATCACTTGGAGAGGAGAGGAAGTCAAGATTCCATTGTCGCCGGGTAAGGAAACCGGACCTCTGACTGAGAGTTTCTGGAGCTGGATGTTGGCTATTCAGTATGGTGACGTTGAGCATCCTTGGAGGTAAGCCTATTTCCGTCTTCCCCGCCCCTAATATCGAGTGTAGAATTTGAAGCTAACATTTTATATTCTTCAACCTAATAGCAAAATTATTTCCAAATAGAAACCTCGTAGTTGACAACCGATATGATATGATATGTACAATTTCTATGATATCTTCCCTTCATTCTGTAAAACAGTATTACCAAATTCCGATAGATCTATAGACTAGACCATCTACCCTTCCTCTCACTCCTAGTCCCCCCCTTCGCCTTGTGTCTACGAGAACCAATTGAGAGCCTGTCCCTACCAAAATATAAAATGAAAGTTCGTTCTCGTATAGACAAATATATAATATCCATATTGCAAAATGAAGGTGGCCTAAAACAAAAGAAAGAAGGAATGAAGGATATGAAGGAAAACAAAAACTCCCCCTCCCCCCTCCCCATGGCTATCAGAAATTTCATTTATATACAGAAAGAAGGACTTTGCCAACGGATTTACCCTCATATAAATAAGCGGCGTAAGAAAGATAAGAAGGATCATGACAATAAAACCCAAAATCCATGTAGAGCCTTGTAAAATATACAAAACATACCCAATAATTCAATTTGCTCTCCTGTACCTTCTTAGGAGGGCACCTCGAAAACAAAAAAAAAAAAAAAAACATCGGGATGTGTAAGTTTTAATCATGTCCAACCCTCTGGGCGAGAGCATCCCAATTCTCTACTATCCCCTCAACGGCATTGCTAACCTCAGGACCAACGTCCCAAGATGCCATTTCCTCAAATGTAGCCTGAACCCATCTCAAAAACCTCGTCTCTGCCCTTTCCTGCGGCATCTCATCTGTCGTAGTAGGAAGGTGAATACACTCCAATACTTCCCCTATAAACATCTCTCCAACCGTATTCCCATTGCCACCGTTGATCCCAGGCAAAATTCCACTGCTACTCATACTCTTACTCAATCCGATCAAACTGGTTGTGCTCCTATGATTCTCTCCCGAACCACCCCCGCCGCTACCACCAGAAGGCCCGCTAATAGACCAGTTCCTGCCAGGATGCCCACCATCAAGACTCCCCACAAGCACATTGCCCCCGATTCTTTCTTCAATAACCGAATCCCCATCCCCACCTCTCTGCACCATCCCTCCCATGCTGAAGAAGTTCACTCTGACAATAATTTCCCAAATAACCATGCAAGCTCTAAAGGCCAATGCCACAATCGCGGGGAACTCGGTACGACTTTCATCATACGTTCTGTTCTCCAAAAACCTCATGATAGCAAGAAGATGTGGTGACAGCTTAGATATAACACCTTCAAGGGTACTAAGATCCATTTCTTCGTCTCTTTCCAGACGGGTGCGAGTTTCCGCCACTATCATGTTTAGACATCCTTGCATATCTATCGGGACATCGCCAGAGAGGACTAGCCTATCCGGAACAACCAGGAAGACATGTGACAAATGCCAAAATATGTAGAAACATTTAGTGCAGCCGCTTAAATTTGCCACTGAGTTCGGGGTAGGATCGGATAACGCCTGTGAGCGATTCGATTCCGGTGAATAAGCATTTAATGGCTGATAAGGCGACGAAACTCCAATATGTCGTTCGAAGAAATCATCTCGTTGAGTAGATAGAGTTCGTAAGGTAGACATTGCTCTATCCAATCTTTCCACGTCTTCTTGTCTTTCTGGTGGCATGAAGACGATGATTCGGGGTCTTCCATCGTCGTAGACTTCATCTTCTTCTACTGCTACCTTTTGTGAGATCTTGGTGATTTCGATAAGGACGGCTACCACGAGAATGTAACAGCTGAAGTCGTTGAGTTCTTGGGTTACGGCATTGATGTTGCCTTTTAATATTCCTCGAAGGGTTTTGAGGAACATTATGGGAACGGGTTCGTAGACCCGAACTCGACGGGTGAAGTCCCATTCTTCTGGGGTGGAGGCGTTGAAGATATCCTCATCGCAAGGGAGGGAGAGGTTGCGCAATTCCGTCGGCCGGAGGAGTGGTGGAATGTTAAAGAGTAAGGAAAGGTGACAGTCGAGGAGGTATAAGCAGAAGGCGGCTCTGTATATATACACAAGATTAGATTTTGATTCGCCTTTGAAAGGACTTTTGATATTTAGATAAAAAGGACATACCGCTTGCGAGATTCCTTCTCAACAAATATTTCCCACTCTTGGCGAAGGTAGCCTTTGGGGTCTTCCTGTTTATTGATGGTGGGGACCATGCTGATATCGTCTTGGAAATATCCATATTCTCGAGCAATCTATTTGAATTAGCACTCTTCAATTCTTCATCAACTCCCAGCAAAAGGATACCATGGAATTGAGGATAAGAAACATACTTCGACACATCTAGCATGTATCCTTCTCCCCTTCTTATGCCACTCCCTCTCCCTGCTAAAAACTCCAAAACATTCAAACAATAAGAACGCCTGCATAACGCACAGTCTCCGTTCTCTTGTCCGTCGACTAGCCATCTTTTTTGA
Organism: Orbilia oligospora ATCC 24927; assembly: GCF_000225545.1. Lineage (NCBI taxonomy): Eukaryota > Fungi > Ascomycota > Orbiliomycetes > Orbiliales > Orbiliaceae > Orbilia > Orbilia oligospora. Next base: position 2,008,804 of record NW_011645633.1, on the reverse strand, counting down.
CTCAGCCTCAACTGTTAAAGTTCCACCCATCTCCGCCTCCTCTCTCATTCGTTCAATTTCTTGGTCTTCCTTTTTAATCTTGTAAAGACTGTTATCCGAGTCTTCTTCTTCGGTATCTTCGTCGTCACCAATTCCCCATTCTACCCATCTTTCCATGACTTTCCAGCCGGATTCCCATAATTGGCGGCCGAGGGTTTGATCAGTTGGATCATATAGACCGCCGATACAGCAAATTGCACGGAGGAAGGAGGCGAGAACTGTGTCGGTTTTGAAGGTAGGCTTGTGAAGGAGCGGTAAATGGGAGTGAAACGAGGTTGAAGGTGGGTTGAAGTAGTAGTCTGCATAGTGCGAGAGGAGTTCTTGTGGTAATCTTGATTTCACATTATGTCAGTGAACTGTGGCCGCATATATGCATACAACGTGGTAATCAATGGCACTCACATAGGATAGTCAGTGTAGTACTTCTTCAGACCTTTGACTTGCTGACGAGGGAGCTGTTTTATATCAATATCAGCACGGCGCTCCGAGTTATATAAGACAATTCCAAAACGGAAATACTCACATCCTCGGCAACATAGACTTTCCTCCCAAAATCCGATGTCAAGTTCATCATATCCCCATCACTAGCTTTCCTTTCTCTCCTGCCTCCCTCGATTTCACTATCACTTTCACTCTCTTCTTCGCTAGACGGTTCTTTTGGTTGTTTCTTTGGAGGTTTAACGTGCTCTTGAACCTGTGTAAACCGTGGATCTTGCCAATTGATCCCACCCTCGGGCATTATTCCAGCGAAACCACCAGCGCCATGCCAGGAGAAGCGGTGGTTCATGCTGGCGGACCCGCGCCGTTGACGGGGTTGGTGGCTGATGATTGAGTGTTTTTGCTTCTTGTGCTTGACGACATTGTCTCTATGGATGAAAGCATTAATTGGTTTTCTTTCTATCTCATTTTGACTTTCGTTAATCTATGACAGAGACGTACTCTCTTTTGCAGACTTTACCGCAAATATCGCAGGCGAAGCGCTTGTTATCGTGTTCTTGGTGGGGGTAATGTCCTATATCCATGAATTTTATATTAATATCATTCTTATAACCATCACTTCAGAATCCAATTAGAAAAGAGAACAGGCATACTTGTTTTAATATGTCGATTCAAATTTGCCTGAATAAGACCCTTTATGTTAGTAGGTCGTTCTTAAAATTGAATCTTATATATATATAAGGATATATAAGTGCAGGATTGACATACCCTGCTGCTGACCCTATCGCCGCATATTTCACATGGAAAGGGCTTCTTCTTCGCCCATTCGATCTCATCTGCCTCCGTCCAAGTTCCCTCACGACGATACTTCTCGACTTTGTCAAGCTGAATGTTGTAATCGCGACCCATGGTTCCCATGCCGCGATTGGCCATGGACGCCATATCTGGCGGCGGCATCATGGTTGCAGTGATCTGGCTCATGGTTGCCACGTGGAGGTATTAAGACCCAGCTGGGGTGGTGGTGCAGGTCTCTGAAAGGCGGCCTTTAGGAGGCGCTCTGTGATTTCGCGAACTCTGACTTTGGAACGATCAGAGTTCCGACTCGCGAAAAAAAAAGTGTACCTGGAAGCTTTTTTTTCTAGAGATTATACTTTTTTGCAAGCGCGCGAGAACTCTATAAAGTTTTAAAATGGGTATATTAGTCAAGAACACGAAAACTATTCTTTTTTTTTGGAAATGAAAATGTTAAGTTTCGAGAAATAAAGTCAACTAACTTGACAAAAAAAAAAAAAGGAAAATAGATGATTGGATAGGTCACAGAAATGGCGATGGCCGGCCTGCCGGCTGCCTGCGCAGGATATTGACTCGGATTTGTCTCCTGGCCCAGACGCTGCACGGAGCCCCTTCTGGAGCTTACTTGTGGACAAGGTCTAGGCCTTGAGGAAAAGATCCGTAAAGACAGAAGTAACCAAGGACCGGCCACGGCGAGAACTGATATGGTTTAGTACGGAACAATACCAAGGGCAATTTAAAACGAAACCTCGTCGGACCCGGGTCTTGAACCGTAGAATTTCATGACTTTTTTTTAAAAAAAAGGAAGAATACTAACAAGTTAATCAACTGTCACCCGGGAAGAAATGATAACGGGACCCCGAAGTACGTATGTATGTTTTCGAAAGTGGGATTAAGGGAAAGAGATGGCGATGCAATGAGGGGCAAAAGAAGAAAGGCCTTAAGGACGAAAGCAACTTTGACAGCTGCCTGTTAGTCTAGTTAGCTAGGATTTCGATTTCGTCTGAAAAGAGACACTTGTTTCAATTGAATTCCAACGTTACGTTACGTTACGGCGGGGGCCTTTTTGGGCATGAGGAAATTAACAAAAAAGATGAGATGGCGGGAGGAAAAAAGGGTCTAAGGAAAGACAAAGCGCAAGGAGCACGCTAATTTGGTAGGATATTGATGATGGAATTAACAGCCTACCCGGCAGGAACGTCTCCTCTGTGTCGTAGAGTATACTGGACTAGTAGGTAAGTGGGAATGTCTTGTCTTTCGATGATGTTGATGCGGTTGAAGGTTCGGAGGAGCTCCTCCCCGCTTGGGACGCTATTTCTAGTCCCGCGCAGCTGCTGTTTCGCTATCGATAAGCGAACCCCCCAAAATGCAAAACACCCGCCTATATTGAACTGGAATTGATGGAAAAACTCGGGATCAAGGGGGGGGAAGTGCAATTTGGCAGTGGTGATACAGCACCGATCAGACATGTACGCATTCGTTTAACATGTATGTGATGTATGTGCGTACACACCTCTTACATGCAGGGCTGGAGGAGGAAAAGCAGGAGGAGGAAGAGGAGGATCTAGAGCGAAGAGCTCATGGAGAGGAGGAAGAGTATGTACTTACTTGCTTACCTACTGACTTACTTACTTACTTAGCTATGTACGTTAAGTGGAAGTATATATTACTCGAGAAGTAGCGCTGTGAAGAATGCCGATGTGATATGATGCCGTAATCCTCACTGGCTCGACTGCTGTAGACCTTATTTAAGCAATGGCATATCCCCGGATCGATAAATATCCCCCTGGCATGCGTCTGCAGAATTCAAATACTATACTCAGCTCAGTTAACAGTTGCAGCTGTTAAAATCTAATACTTTAATTTTCAGATCTAAGACGTATACTACTCGACTTCGAAATTCCTTCCGGATTAATTAGAATCGTTAAACGTTCGAACGTCAACGTTCGCAGGCCACTGCAGAAAACCGTTGGAACTCACACCAGGATTCGGATCCGGATCCAGATTCAGCTTCAACGTTATCTCTCTTTTTTTAACAATACAGCCGCCGCCCCCGCGTTATTTTCCAAATATAAAATTGCCGTTATACTATATACACCATGGTACCATACATACATACTTACAGACTTAAGTTACTTGCTTACGTTTACGTGCTATACTCCATATAAGATCGTTCTCCTTTCCGTTCTCACTTCGCCTCAAAATCTTCGAAAAGGGGAAAACCGGAACCCGAAGGCCTGAAGGAGTGGGAGAAATAGGAAACGACATGCGTGCACCTCTTTTCGTCCTCTTAGCTTCTCCGCACTCTTAGCCTCGATTGCTGTTGATGCGGGTAGGAGGGGCGGGAACAGGCCATTCGCATCTCATTCTCTGAGCGCCTTGCGCATGCATGGCTCTGGGGGAGTTTTCTTCTCTCAATCGAAATCAACCACTCGAAGTTCCGGGCAGGTAGAAGAAAGACCAGACCGTCTAGCTAAGCCTAACTGGCTGCAGCTGATGTCGGCCCCTCCCATTATCTTCGGACCTTCACGGGTCACGGACAAGCTCGGTTCCACCTTTTTTTTTGACATTCATATCATGCAAATATCGCACGAGATAATCTCGAAGAGAGAAAAGAAAAAAGCCCTTGCTTTCCCGCGCGATTCAAAAAAAATATCATCTGCATACTTCTGACACGGAAGAAAGGGGATTCGGTCTTCGGCACCGGTGCACACCCAATCCACACATCGATGCATCCATCTTCAATTCATATGATCAATTACATCACACTCATGCTCAAAGAAATTAGAACCTTTAGGGACCCTCCCTTCTGACCCTATACCAATGTTGTTACTATTCTCGCACATCCATACCTAAGCTTGAAATTTTGTTTTTTCAAACGGGAGCTGAATTAATTCAAAAGCTGAAGCTTTATTTGCTTGCTTGCTCGCCTGAGGAAGCCTGCATACCTGCAGATGCCCGTATGTACTCGCCAGAAACGGGTAGCCACAGACTAGGAACATAGACCAGCCTCATGCTTCAATGCCTCATGCTCATGCTCGCACATAGTACAACATTACAGAGTACGGTCACTTGCACACCCATGGCTACGATCTTACCTTAACCCTCGCGAGAATTATCCCTGGACCATCTCGGTTTCATGCGGTCTCATGCGATCCATCAATCAAGAATGTTAAACCGACTGCCACATCTCAAGCAAAAAACCCCTCGGGTATCGAAAAATCAGGTTATCAAGGGTTGATGGGTTCGATTCGAAAATTGGGGGAGACGAAAGCATGTGGGGCGGGAATAGTGGATTACGACACAGAATCGCGAGAGGGGGAAAACGATTCGACAGGCCTCGAGGCTATCACTAATACAGCGAGACGAATATTCGAAATTGGAATTATACTTATGGGAATAAGCCAAAAACAAAAAAAAAATCGTATCATGTACCCCGGAAAATACACATACAGGAATTGTTTGACAAATTGTTGAGCCTCTGCGAGTTTATCGAATCAAAACCTCCTCAACTCCTCCTCGCTTTCTCGTGTCGAGAGCCGTTCGGGATATGTGCGCCTCCAGGGACTCGGGTTATCAATGTCCATGCTTTGGGGGTCTCGACTCTGATTAGCTTCCCCTCAAATATCCAAGAAAGAGGGTCCTTTTCAGGCTCAAGACTAAATACACACATACATTAGATTCGGCCCACACTCTCCGGCAAATACCTGTTCGCTAATTCTGCCGGATAAACTTTCAGCACGAAAAAACGCCCCCGTATTGTACAAAATGTACTAGCCTCCGTATACGCATCTATTCCTATTGATTAGGGGCAAGGGCGATGGCTTTCCGTGGGCACGGTCTCTCCATTTGCATACTAAACAAGGGAAAGACCGGCCAAATAAACATGACGAAGAGGGACCAGAACTAGAAGGCGAGAGATGAGGTTCGGGTATCTGATCGGCCCGCAGAAAAGGCCGGCGAGGACATGAGGCTCCATTCCGTACGTCTGTGACCTGAGCGGAAGACCTTTCTTTGCCGGCTACAAGGGGGAAATGGTAATTCTACTAGTGGCGAGGCCAAAAGAAAGGAAAGGTACATATATTCGTATATCGACATTGTATTACAATGGGGAAACCATTCCTTGTGAAAGCTAGTCAAACCGGTAAGTGAGTGTTTCCGACTTATCACGAAAGAGATCAAGACCCTGCCCTAGGACATTTTCTCGAAATCGGCTTTCATAATCGGAGATCTAATTAGAAGGTTACATACATACCTCCTTCAAAGAGTTAAGATATCTAATCGCTTCCGATCCTGGGAGAAACAATTCAAATGCACGGACAGGAAGTATCTATGCTATGTCTTTTTTTTTCGTTTCTTTTTTCTTCTTTTTCTATTTCTTCCCTGAGATGAAAATTATGTTATCGTGGTGCAAAGGCAGTCGGTTCACGTGGTCATAAACGCCATGTCTTTGCCATCATTTCTCCCTCCTCCCCTCTCGCAGGTGCAGGTCTTTGTGGGGTCGGTGTCTCAATTAACGTCGACAAGTTAAAAAGTCCTAGTTAACGAGCAGCCTTAATACATAGGTAGTATATAGTAGCCCTCCAGCTACATTACATGCTGAGCTATGTATATTCGTTCTCGCTCCTTCGGTCCACCTAAGATCGGTACCTTTTGCTGCGCCTTTGGTAATATACAGGAAAGGGAACATTTGTCTGGGAGCGAGATGTCTTGGAGAGTTTCCAGTAGCCCCGCAAGTCTCCCAGATTCGGGGCTAGATGGTCAAGGGACATGAAGGAGGGGAACATCTGATTTGACAATTGGCGAGTGCAGGCGTTCTTTTCTGTAGCCCTCGACGCCCACCAACCTTATACCTGCTCAACCCTTGTCAAGACGTCTGGATGGCGCGGTCTAATATAATGTTAATGTTCCTCTACTGTCTTGAATATATCCCTCTCGACTCCTTGCTTTTGGGACACCCCTGGCCGGCACGGTACAGACACACATACATACACATACGAACATATGTACATTTGCCTGCGCAACTGCATGACTGTCTGAGAGGTCGACTCTCTTTGGTCCTTGGAGATAGCAAAAAAGATATCGAATCAGAGAAGTCGCTTTTCCAGAGCTTAATCTCTCTCTCTCTGTCATTTCCCCAGCCATTTCAGCTCGCTCCACTTTGACCTCGTCGAGTCGATAGCTAGCCACCCGCAACGCACCTACATACATCCATCCGTACAATCCATACGATCCGTACATACTCACACACATACATCTATACTGTGCAAGTAGGTAAGTTGTTTCTGGGTTCTTCGCAGTGCAGTGTAGTGTCACTTGCTTGACAAGGCCAGGCCGTCTTTTCCTCCTCTTCCTACTCCTCCTCTTCTTCCTCCCCTAGAAAACCTCCTCCTCCCTTTTCGAGTGTTCGAAGTCCCCATTTCCCCGTAGACCTTGTCCCCTCTCTTTCTCCCTCTCGAGACGAGAGCTTTGACGGGCTACACATAGCACATCTATTACGTTGATATTGGGGACTGTTTCTGGTTTCTCAGGCCGAGGCGGTTACAACTTGGCTTTTTCCAACAGCCGCCATTCCGATATCAGTTGGATTTTCTTCCCTCGATCGAGCCACTCACACAAAGACCTTTTTCTTCCCTTGCAGCTTGACTCTTATTCCTTTGCCCTTTAGATTTGTACTATTGTTGTATCTTCACCGAAAGGTTACAAGGCGAGACAAGACAGGGAAAAGAAGAATCGTCCTTTGCCCCGAACACTACAGCAGAAATTTCGAAGATTTGCCCCAAACGGCTTCCCGTTTTTTTATTTTATTTTTTATAGATAAAACTATATACTTCCTCGACGGTATATACTCAGGTACTTACTCAAGTACTTATAAACCGCTGCTTCTGATCTCCCCATCCGAACCTCGACTTCTGATTCGGCGAGACCGGCGATAATCGCCCCACTTTTTCGGCCAGCAGAAACCACCCCCCCAATTCGTTCTGAGATATATTTCGGCTCAGCGTCGTATTCGACATATTTTATAATACCGACAAGCCACCCACTCATAGCCCATTTATTTTTATTTTATTTTTATTTTTTATCTTTTTTATCTTTCCATATATTTTTATCTTTGTCTTTTTATATCGTTATTATTTTTATTTCTTATTGTTTCGTCAACATCTGACCGGCTAACCTTTTCTTATAAAACAACCGTCAGGCTGGGCGGGCAGGCAAATCAAATAAATAAAAAGAAAGAAAGAAAGAACGAACGAACGAAAGAGAGACTTTAAAACCCGCTCGCTTTCCTTCGTCCTCTCTCCGCAAAAAGGCAATTCTAGCGAGGACCCAAGGAGAGAACAGGCCACATCCTCGGGCAAAGCTGCGAGAAATCGAGACTTTGCATTCGTTTTGATTGTGGTAGACGACCCTGAAAGAAAAAGCAGGGAAAACTATTAAAAATCCAATCACAATTGTACAATTCGTACTGGTTGAAGCCTTATATTCTCCATCCCCATACATATTATACTTATACATATCCCCAATCATATATACAGCGGCATTCACCTCCCGAGACACCGCCCGCAGTTATATCTCGTCTCTCCTTCTCTCTTGTTCCCCTTTCGACTGCGTTTTCGATTTCTCTCCGCCTCTCCACGCTGTCGCTTGTAGCCCCTCGGACTCGAACGCAGGTGAAACTGAAACCGCAACCTGTGCTTTTCTGCGGTGGGTTTGCATCTGCCTTACACTGTTTCTAAGTTCTTGCCTGCACCCTCTCACGCCAGCTATTTCCCTATCTGCCATCTTTCATCTTTTTCCAGTCGGATTCTTTGCTCGCTGGCCCCGAGACCTATCGCTGCGGTTTGTCCAGTCACATCCCGAGTACTTTTGTCTCTCAACTTGTCGTAATCATCCTTACCCGGACGGACGGACGGATCCGAACTCTGAAGCACAGTCGCACAGCTCTCTGGCTCTCTGCACGTCATCGTCGGTCTAGCTTTGCAGCTTATAAGACTGCCGTCGGGTTGCCACGATTTCATTATTTATTTACTTGATATCCTTCCCGAAAAGATTTCCCGCGACCCTTGCGACTTGGAATATAAATAGTTACATCTGATTTTACGACATTCTACTCTTCGACATCAAAGGGAACTTGGTTTTTTTTTTCAAACAAAAAGGGGGGGCACCGACAAAAAGCATCGACTTTCGCGAGACCTTCGTTTACTTTTCATCCTTTTTTTTTTCTTTAAAACTTCGTTTTCCTTACTCTTGTTCCTTTCCCCGGAACATCTGACCCGGACGACAAATGGCGACAAACCCGAACCTAATGCGGGCGAGCAGTCAAGGTTCGACTGGGTCAGCAATCCCTCAGAGCTTAGGTGGTGGAATGCAACAAAGACGGTACTCGCGATATTCTAAAAAGCAGGAGCGACCGTATCCCAAAGGCGACATCACCGTCGATATACAACGAAGGGCACAGGAATTACTGTACGTGTTTTGACTTGTGATAACTTCGGTTCAAGAGTTTCGATAGCTAGAGAAAGAAAGAGAAAAAAAACCGCTCATACAACTGTTACCCTCGGTAAACTGATATGCTAACTGTGGGGCCTTTCACGAAAATTGTAGGCGAGAAGCGGCGCAGAGATATGAAGGCTTCAATGCGGGAAATCTCGAGATAATAGCCGTTTCCTTCGAACACAAGACATTCCAGGAATCCGCAAACAGCACTGACTACATCAAAAAAATAAAGCACAAGCTCACGGAATGGCACTACCAAGATACTGCAAACCCACCCCCTGCTCCCCTCAAAGATGCAAAGTCCTCTCCCGGTGCTCCAAAGAAAGGATCGGATTCATCGAGCGGTCCCGTGAAGATTACGAATCAGAGACCACCTTCACGGGAGAAGTCGAAACAACAGCAAGGCCAGCAGCAGCCGCAATCGGTTCTCAACTCGGCTTTCAAATCTGGTGGCTCGCCGAGTATGGCAAATGCGACACAGCCAGCCGCCGGCTCTCCAAATTTCAACTTCGCACCGGCTAGCCCTGGTGGCGGTGCCAATAATCAACCTACTACTCCCCCTTTCGCACCGTTTTCTCCAACTATCAGTCCGTCCGGGGAGTTCGTCGGTCTTACCCATGCTTCTCTTCTGGACTCGTTGGATCTAAATGATCCCAATATTCGGCAACAATGGATCAATGCCCTTCGGGACAGCATATTCGCCGACATCAGAGAGAGTATTTACGCCGAAGTTTACACAACGCTCGGGCCAAACTCTGGTTCCGGAATGCCACCTCTATTGAACAGCCCAACCCGGAACGGCGGTATGGATTTCTCCATGATGGAGGTCGACCATAACCAGCACAATCATGCCAGTAACGGCTCCGGACAGGCTAATGGTAACGCGAATGGCGGATACGGAATGGATGGACATACGAGCTGGTATACAAGTTTTACTCCGCACCCCGCCGCAGTGGGGAATCCCTCGGCTGGCGGTGGATTATATCAACCAATTGGGACAGATGCGCAGTCATTTAATCAACATATGGTTGGGAATTGGTACAATCACCAATAAAGCTCCTATCTTTTTGCAACCTTCCGGGCGGAAGTTTGCTGATTACCACCTCGATATTGATTTATCTAGGTATTCTACGTCTTAGCTTAAAACACCAACGATATATTACACTTCTTGACTGCCTTTGTTAGAAGTATGCATTCATGCACAAATTCCCAAACGCCATACTATCCCACCATATTCGAATGCTGCCAGCATACCCTCTTTTTTATATACTTTTTTTTTTTATTCAAACGGGGCCAGTTTATGGGGAAACAGCGACACATCACCCCCCTCAAGATACCCCGGATTTTCGTCCCCATATAATATAGCTACGCAGCGGTCCGAGGCGCGCGTGTACATACAACAACATTTCTCTTTTATATTCCTATATTTTCTCAGGGCGTTGGAGGAAATCTGAATACTTTTTTTCCCGCGATATTTCACTAATATCTTTTCCTTTTTTTTTTGCTGGTTTGATTTGCGCTGCAAGGTATCATTGCTTTGAGTTTTTTTTTGAAATTTTTTTATCCGTCTTAACAATAACTTTCCCTCCCATTCCATGTAATAGGTTGCGACGAATATCACGAAGGATATGGTTATCTGTCCTCACGGGTTTTCTTTACTTTTTATGAGTTTATTTTACTTTATTTCGATCCCAGTTCTTCAAGGCAATACTTCCATACTTTTCTTTTTGGCCTCTCGTTCCGAACTTCGACGTTGACTCTTTTTTCTTCTTTCGATTTCATTCTTCTTTTACTTCCCTCTTTGTTTTTCTATTTTCATTTTCCTATTTCCTTGACGTCGGTGAATTTTTGGTAGGCGTAACCTTTTTTGAAACCGTTCTTCTTTCATATTTCTTCTGGTCTTTCTTTTTAAAGATGTATACCTTAAATGTGGGTTTTTACCGAAGGAAAGGATTAGGATTTAGGCTTCTGCTGGTTCCTGTGCATGTTCGATTAGTGGGGACGATGGAAGATAGGAAAGCTTTCCAACTGGATACCGGATCATTCCAGATGGATGAAACTAAGCAAGTACAGTACACTAAGTAAATTTAAATTAAGAGTACCAAAAAGAAGAGGATATCAGATCCTATCGTATCATGTCATATCGTACATACATGCTTCAAGTTTGAAGCACCTACATGCCATATATCTGCCCGGCGAGACGATACATGCATACCTGCAGAGCACATGATAATCGATAATTGCCTCTGCTATCCATCTGATACCAATCCCTCCCTTCCATTCTGCCATCCGATAGGCGGTCTACGTGGACCCCGAAAAAGCCACCCCATCGACTCACCCTCATTCGAATTCGGCTTCTGCATTTCGTATTTCAAGTTCTGTGCGGGCAGGGCGCATTCGATTGGCTGCCAGGAAAGGAGGAGGTTGGTCCAACGAACGGAAACGACAACAATCCACCAAGCCAAAACAATCAGGCAGGCGAGCAAGGGCCTGGCCCAAACATCCCGGGCCCAGCTGGTCTGGTCTGCGGTGGTCTTCCCATTCCTTCCCCTTCCAACATCACCCGTTGAACAAACCTCTCCTCTCACACTCTTTATTTGGAACCGAGAATTTTGTCAACAAGTCATCAGCGGGAGTTAAGTAGCAGCCAGCAGTGTAGCAATTGAAGCTTCATTCGTAGCTTTGGCTTCTGTCTTTTCCGAATCTTTATTTTTATTTTATTTCACTTTTCTCGGATTCCTTTTTTCTAAATTTCTCCTTTTCACACAGCGTGTTTTGGGGGTCTTTTTCTTCGTCTTGTTTACGCGACCAAAGTTAACGACCGAAAAGCAAGGGCGGGACCATTTCAATCAGGCAGAATTTCAATCCATCACGGGATACATTCAGGCCTTCGATTAGTTGGTATTCTTTGTGCTACGTGGGAGTAGCACCATAGAAGAATCATTCCTTCCCAGATGTCCCTCCAAGCGTACCATTCACGTATGCCTTCTTACGCAGAGTATGTATTCCTTCAACCCCCATTCGTCGTTATTCTTGTAGTTATCGTCGTTATGTTAGTCATTGCTTTCTTGACCAAACCCGTCTAACATTTATCTCTTCTCTTTTATTCATTCATCCATTCAGCATCCTTAACTCGGATGTCTTCAACTTCCTCATCGGTCCATCCCGGACCCGGTTTGGCATTCACAAATGCCTCCTAGCCGCCCATTCCGATGTCCTTAAGCGCATACTCGACAGCCATATGCGCGAAGTAACGGCCAATGAGATGGTCCTTGAAGAAGTCGAGGAAGACTGCTTCGCTTGTTTCTCGGAGTATCTCTACACGGGCAAATACCCTGTACCTCGTCCTCGAGAACTCTATCCGGGCAATTTAGGAAAGGGGCTAGCCGGTCTTGTTGGTGGAATGAGCGGAGACATGAGCGACTCCGAATCCTACAGAAAGAAGTCTGCTGCCGCCGCCGCGGCCACTACTACAACAAAGAAGAAGCAGAGCCGTGGGTTCGCTGGATTTGGAGGTGGTGGTGAACTTTCCCCCGTTCGTCCGGGTAGTCCCGCGGGTCCTGGCGGGAGTCCGTATAAATCTACAACTCATGACTTTACAAATGTCTTCATTACCCTCGCGGGTCTCTACGTTCTCGCTGAGAAGTACAATATTCAATACCTCAAACACCTGGCTCTGAGCGATTTGAGCAACCAGCTAAAGTATAGCTTTGAGCTTATCCCGACACGGAGAGGGGATATTGTTGAGTTGATACGGTACACGTATAATAACACGTACGAACCAAAACAAGATCCAAGGGCAAAGGAGTCAAAGGAGGAAGGATTGAGGAGCCTCGTCAGCAACTATGCTGCACTCAATCTCAACGGATTGAGGGCCAGGAGAGGGCTGGGACTTGGAAGCACAAATGGAGCACCACCACCGGATGAAGAAGGGGACTATGGTGGTTTCGATGAATTGATCGCAGATGGCGGAGACTTTATTAAGGATCTCGTCAGGAAAGTTGCGATCGATGAAGATGAAAATAGAAGGTATGGAAATAGTTTGTTGGATATTCCGGCATACTTTGAGGGACCATACGGTGGCGGTGCTGGTTATGACAGAGCAATGATGTATGGAGGATTCGTGTCGAGGATGGACGACAAAGTCGGTAGCGACAGTGGATGGCCATTCTGACAATTAAGGTCCTCGGCTATCGCGGAGTATAGTCGGTATCTGGGGAGTGGGGATCCCAATGGAAGGGGGATTGATGAGGACGATGAATTCGTTATCGAGGAAGGTTCGTGACAATTTTCGGGAGAGGGAAGGCGAAGACATCCTCGACAGCGATCCACGTATGTGACACGGCGTTCCCGGTCCCAGACACCATCAACATCACTCAACGGTGACAAAGGGAGTTTAGGTCTTGAAAAAGTTTGGTTATGGGCAGTTGTAGCAGTTGCTTTTTGGACCAGTTGAGCGGAAGCGATTTCGGCGTTTTTTATCAAGACACTTTACCTCTTTCTTCGACTATTTATTATCGCGCGACACAAACAAATGTTGGAAATGCATTCATATGGACGATGATGGTTTCCTTGATTATCTTATTCAGCAGGCGATGTCTTTATGTTTTTTTGCGCCCCCTTTGAAGGCTTTCCTCTCTCCCCCCTCTCTGCCTTGGTCTTTGAGGGCAAATGATTTTTCTTTGAAATGCTATTACCATATAGCATTTATCTTAATTGGTACATATACACCCGGCGGAAACCACCATGCAATGTCCTTTTTGATCGATCTGAACGTCTTTCTTTTTTACCATCATTATTATTTACCAGAGTCTATGATCTGATGCTCTAATTTTCCCCTCTTTTTTTTTTTTTTTTTTTTTTTTGAGTATATACTTTACTTTAGTATCTCTTTTTACCAATTGAACGGTTCAATGAATGGATTCCTATTCCAGACCTAGAAAGCTTTACCTTTGGGTACTTACGGTACCCGCTTCTTGCCAAAAGGAAAGCTTTCCGGAGCCGGATTCAAGAACTGATCAAGAATGCCAAAAATCAAGCTTTTGGCTGTGAACGGAATTGTCTGTGACGATCCTCACATGCCGTTCCCAACTGGGGACGTTACACGAAAACATGAACATTGCAGATACAATGAATACAAAATAGCCCTTTATGGGATCGTACCTATACCTATACGAATATAGGCATTATTATCTGGTGACTCTTAAATCATTTTGTGATATACGATATTTCTTGATCGATCGATTGCACTGGTGTGCCATGGGGCTGAGGGGGAGTACATGATGTTGCACCATTAATTTGAGTGCCCGAATCTATATAGGCAAACGTACGTCTGCTGCCTAATAGTGTTTTGCAATGCAATGCGTATATGGTGGGATGGATTGAGCTTGATTTCCTGTAAGGCTTTTGGATTTCAGGTTGGATTTTTGGTGTGTGTATAGATGTACACGGCTCGATTCGGATCGATCAAGTCCCCTGCGGGCGTGTCTACATATGGTACCCGTATACTAAATTGATAGGTTGAGGATCGACCGGTCTTCAATAGCTCTCAACCAAAATCTCAAACATGGTACTAATTGCGACGACCTATAGATATTTGTGTTAAAGAAAGTTAGTGTGGAGAGCTAGAGCAAGGATCCAAAATTTAAAGCGTGCAGATAGGGATCGACTCGGGCTTCGGCACTTGAGTATGCTTTCTATTTTGATGTCTACAGGTGCATATATGTATACCTACCTGCTTAGGTAGACTTGCAACGGTTACGCGCTGTATCCTATAGTCAATATTGAAAGAAAGCCCCATATTGACAAAATTGAGTGAAGTCCCCACCAAGTAAATAATTTTCAAGAGTACTTACTTATAGACTTACATAAGAGATATCGCCATCCAGATGGCGGGTGCTTCCCCCCTTGTGTCTCGTTAGATCCCGTCCCGTTTTCTTTTTCAACGTTGGATTTCCAGCGTTGTCGACTCCTCAATAAGCACTATCCCAGGTAGAGATTAGGCCCCTGCACGACTTGATCAAGGAAGAATCAAGGCACCCTCGCCGGCGAACCTCACTTGACGAGAAGACTTGCTAGCAGCAGCGCACACCTCAAACCTGCAGATTGAACCCCGTTTGGGAATTTCTTTAGGACTCGAAGATGCACCTGCGCGAGCGAGGCTGAGCCTCGTCTCGATAAGCCTGGCCGGGAGTACTTCATTCAGCGGTACCTCATGATGCGGAAAGGCACACCTCCAGTCTGACGGTTTAAAACTAAATCCTTTGCCGAACCTCTTCCGCTCTCCATTTTCTTTGGTTGCTCAATTCTTCGATTTTGGTTTAATATTTTTGTTTTCTCTTCACAGCTGCAGACACATAATGGGTGGCAGGTTGCGGTAGCAGAAAAACCAGAAGCGCAACTCTGCGAAAAAGGTCGCCAAAAATGGATCCTCTTTCAATCGCAGCCTCAGTCGCCGGTCTGCTATCTCTCTGTATCCAGATAGGTCAGACAGTTAGTACATTGGCTGATGCCCTCGAGAATGTCGACAATACCATCAGTTCGTTTCGCGGGGAAATTTCAGCCTTATCTGGAGTTTTAAAATCGATAAGTACGGCGTTTAGTGATCCTCAGCGTCACAGGATACTTGAGGAAGCGAGCCATGGAACCGGTCATCTTGGCCAATATTGGCAGGGTGTAGTAGTGTCGCTGGATCACTGCGGGGCAACTTTGAATAAAATGAATGTTGTCTTGGACGGGATCCAAACTAGTAGACGGACGAGGATATTTAGAAGTTTTGGAAAACATCTAAAGTTGACGTCGGAGGAAGGCGTATTGACGCTTTACCGACAAGAAGTGCAGTCACATACTGCGAATTTGCAGATTTCGCTACAAATGATTAGCGTGTAAGCTTTCTTCTTCTTCTTCTCCTAAAATCCTCAAAGGGACTATCCGTCCTTCGATAGAAAGAATCTCATAAGGCTGATACAATTGGCGATATTCGATTTCTTGCATACAGATGCTTATCTCTCGCTTCTGATGACATGAATGCGGATACGTCGGTACGGCTCGACGAGCTAAGCGACGACGTACGAAATATCTTTCGTCTGCTAGATCGGACGAAGAACGACCTACCGATTCCCAAACCCGGTGATAATATCACATTTGCACTCGTGTCTTCTTCACAAACCGTTGTGGAGGATTTACAATCATGTTTGGGAGCTGCAGAGGTCTTGATATCTGATGCTTCTACTCTTGCCGAGAAGCAGTCTGTTCGAGAATCTACTATTGCTGTTCCGAATTATTTTACAACAGCGCAGAGACGAAGGGTTCAGGAATGGATCAATGCGCCTACGTTTACACCTACGATTGCGCCTACGGTAGATAGTAGGGAAACCTCGTCTGAAGCTACTACTAGGACGATTCCTTCTGTCAATAAAAGTACAGTCAGCATCATTACGACCACCCCTCCTGTCGAAAGCTCCAGGCTTGAATTAGCTGCCCGTAAGGAGGAAAAAAATAGCTTGAAAGATGAAGACTCGGACTCGGATTCGGACTCCTCGGATATTGATGGCGGGTTTAAGGATAATCTTTTCCAGGCCGGTTTACGGTATTTTGAACAACAGGACTACGCTAGTGCCGAAAGATTCTTTACAAAGGCTGTCCAGGCTGGGGAAGGTGAAAAGAGTAAACCTTCTGATGGGAGTATGACAAAAATCAAATTCTACCTGGCGCAGACTCTATGCAAACAGCAACGATGGGATGATTCTCTTGCTCTCCTTGTTAGCTTGCAAACGCTCATACCGACCACTGATTCTCTAGAGTGGATGGAATCTAGTATCCTCCATGAGCTGGCCTTGGTGTATTTGGGCAAAGGGCTTCAAGAAAAAGCGAGAGCGTGTGCAAAATCCGCCAGCGAGAAAAGAAAGAAAATGCATGGGAAGAAAGACTCACGCTTTCGTTCTTCTGTTGGCTTACTGGCAGATATTTGCCAAAGTCAAGGCGACCCGGAAGCTGCAGAAGGGTATAGAAGGTTCATACCTCAGGAGAGTTGGTATCTATATACTCGCATTCATAGGAATGTTCCCGACCGCAACATTGACGAAAAGGAGGTTATCGCCGTACGCATACCTTTGATGGATACTGAAATGGACGACTTTTTCGGGGAACCAGGGCCGTTGAATTCGATATCTCGCTCTAATAGCTCTCAGCTATCGCATTCCAATGCCGTCTCTCGCAGCACGAGTTTCGCTTCACAATCAGCTATGACTCCGCTAACTCAATATTCTTTCCACTCTTTCGCTCCCAAAGCCTTACCTGTACCGGCACCCCGTACTACCACAGACTCATATGTACCACCGCGGATCGATGCGTTCGAATTGGATTCCAAAACCGTCTTCCAGGGCCAATTGGCGCCAGACAAGACTTCCCCTGCTAGCACACCAGAAGGCCAGAACTCCTACCTCAAGGTCTTCCTCAAAACGTATAGGGAGGTTGGACAGAACCAAATGCTAGGTTTGAAAGAAAAGGCCGCCAAAATCGCCATGGCATATTATCGGAGCTTTGAGACCGAGAGCCTCAGATTCAAGCTCATAATCCGATACATGAATGATGCAGCATGGAAAGCCTTGGAAAAGAATATTCTAGAAGGACTCTCCAGTCTTTCTTCTACAGGTCATGGGTTTTCTGCAATCCACTTTTTCGCAATGCTGGGCATTCCGACTATTGTTGGATTACTTCTTGATCGAAAAGCAGATGTTTGTGCTAAAGCCGGACAGGTAAATGGGTATGCGCAGCCTCCTGTTGAGAGTCGGAGAGGGAAACTCGGTGGACTTGCAAGAACGTTTTCACGAGGATCCATGAGCGCCAATGTATCTATTCCGCCAGTGATATGCAACTGGAGTCCACTGCATTTCGCTTGCGCATATTCTGGTGATCTCGAGACGGTTAGATTACTTATCGATCGAGGCGCCCAATTAGAAGAGAAGGTCGGGAAGGGATATACACCACTTCTCGTGGCGACGAGGAAGGCAGCCTTGGATACGGAAAGGTTCTTAAACCATGCGACGGATCTTCCAGTTGTTAAAACTCTTGTGGATTCTGGAGCGAAGCTAGATGTTCTGGATGAAGATGGACTGGGGATTCATGCTCATGCACATTTTATGGGAACTGAGGATTTGGCTGCTTATCTTCTTAGCCTATCAACGGATTGAAGATATTTTTGATTACCAGCTTTTTAATTGGCACATCGATTACTTAATATTTGGGGAATTAGGGTTGATCATTCTTTGCTTTAATATCTGAGAGCAACTGGAAGTTAATGATAATGGGCTTTTCGAGATGTGTACTTGGAGTTCAGGAACTCTTGTATTCTACATATATTTCATTCTATGTACATGTACAAAATAATTAATTCGCTCCGGGAATTTTAATATCCCTTCCAACAAGTAATATAAATCTTCAAAATAAGCAAAATAACCCAGAATTTCCAGGCTATATAAGTGAGTGTGTACGACAATCGATTGAGCAATGGAAACCCATTTGAATCTCCTCAATCGCCAATACATCATCTCTTGTCTCGTAAACCAGACCACAATAAGATTCATTTCTACAGAACCTTTAATATTATATGCTAGAGTTGGTCGAATCTTATAGGCTGACTTTCCGTCAACACCCCCCCCCTTCTTCCTCGTCCAAAACCTACACCACCACGATTTTTAATAGCACTTGCGCATCAGCAAACATAAGTTTGATGCTTCAGACGAATTAGGAAACTAATTCCTGGAGCGTTTCGCTCCTCTTTCTCGTCGAAAATCCCAAGCTGGCAGCCCAACAATGTTTCCTTTTTCAGCCCCAACCGACAATTTATTAACTGGGTTGCGGGTTGTCGACCGACAAACAGAGATTTCGTATATCAGTGCAGTATTTCCAATGATATTGCATAGTACGCTTCCAATTAATTTGAGAAGACAGGTTTGTTTAAGCAGGCGGAGTGAAGAAGATAGAAAAAAAGCGGGAAATGATATCTTAAAGTAAGATCGTGAATGCACAGTGGAGTTGCCACTCTTTTCGACAGGCAATAATTAGATTACTGCCGGCATTTGGCGAAGCACAATATAATGTACTTCCCTAAGCCCTGAGTAGAAGCAAGAGAAGATTTATCGGAAGCCTAAGCTTGATTGGTGGAAAGATCAGAAGCCTAATCTGACGTTGTGGAAGGATCAGAAGGATATATTGGTGTGAATAGCTTGAACTTGGTTGGAACATAGGTAAAACTTGTCATGAACAGTTCCCACCCAAAACAGGAATCCGAATACCTTGTTTTCGAATGAGGAAACATATAATAGAGGGTTTTGAGTTTCCGACCTTTTCCAAAGTTCTGATATTCTAGAATTTTGACAGGGTGAAACGTGGGGAGTCCTCGGATCGGAGAAGAAAGAGATATCACGGCGTTGCATGAGTTGGAAGTCCACAGTATGTTTTTCCTGAATTCCTGTTCCCGGGACAATCTGCTCGTCATCTTAACTTTGCCCTAATTCCGAAATGATTTCGGTTACGTTCGACCCAGAATAGAGGAAACCAGAGCAACGAACGTTGCTCTTGGTCAAGTTTTGTAGAGTTCTAAAGCTCTTGGGCTTATTTAGCGAACCTTGGCCTTCGACGAGGAGCTTTCCAGAAGCTAGCCTCTTCCACACAGTATTTGCATTGGAGATGTGGGATTTCGATATAGTTAATTTCTGATCTGGTGGTTTGGGTTGAAGATGAAAACAATTCAAGGTTACTGGGGGTGACAACGTGGCCACAAAGGAGGTATTTGGCGAAAGTGAGTATGGTTGAGTAAAGTTTGGTTGATTTCCAAGAGGGGGTGTAATTGATTGAAGAGAGCATTGTTGGAACTGATTTGTTTGTCCATTTATGACGCTGTAGGCAATTTTTAGAGTAGTGTTTGGGTATATGGAGGAAATTTTCGGAAGGGTGAAATTAGGGAGATATATATAGACATGATTTGACTGCATTGTGAGCTTGTGGTTTGGCGACATTTGGAGGTTTGTTCAAGTTTGTGATGTTGAGTGAAGAGAGATTTATGCGATGTGATATTTGAGGTTGGGGAGATGATAGTCGAGAAGAGAAGTTAAGGACGAGGTGTTAAGGATATATGGATTGAGAATATATGAGCTTGTGGATATGAATTTGAAGATGTGAAGCTGAGAATATGAAAGTGGGAATGTGAGGTAGTATGAGTTTGAAGAGATGAGATGTGTATTAGAATATTTTGTCTTCGTCTTGATATTGCAAGCTTGAGGTTGAAGAATAGAAGTGATTTAAAAGGATACTAAGTAAAGTCTAGGAGGAAATAGAGGTATTTTGGCTTGACTATGGAGATTTAGGTTTCAGGACTAAGGATAAGATTATCACGAGGAAGCATGATGAGATATATGTCTCTTTGGCATGATATAAATGGTGAGGACAAGAGATAGAGGTATCTCAGGATAGTAGAACTCTAAAGAGAGAAAATTAAAGATGGAGTGGAAGTATGATATGTATAGGAAACAGTAGTGTTTACTGAGTTATTGAATTCTAGGAGGATCCAGAGAATTTGACGGGGGGGAAGGAGCCCCTTTTATCCTAGTACCGATGAACCACCATATCACTACTAGATCTTAGAATCAAAGTGATAATATCCCCCATGCTGTATAGCTATTTTGTTTTTCTCGGGCGTGCTTTGCAGTGTGGGTGGATTCTGATATGGACACAACATGCTTAGTTCGTGAAAGTGACAATGTTGGCTAGTCCTCAGAAAATCCGTTATCTGCACGCATTCTAGAAGACTTTGCAACCTTTTTTTGTTTCCCCGAGCTCCTTCGGTCCTTGTCAATATCACGATGAATGACCTCGATGTCGGTGCCTGCGGGCCACTTCAGCCTAGCAAGTTCTTCTACCATGCTCGCGCTACGGTGACGTCCGAGATGGCAAAAGCAGTTGACAACGACTGTTGGCTCGTTTTCATTATCTGGACCATACTGGCTCTCATTTGTGGAGGTTTCATCCCCTGTGTCCTCTCCATCTGACGGTAGATATTCTTTGTCGTGAGAATCGGCGTCTTTGGAACATTCCTGTTCGGGTATTTCCCGACTTTGTTGGATTTCGTGCGTTGTATCGACCTCTTTGTCCGCTCCCACACCCACTTGCACTTGCACTTCCTTGCCGCATTCTAACTTCTGAAGTCTTTCAATCTCTCGCAGGATATCATTCTGTATCGTTTCCAACAATGCGAGAAAGTCCTTATCGTTCATCAAGTGATCTCGCAGCTTCTTTGACCTCCCGTCCATGTTACCCCGGAGCTGTCGCGGAGGGTTTGTGACATTTCGCATGTCGTATCGCAGCGGTGCAGCTGGCTTGAGAGGACCATAATGGGCGCCGGATGAGTATATTGTTACCCTCGCCATTTCCTTTAGCGCCGTTTCCTATTATTTTCTTCAAAGGGTTCGGTCAGGATATCGCTTGTCGGATACAACGGTATAACATTCTATTGAAAGAACTGGATTGTGCTTATTACTCGATTGCTTGGCGCGCGGTGTTCCTTTTTCTCTTGTTGGATCCATGGATGGGCCAAAACGCATTCACGTCTGGTCACCACCAAATGCGCATTACGGTTATCAAACGGTCGAAAAGGAGGTATCAACGACACTGGTAATGTTCTTGCACAACATAATCGTCTTTTAGAACCGAGTCCGAACCTATCCAACCTTATCGGGCCCGGTTCCTTCAACGGGATGTCTTTGATTACAGTGCTATCTATGTTTGGAAGTCTCGTGGCAGGCGTTGCAGCCGCAGTTGGGCATCACTTCTTTTACCTAAGCCATGATGGACACATTGTCGGTACCTCTACAGACCAAGAATGGGTTTTACGAATTGGCGCAGGACTCACATTTCTTGTGCGATTCTTTTATTCGTTTTCTTTAGGTATAGTTCTTGTGCAACTTTTCTGGGGTTCCTTCCAGAATACGCTGGGAACAACAATGGGGACTGCAGATAGAGCGTTTGAGATTCGCACAAGCCCCGCGGCGCTCTTTGATCTTGGTTTCTGGGCTTTCAGTCCACTGATGGTGTTCCATGGGATCGTTTACTGGTATGGTAGAAAAATAATAACAGTGTCAACAAAAAGTGGCACAATTATTGACTAAGAATATGTAACAATCTAGGCTCCTACCTTTGGCACTTGTGATTGCACCTTCTTCTTTGACAATCACCATACGAAGGAACTCGGACGGACCAGAACTTCTATACGAATATCATAGAAGGAACCTTTTCCTTGCATATCTCATCCCTGGCGTGCTCGTCTTTGTAGGATGCCTTGTTGGTGTTATCAATATCATAGGGTCTACAAGGTCATACTCTAGTACATTGTCTACTGTGATACGTACGTCGAGAAACGAGTCACTGGACCAGCTTATCCAAATCACCGATCGCAACGGTGGGAACCCGTTACCAAAACGCCTAGTAAGAACAAAGGTTCGGCTAGCATCGTTGTACGGAACTTCTGTTGCACTCGACGGGGAAAACTTTGCTATTGAGGTTGTTAGGTATGCATCTGGAACTACGGCTGATGACGGAGTTCGGCACACACACCATGGAAGTAGACAGGAAGATGAGGGGAGACTCGGCGTTCAACGAGTGGATGAGAGAGATAGCGAGCTAGACAATTTGTCACCAATTGGGAGCCAAGACCGGCACCGTGGAGCTGCAAAGATATAGGATCAACCAGTATTGCTTGCTGGAGTATGATGATTGGGTTTGGAGTATACATGTACTTGTATGTATTTCAGGGAACGCCGTGGCCGGCCCCATGGTTCTCTACAGCAATTGATCTATCTATATTTAGAGATCAAAACGGCTGCCGTCCTTAGTACTGAAGATTGCTAGTTAGTACTGCGGATATAGTTCTAATGTTCAAGTACATATGCTGTATACTTGCATGAATTTTGGGATAGTATTCTCTAGAGTGGTGACGATTATTAATTACATATGCGCGTCAATTGAAGTGAAAACTAATGGTTTCATCATAAATGCATTGCTCCTTTAATCACGAATGACTTGTAGAAACCCCATGGATTAGGTATTGAAGCTTGAATTCCGGAGATCCTGTCACTCGATTTTAACTTTGATGAATGGAACGTCTCTAGAATATAAGATACATGAGCATTGTTCTGCGAGACGGATACATCTGAAAATGTCTATAATTAGATGCATTTATTGAGAATGCATAGAACAGGGTTTTATCTAGATCATAGAAGTGGCCCTGTCTAGCCAGTCTAAAGATAGACATCCGGACATCATCGATTTGGCTTCCCGCACCTAACCTGCTTAAGATATCGAGGCCACACTAGCGCACTTTTCAAGTGGTAGGTTTAGGCTAGTTGGGTAGAGCTTTATGATACGAAATCGTAAGTTATGCCGAGGAATGCAGCGCAACTTGTACTATACTGACGTGTACCTGGATGGGTCGCAGCGAACACAATATCGGGCCCTGCCCCATGACTCTAATCCCAGCAAAAAGTAGTATTTCTATAATTCGGTTACACGGATACCATTGTTGCATATGTAATATATAACTGCCGCTGTCTGATCTTGGGACTATCGAACTCGAGTACTCATGGATTCATGAATACATGCGCGGGCAAATCAATTTGAATTAG
Source organism: Orbilia oligospora ATCC 24927 (assembly GCF_000225545.1). Lineage (NCBI taxonomy): Eukaryota > Fungi > Ascomycota > Orbiliomycetes > Orbiliales > Orbiliaceae > Orbilia > Orbilia oligospora. The sequence continues at coordinate 1,985,363 of NW_011645633.1, read as the reverse complement.
AATATATCAACATTTATCAATATCAAATCGCTAACTGCAAAGCTTAACTATTTCAGATTCAAACCGTCAACCGTCTAATGTTCAACCATGTGGCTAGAATATAACCTTCTAGAATTCCTCACAATGAGCCTAATTCTAAGGTGGAGGATAACTCCCAACGAGTGCACCTACATATGATACATATACGGACTCGTCAGGAAAATTCTGAGCTGAGCTGAGGCTGAGCATGAGGCGCGAATTCACCTGTTATGAGCGAGCCCATGGCAGACAGGATCCCAAAAACCTCCAACTTGACTGTGTAACAGAGCCAAGTCGCTTGGCGTATGGGAAGATGGAATGCTTCGACTTCTAGGCGCTGCAACCCAATCAAGCCGCCGCTACAGGCGTAAACCGTATACTTAGTGCTACTTTGATGTCGCATTGCAAAGATCCAGGAGTGAACATCGTGTATATTTGATGGACACCAGTGCCCGATTTAGTGGCTGTGAACAGTCGTTTGACTCTGATGTAAGTACTGTGCGGCCGGCAAATGCCGTTCCTCTGGTCTTGTGTCTACAACTGTAACCTTCGCCTCAGCCGCAAACGCTAGGCTATGATCCACTATATTTTTGTTCTGGTAGAACAGAATTAGCGAGAAAATATTGTCGATGCAGAAGACCTGACTGTTCGCCCTCTGAGTCAATTAAGGGCGATATCAGATGAGGCATATGCATACAAAGGATCTTAGCTCTTATCTGACTTTCCGCTACATGCACATGTACATTTTTACACCTAAAACCAACAATATATATGAGCTACTTGAGTCCGTGGGCTTGCATAAATCCTTTAGATAGTATGAATTAATTCAGTTACGTCAAGCCGCCATCATGCGTTTGCTACTACATGCAGGGGTCATTCTACTACGTCTTGAATGCGTCTTTGGGTCAGACAATTAATTAAGCGAATCCACAGCGCCGCGATTTCAGGGAACTGCCACACAACTGGACAGGTTTTCCTGTCCTGCATATTTCAGCTCACAAGACAATTTCCCTTGTCGAGTAAGAACCTCCTTAATATGGGAAGGAAGCTACCGTTTTTTGTCTAGGCTCTGCGTCCACGCCCACGGATATCCATGGTCAGGATGTTGTAACGCTAGAATGATGAAATCCGGGTAGATAAGGGTTCCGATCCCATCGTGCAGTTTTCTTTTCCATTCTAGTATTTCCCCTACTTCTTTTTTCTCTCGAAGAAGCTTATTCGATCATTTCCTAAAGACGTACCCGTCAATCATGTGTATCCAAGATTTCACGCTTTACCACTGTGGCTGTCAGACGAAAGGCAGCCTCCGAGCGTGTGGCGAAATGCAATGCAGTCATATCAAGGACATCGCTAAGCAACTCCCAGACCATTGCGAATGTATGTTAAACCGAAGTTTGAATTCCCTCTTTTATAGAATTTATCCCAAAATCCGCTAAGTATACATACTATATATACTTGGAGTTCTGTACTGACGATAGTGTCTAGCCTGCCAAGCGAAACTGGAGGAAGGTATCGAACTACCTCAACGAAGAACCAGTACCATCAAGAAGATCAAAAGAACCTTGAGTCTGCGAACCGCTAAATCTCCCGAATACTCGAGAGGACATCAGAGTCGCAAGGGGAGCATTAGCATGCGCATGACCCCGGAGGATGATGGATGGGTGAACCCATTTAATGACCCACTTTGAAATACCCATTTCATAGTAAACTCCCTAGACCTTTGTCCTTTGCCCATTTATTTTTCTGGGTTGTATTTATTATGGCTGTGCTTCAGGTTGGATTGGGTTTTGTATCTGTGTTTTATAAGTTGTTTGTATTTCGTGCGATTGCGCATTGTGTTGTTTGTCCTTGCATTGATTGCTTCTAGCGCGGGGTCGGATAATAAATTCGAGTTTCTTAGCATTCGAAAGTGAATTCACAAAAGTTGTAAGATATTGGACGTATACCTACGGCCATTGATTAATTTTGCAAATCCGTATCTGTATAGTAGCTAGTAGTCGTTCGATTCGAGGTTATAATCCACACTAGTACTGCGGTAAGCAGCATTGTAAGAAGATGCGCAGAAATACAACAGTCTCAACACATCTCTCATTACAGCCATCCTGGATCGATCGATGAAGTTTCCACAGCGATGGAATGTTCAAAGGTTTTTTTTTCGTGCCCTCGCGATGCTAGTTATAAGCTAGATTATAAAGATCATTGATTTAAATGGGCTTGAATTGAAAGCTCATATAGTTCATAACTCCGATTCAATTCTATTAACATTATCGCCGTATCTACCTGATCTCTGCGCTTATTTTGCAGTGAGATTTATTTCTAGTATATATTACAAAAGTTACTGACAAACAATCGGGGGAATAAGTCGCCGCGGCCGATATAAAGAAAAGATGCAAATAAATATCGCCGATATCACATAATATCCTTGTGAATACAAAGAGTATTTGTGATTACGCACATTTGAAGATAGCTACAGTCTCTCCAGGGTTCGAGCGGTAACAGGTTCCACTACAACATCCTTCTGGGTGATAGATATCGCAAGACTGTCCCGAATTAACACAGCAGTTTGGAGAGCTAAAGAACTGGACACACCGTCCACTGCAACAGCTATCAGGACGGTCAAGGGAGCAGAGTGCAATACCAGTGTTGCACACCAAGTTCTCAACTACCGTTGAAGTCGCTGTTTCAGTCTCAGTCTTGGATGCTGTCTCTGTGGCGGTTTCAGTCTCAACGGTAGTTGTAATTGTGCCTGTGGTTTGGGTCTCAGTAGCAATAGTTTCGGTGACGGTTTGGGCTGTTTCTGTAATGCTTGTGACAGTTGTGTAGAAGATGGTGGTGACGATAGTCTGTTGGACAGTGTTTGTTTTTGGAATCGTTCGAGTGACAGTTTTGGTTTTATAGACGGAAGGAGTAACTGTAGTATACTTTGTGGAAGTCCTGGTATGTGGAACCTTTTTGGTTTTGGTGACAGTGGTGGTTCTGGTGGAGCAAGGATTGATACGTTTGCAGGCCGAAGAAATTTGCTGCGGCTTCAGGTCTTGAGGAAGATGAGCCGGGATCTTGAAGGCATAGCTGTATTGATTTACGCCTCCACGTTTGAAAATATAAATAGCATTCTCACTCTCGTCGGCGGCATCGAGACGCTTCATCTTGCTACCGCCAGCATTAGGGATATAAGAAGTGGAGGTAAAGATCTCGGTATTCGTAGTAGTGGCAATTTCTGTGGTTGTGATGGTGATAGTGTCGATGACGTTGGAAGTTGCGATAACATAATCCGTCTCGGTGACATCGCTTGTCGATATAACCAGGATAGTTGAGGTGGAGGAAACAGTCGAAACGTCGGTATCTGTAGTCAGGGATGTCTCTTGACCGACAACAGTTGTAGAAACCGTTTTAGTGCGGGTGATAGTGACCGGGCGGGCAGTCTTCCCTTTGACTATGGTTTTAGTGTAGTACCTGGCGCATTATAATGATGAGTATTAATGTCACGAAAACAAAGTAATATGGAAGTACAGTAAATGAATATATATATATATACAATAATAATATATTGATATATTCGGATAAGTTAAGAGGAAGACCATGGAACTTACACAGGAACGTTAACTGTCTTGGTTTTTGTGACCACCGAAGAAACTGGAAGACGTAGATACTGTCTGCAAAATGATTTGGTGTTTCCCAGGTATTTTGGTGTAATGAATGCGGAGTAGATCTGGCTTGGGGAACAGTTGTGCTTGCAACATGGACTGGAACTCGATCCTGGGAAAGGAGTTGCAAGGGCCGATGGGATAGCCGCGACTGCGACTAGGGCCGCTGCTAACAAAGAAGGAGTATCGAACCGCATTTTTCTAGAATCGAATCCTTAACTTCGAATTGAAAGACTTCAAGTTGATCACTTCTTTCAAGGGAATTCGAGTAGGGATGGAAGTAACGGGAATCTTAAGACTCCGAGGGGGGTATATCGCCATTTTAAACAGCAGTACTGGCAGGCCACACGGCCTGGATCTCCTGGCGCCGACTTTGAGCCCATAATTCTCCTTGGCTACCTGAGTACTATCATTCATACTACTATGCATATGGGTGAATTGTAGGGAGAATGCCGCTTGCCGTACTGGAAAAATCGGAACTCTGTCTCAGCCATAAATTAAATGAGCCAACTAACTGGCTCGCCCATGCCAGGGCCGTAAATTTTCGTGAATACGTGGTTAGCACTGTTTTTCAGGCATGGGAATCAAAAAAGCGCTCGAAATTCTTTGGTGTCTTGAAAAAGCCTTACCCGAGGAGGATAAGCCTAAAAGTATAAAAGCTTAAATTATGGAGACGCCCCCTTGTGGAAATGAGGGACAACCATCAGCTGTCAAGCATCGCGCGGTTCCGCATGAGAAATGTAAAATTTAAAGGGGGGAAATCGAGTCAATATGTAGATATCCTTTTTATGTGTCTACTGCGCATGCAGGATGTGTGGGACTGAGACAAGCTTGAAAAAGGGTTGCATACGTCGGCGCATCGTGTAGTAAGTATGGGTTGAACAACGTTACCCCTATAAAACTCTCGTCTGGAATTAGAATTCCTAGCCTTATATCTAAGCCACGTGAGAACATGCTAGGCAGTTTAAAATACGTTACTGACAGCACAATCCTCAAAAAATCAGGATCGACCAGAGGCATTACCCCAGTTTATTGTTTTTCATTAATCGTCGAAGATCTCGCAAGGCCTGCATAGTACATAATAAGCTTTATAACTTAAGACTAGCGTGTAAAGTTAGATGGTTATCGCGGTACTATCTCATGCTGTTGTCGGAACCTTACGCGTATACATAGTACGCTCAACAGGGTTACATTGAACCCTTGGAGAAAGGTGCTTGGGACATAAAATCCCGTCTGGTGGTTTATTATTATAACTAACTTTAACCAGCGCGTGCGAGGGGCATGCTAAGTGCCTGGCTCGAGAATGCCGCATATCCCGATAAGACATTGGCTAACTAGTTTTATTTCACAAGTCTGCGCCGCTTATGTCATACGCCTGAAAACTTGGAGGAATATACAGAGCATGTAGGGACAACAAAAACCACATTGTGCTTGAAGCAGAGGTGATTAAATGGAACCTGTTCGGCAACTTCCTCCACGCTTTCTGTAAATGTGGGTTACTTCGAGCTGCATCGAGGTACAGATCGATCGCGGTGAACGCCAACATTATTCTTGACAGAGAAATGCTGAATTTTCGAGGTACCCCGGAATAGATCCGAAGAGATTTCCCTGATGTAAGTCTAGTAATCCAGAATAGATCTTTCGTCCAGTCGAGTATTGCCGCTTCAGATCGAAACTATTGTTCAGCTGCAAGGTACGGGGCTGGCTAGGTGGGGGCCGTATCGCGCAGTGACGAAAGCGACCGTGGAGTCGACCTTCAGGCCGAGTGAGGCCTGGCGCCAGTTTCCAGCCCTATGGCGATTTTTCATATCATTCAGAACCGTGTCATATATATATATCGGGATTTGAAATCGTCTATCGGATGTCCAGCTCCAACGCTTCAAGATTCAAGATTCTTTCGATTCATGTCAGCACAATGCAAGCAGTTTGCACCGAAGTTCTTCGAGATTTGAACGGGCACTCACATATAAAACTTCTAGATCCAAGCCATAAAAATTCTTCCAAAAGATCCAGAGTTCAATTCCACATCTGCTTCTTTCCGGTGCATGCCGAGTACAAACACATACACGGCAAACATCCACAACAGCAAGCCGCCCAACCAGTCGTTTGGATACAATGCGAGATCGAATTGAGCGAATGTTTTAACCGCGAGCCGAATGTCGAATTGTCAACCCTGTCTACGTGAGATGTGTACGTTTCCTTATCTGCTCTGTCGCTTTCTACACTATAAGTTCTGGCGTATTCCATGCTCGGAGACGTCGACGGGCGGGGAGTTGGCACCCCAAATTCCAGGTCCTCCGCCGTTGTGATTGAAGCATTAACCGACATTTTGGCCTGGGGGAAACTTATGGACACGTAGTGGATATTGTATAAATGTGGCTCCGGTGCGATCCGAGCGCAAGAACGATATATCGTGACGTAGGTTCAGGTATTGGATATAATTTAGTATCTATTGACCAGAAACCAAAGGAACGAAAAAATATCCTCGAAGGCCCGGGGAACGGGAAACAGGAAACCCGTCCGAACTTATAAAAGTAGAATTCGCGGTAGATCAGCCCTAATTGTGTAATATCAATAGACGACGCGTGAGATAATCCGCAATCAATTCAAAGCAGCGAAAGAGGCCAATGCCTCGTGAGGATTCTCGTTACCCCAAGGTATAATAAGCCCCATTAAGAGGCGGGACGGCACATAGATTACTTGGTTTGGATGCTGACGCTCGTCTGACCAAAAGCGCAATTGTGTTGGTGTCACACAGCCAACCTGGGCAAACTGCAAGGGACTTTTTAACTGTGTCTGGTAAATTTAAAGACGAAGTCGCTGGTAACGTCGCACTGATGAGGATATTTCAGAAGGCTGATACATATTATATAAATGTACATACGCCAACGGGATATCTCGGAATGCTGTCTACTTCTTTGATATTCGCGCAGTGCGCAGTTGATTTCAATTGGATGTTCCAAAATGAGGTCCAGTTCGGGACATCATCCACTTTGGGAAATATAACACAACCAACACAGCTATTTGACAACCGCATCCGATAATCTTGTCATTCCTTGAATTCGGCTTAACTTAGATCTAGATCACACGGTCGCTCCGAGACGGTTCCGGTGGCATTCCCCTCACACAAATGCATGTATATCATCTGCCTTCATCACAAAATACAGAATAGGTATGTATCTAAATCAGTGGTGTCACACGAGCGAACATGCGCTGGTCCTCGACCTCGTCGACGTCCTTGATCCTTCTCTTGTCGCTGTTCCCGTCGGTCGTGGAAACCTCCCGCCTGCCACAATACAAATCGAACAGAGTCGTTTCGTATTCTTATCGTATTCAGTTTCTAGGATTTCTTCACAAGGCGATTCTCCTTGATTCTGGCATTCGTAGACGATCTTGTAACTAGTTTTGTGGCCGCAAGCCCATTCGGTCTGGAAGGTTTGGTTACACATGTTAGGCAGACTTGTTTTTGTACTTGTGTACGGGTATTGGATCGACTGGGACCAGGAATTCTTGCTTTCAACTTTACAAGTGTTCAAATTGGGTATGGATCTAGGTCTAGGCTTAACTTGGGCTGTCGGCAAAGAAATGTTGTATCGAATTTGAGTATTTAGTATAATGTTTTATTTTAGCTAATCAGAGAGTAGCACGGGGTATTGACGTATTGATAGCTCTGGTAAGATAACTTCTTTCGGTTGGTTGTAAGGGTAATAACGTTGTCATTTTGAAGAGGTCTCAAACTACAAATATCCAGCCTCAACAGCCTTGATATTCTGTAAGCCGCATCCTTCAATTCCCGAAACACAATTTCTTTCCCAGATTTCCAGACCTGGGATCAATCTCGCCCGCGTAGATAGGAGCCTTGACTATCAGGAAGTGAAAATGATTATAAATTGTCGACTACATGCATACTTGCATCATCACCTCGCCGTTTCTCTTCCTCCAATTCTCGTTCCCGTTGGCGCAGTCGTTCTCGTTCCTGCTTTGCCGAAACCGTATAGCCATTTTGACACATGGGACATGAGCGATTAGTGAGATAAAGGTTATCTTTGAGTCTTTTGCAGCTACCTTTACTAGCGTCTCGGCAGTGGTACACGCGGTTATCAGTTCCTGTATGCCAACAGATGTATCGACGAACATTTCTGTGGCACATGGTTCTAGGAGATTTGTGGCAAGGTTGTTGCAAGCGGATCTAAGACAAGGGGGTCTATGGGATAATCGGATCTTTGTGTGAGTTTGTATTCAAGTGTGTAAACCCCCCCAAAAGAATTATTGGCGAATCTTGAGTTCTTTGTTTTTTATATTTGTATTGCTAGTACATTCACGAATTCGAAAAATAATATCGCAGTTATAATTCGCTATGGATCATAATGAATTTAGTTAATATATCATTCTCCTAGAATTCCGAGGTGTGGAATATTTCATAATTCTTATGGAGGTGTATGGAAAAAAGCAAAAGTGTTATATAGGAAAACTTGGTGTAGTGGCCCTACTGCCCGTTGGAAGCGCAGGTAAAAACACCAGACAAAGAATCTGTCTTGAAATCCGTTATAATGTTCTCGACCACGGACTGCACCAGAAAACTCGTTAGCCGCCTTCACAAAGAACAATAGACCTCGGGGAATAAGATGAAAGAAAAACTTTCTGCTACTTACGTATGTACCCGCGGTCAAGAAGAATATTCCCACAATAATTAAAAATATATTGAGCGCAAGTGAAAGTTTCTCGGTAAATGTAAGTTTTTTGAGCCACCCTTCGCCATAATCTTGTTGTCGCAGGTTGATCCAGGCCATGCCCCAGAAAATGAACCCGAAGAAACTGTTCCGTAGATGTCAGTGTTGGTTTCACCATGTACACGTCAAAAGTACTCCTTACCTATCAAAAACACTGCTCATTAACCCCAGCAAGTCTCCAAAGAATGGAATAACTTCCGCGATAATGAAAGCCAAGACCCATGTTACAAACAAAATACCCGCCCATGTCCCCCATCCGACCCATGTGTGTTCATTCTTATGTCTCGAGTTGTGGAAGATTCTGAAAAACACGAAACGTGCGGACAATGAAGCGTATAGAACACCTAAAAAGATGATGGTTGGTACGGCGAACGAGTAAGCAACTTTCTTGTATGTCGGAGAAAGACTGCCAAAGGCTGGGGCGGTGTAGTATTCATTTCCAACATAGACGTAAACGATGGATCCGGCAAGACTGAAGACGATTATTTCTGCGATGGTAATAGCCCAAAGAGCCTTGGGGAAATCCTTAGGGTTTTCCATCTCTGCGATGAAACTCGGCAGGGCGATTTGTCCAATGAATGTATAGCTGATGTTCAAGAAAGCACCCATTGCTGCCACGAATGTCGTTCCTGGTTTGGCAAATGCATCCCAGGTCGGCTCTACTCCCTCCACGTATTTGTTTGGGTGATCTTGAATCGCGGCGAAGATGATGCACAATAGAACGGCGACGAATGTAAAGAATGCGCTACCAGTGGCCAAGTGGCTCATGCTCGCAAATGTCCTAGGCATGCTCAATACAAAGCATACTAGGGTGGTGATAACAGCGAATACAATCGTGCATTCGGAGTGGTCGGTGATTGTATTCAAATATTTTGCCCCGACTAGGACATGCAGAGCTTGGATAAAAGTATTGTTTAGGATAAACGCTGCTGCCGTTAGCCACCATGCAATCTCAGAGCCCCAGAAGAGTTTCTGTCCAATATCGCAAACATCGCGGAGTTGTGGATTGCGCAGGCAGAATTGCCAGAGGACCAGCGAGGTATATAGAACACTGGCGGCGACGGCAACTGTGAGGATAAGACCCGGAACGAGGCCGAGGATGGCGTAGGAGTAAGGGAAAGAGAGGATGGCGAGACAAATATATTCTGAGAACAGGAGGGCAGCAGTCTGTACAGTTGGCAAGAGTCAGGTTAATCAATTAGGGATTCGGTTTCAGGACATTCAAGATTCTGACCTTCTGCCACGAGCATGTCCGATACTTGATGGCCGCGTTCGCTTCCTCCTTAATTTGGAACGCTACGAGATCTGAGCCGGAGTCACCGTCTGATCCCGTACGTTCGAGATCTTTACTGTCCGCATTGATGTCGTATGACTTCTTTCGTTCTTCAGCGGGAGTGAGCGTGGCGGTTACAGCCATTTTCGAAGGCGAATATATAGAACCCTGAGATGAGGGAACAATTGGAGCATTAAGTTTCAGTGACGTCGACACCAATGAACCTGAGAAAACCGCAGGTTGTACAAAAAGAGAGTCGAACTCCTTGCTGAGTAGAGTTTTTCGGCTGGAGTCAACTGAGCAATTTTAAACTCGGTACTGGAGGCTCTAAGCTCCGGTTTTATACATTATCGATAAGCAGAGATGATCTGCCGTCCCAAGTTTTTTTTTTTTTTTTGACCCAGGCAGCTAGCAACCTCTTACCAGTTAACTTTCGAGGTCTCGTACGGTACATACGACTCAGCAGGGGCCCAAAGCTCTAAATGTCAAGGCATTCATAATGCAACATTCCGGAGGCGATTGACGTGCGCGTTCATTAATCCCTCTCATTGGCTCAGGTCTTCCAAATCCACGTTAAGATTTCATGTCGGCGGCCATGTGCATGCTTGCCACGATCGCTCGCTCGGTTGATGAACCTTAACTTGGTCCAAAAACCGATATTGAATGACTGAAGAATGGCATCGCAACATGGTGGGTTGACTTTTCCGCACTCAAAGGAGTGTATCTACAGGGAACCCTAGACCAAGAACACCAAGAAAGGTCCAAGTTGTGGCTCCGTATCTTGTTTCCAGTAAGCTCACTTGGCTGATATCTTATCTTGCGGTGGGGGTATCCTGTCTCGCGGGTTAGTTCCGGTAACCGAGTGCTGCATTGTGGTCTGTCATTACGTACTGGGCTTGGAAATTTCGAAAAGAATTTCACTTGGGCTGCTATTGTTTGACACCTTATGTGATCATATAGTGCATAGTATGAAGACGTGATTCTAGGATTTTATGGTGGAATGCACCGGCCCGTTATGGTTATTCGCTAGTTTGGGAGGATTTCCTGGATTTGGGTTCGGAGCCTCCGGGTTCTGTGGTGGAGGAGTGGGTCTGGAGCAGATAGGCAGCTGGGGCTGGCAGTTATCGGCCGAACAACACGCAAAATGCAACAGTCTCTTTCTCTAAAACGGGTTCAGGCGCGATGGAATATAAATATTGTGGTTGGACAAGTTGATTCTCAGGTGAATGTTAATAATCTATGGCGATGCAGGTTATAGATCAGGTGGCAGAAAGAGTACATGTTTATCCAATCTCTGACTAACTAAACTCTGATCTGGGGGACGTTTGATGTGTTTTTTGACTAGAGTATGCTTAAGGACCGCTGAAGAAGTAGTTAATTAACCTAGCTTGCGCTTGTCAATCTGCAAAATGATACTTCCCGAAATTCTGATTTGCAAATTGTATCTTATACAATGTCCGATTATGTAGCGAACCAGTAGGTGGGTAACGTTATGGACTAATATCCCCAACTGCCCCACTATTGGGTAACACGACTTGAGTGCCTACAAGTAAGTAGGAATCTAGAGTATATAGCTCGTGCCCCTCGAAATGCGTACTCGCTCACCAATGTATATAAGCCAAGATACTCGGGGTAGTTACCTCATTGGTTAAGTAGTCATAAGTTATGACTGGAAGTTCGTAGATTGAATATTATAGACAACACAAAAAATCCAACAATACCCAGTATTCTTGTCATGTACATTTTGACAGAGCAGATCGAAGTTATCGCTGGTCTAACTCTAGCCTCGGGTTCAAGAGTCCTGACTCCTGTTAGGAATTACTGAATATGCAATTTGGGTATGAGTCCACAGGCATAATAATCGGTGCTTTTTGTGTAATAGCAATCTCGTGATGTTCTGCCCAATGGCTTTGATGGGTGCAGCTAGGCCAGTTTTCAATATGCATAAACTAGTAGATGGTCTTGCACATCCTATAAGAGGCTTATGCCTATTGACATTTTTCACCGCTCCGGCCAACCTTAGAATATCAGTAATGTGATATCACAGCACTCACACAGCCTCGTGACCTGTTTTTTCCCTTCGGGGAAAGATCAAACCTCTTTTTCTTATCTTTTAATGGTTCCTTCCAAACTAGAGCAGAGCATATCTTATTCCACCTACCACCACTCCTCCAACCATCGCAGCTCATTTAGTTTAGAGTTTCATCAATCACACCTCTCGATATAGTCCACCTGGCTACCAATCGCCAAAGTAGCCTTGGGTAGTATCTGGATATTTCCGTTACTACTATAGAAAACGTGGGACGCTTAGCGAGTATCATTAGTTGTCTATTGCTCCAAGAATACCGTAAGAAGCTGAATATCGGTGGAACATATTCCAATCTTTGAGAAGAAAGTCTCGACCTGCACAAGTGGTTCTATATCCTCGGGCGTTCTGGGTTTTGCAGAGACTTCAAAGGCCCCGGCCGCACTTTCGCCTTTTATCTAGCTTTCTATAGAAGATCTTCAAACGGCCCAGCTTTATCTGAGGTTATCCTTCATGATCCTTGGCCAGCCATGCTAGGATTTAGCTTCCTTGGCTCGAGGTTTATTGCTAGGCATTCCTTTTCGTTGTTGATTGTCGACTTGAGGCGAAGGGTTTGCTTTTGACCGGGCTAGTGGCTAGCTGGGTGGCAGTTGCGGCTGAGGGAAGATCCATTTGGTAAGAGGTATGGCTCTAATTCAACGCGGTGGGGTAGGAGGAGGTTTTTCGAGAATATTAATTTGGTGGATATCAAAACCAGCGGCATTATGCTGCTAGGTTGAAGTGAATAGGCTTTCCCGGAGAGGGGGGTGGGCTGGGGGGCTAAAATAGGGAACTAGCGCTTGGGATTATATTCCCACGCCGCTACTACGCCTGGGAGGCTGCGACGCGACGACGTCGAGCCAAAATCTTTCTTTCTGCCATTGCCCTCTGAGTGGGCATGGCAAACCCGCGACCTACACCTTTCCTACACACCCTTTCTAACCTCAGCCACAATCTCTATCCCTTATTTTCTAAACCTCGCCCCCATTACTCCTTACCTACGACCCCCGACCCCCTTTCAATACCACGCTCACGTGTCGGGAAGCCTGAACGATGCCTCAAAAGGCCAAGGCCTCATCAACCACCAAGGGTGGCTCGAGATGTTTCCTTAGATCTTGGGGGGAGTCTAAGTATGTTACACCCTTTCTATATAGGTGGATAGACTTCTTATCTTTGGACTCTGAGCTAACGAAGTGGGTTTTAAGGTTCTGGGAATTGCCATCAGAACTTCGTCATATCATTTTCAAGGGCATCTTGCTAGATGCCGTTGTGAAGTTTCGTCATTGGAGTCCGAGGCAGACCAGAGAATTCTTGCTCTCGAAGATAGCCCCGACTCGGGAGGACTACGAAAGGTTCTCCGAGAGGCAGGTCATGAGTAAACGAGACATCGACGACTACGTCGAGTTCTTATATCACAAAGACCGCGAAACATGTGCAACCTGCCCCCAGAAACAAATCCTGGGGGTAAATGACTGCCGCTGTCCCGGCGTTACCAGACTGTATCCCATTCCAACTGACATGTTGCTTGTCAGTAAGAGATTCCGACGGGATGTCTTGGTATCATATAGTATGGTTCAGCAGATGGTCCCCGAGGTCATCGGGACCAACAGGGTCCAGCCGAGTACTTTCAGGCCCCGTGGCGAGCGGTGTTGTAAGCCAGGTGCTGTGAAACCCAATCCTCCTCCAAAAGGATTCGGTGAATTCTCAAGGGATTTGATCGAACGGAGCCTTTACCCTTCATCCCCTGTCTGCTAGGTTCTTAGAGGACAAAGGTGCGAGAGAGAGATCATTTCCCATCAAATAGTTGTCAAACAAGCCACAGTTGGCGGGGTTGAAGCTGAGACTGAGCATCAAGGTGAAAGTCCAAAAACTTTCCGTATTTGCGACAAAAGTGGCGGTTCAATATACTGTGGGCACCGAGTGACCATCTTGGTTTCTTGTCAGGATGAATCCGGCCAAGATAGGTTGATTCGTATTTGCTACATGTATTTGAACCCAAAAAATATCGAGGATCATTAGTCCAGCTTGAAGCTTCGGTTCGGTTCGTTTATCAGCTTCTGTCTTTTGTCCATTGGGGCCTGGCCAGGTTTTTGTCCTACTGGCGCCTCCATTCTGCGGCTGCCAGTTTTTACCATCTTTACCAAAAAAGTTCATTCTGCGGCTGGCGTGCATCTATAATTTGGAGCGAATATTTGACGCTGGAGTCGCCAAATGCTAAGATGGTTAATTCTCATACATAGTAGGTTGATCAATTGATGTTATGAGATCGAAGCAAGGCGTGGTTCTTTTGTTTATACTGTATGTATGTATGCTGTGCAGCGCAGCTGTGTCAAGAGAGCAAGGGAAATCGCGCAATGCGAAACTGCAACCGATTGAACGATAAGATAATGCAGCAGGGATGCGACAGGGGGCCTCATTAGCTCAATCCGCCAGCAAAGCAATGCAACCACCCCAAAAAAATTCTGGTCGCTGCAGTGATGGCGTATGTATTCCGTAGAAGGCGAAGCTAACGATGCTGTCCATGAAGTCCGAAATCACAATGATACCATGGAGTTGGTACAGCAGATGTTGGTCTCCAAGAGGCAGAGTCCAATGATCTCGGAACTAGAAATAGGCGCCAGATGACATCAGGTTACTAGGTGTGGAGGGGCATCCTTCCCGAACAGGAAATGTAATTGAGGTTTTGTGAGGGTGTTGCCAGCCCAACCACCCGACTTTTGGTGTAAACAAGTCGCAGGCCGCCGCATAGCAACGTGCCCAGACGTCAGCTCGTCGCAGAACTCCACTTTCTACCACCCAAAATCCCAAATTGGTTACGGAGCGGTGGTCTAGAAAACCTCCTTCTAGGAAACCTGGGATCCAGCCTGACGACGTAGCAACCGCCTCTATTCGCCGCTTGTGAGGGTCGTGGCTCTGTTGACACCGCAGAATCCAGATTAATTGCGTGCCATCGCCCGCTTCCAGCTGGAGACATTCTCAATCCACTCTCCCCATTCCCGTCTAGTCTCCTGCATCCCATTCACCTCTTCCCTTTTCATCCACGGTGCTTTGATCCACTTCACCAGTTTCTGTTACAGCATCAACATTAATATCAACTTCATCTGCTGTTGTTGTTGTCCGGCAGGGACTGTTCGCTGTATTACGACTACAGTTACATTCCTTCCCCCCATCCTTCCTTCGCTTGCGCCTGTCGACCAATACTTGGTATAGAATTCGCATCGCGAGCGGCATCGGAATTCTAGTCGCTGAAGACTCCAGGAACGCCGTATTTTGCCAAAATCTTCCTCCAATAGTCCGAGGGCGATTAGGTTCGCCTCTCCGACTTCGTCGTTCGTTTGTTCGATCAGGACAGGACACTATCAAAATCACATCCTAAGGTGATACATCCTTCGACTTGCGACATCCCGGACGGGACCGATTAAGCCTACGGCTTGCATATTGATTCTTCCTTGCTCCCAGAAAACATATTCAAAATGAGAATATCAACAGTCCTCCCCGCCCTTCTTTCGGCTTCGCTAGCCGTCGCAGTTCCACTGGTGGAGCTGTCCAAGCGGCAATTCTGCGATTCGGGGTCGCAAGTTTGCTCCATATACTGCTGTCTACCCGGAGAACAGTGTGTTTACGACACCACCAACGAGACCGGCTTCAACTGTAAGCCGGTTGGTGACCCAAATTACCAGGTTGTCACAGAGGCCGTCTTCACCTACACCGTCAATCCAACTCCCACATTGATTGTTGTCAGTTTCGTTGGGGGCGGTGGGGGTGATATCACGACTCCTGTAGATCCAGTTGCAACTCCAGGGAATACCCCAGGGAATACCCCGGGAAACACTCCTGGAAACACTCCTGGATTTACTCCGGGGAATACTCCTGGGAACACCCCAACCGGGTCTCTACAGCCTCCGACTCAGCCAACAGGTACCGTAATTGTTATCCCAGGAACCACTACTGGTTCTTTCATTACTGCTATTCCAACTGGTACTGGCGTTGTCCCTGTCCCCGTCCCCGTTACTGGCGGTGGAGGTGGTCTTACAGCTGGCCAGATTGGTGGTATCATTGGAGGTGTAATCGGTGGGCTAGGTCTCTTAGCTCTTCTTCTCTTGTGGTGCTGTCTATATGGCATGTGTGCTGCATTTGGTGGTCGAAGCTCCTCTTCGAGTTCTGTTGAAGAACGAAAGACATGGAAATCTTATGTTCCTCTGGCCCTCGCTGGCGGAGCTGTTGCTGCTGGTCGTCATCGTCATAGCCACCACTCAACTACTACTATTACAACTGAGAAGAAGGGAGGCAGTCATGGCGTTGGAAAGACTCTTCTTGGCGGCATCGGCGCTGCTTGGTTGTTCAACAAGTTCAACAAGGACAAGTCAAAACATGAATACCATCCACCAAAGTACCAAGGTGCAGTCGCTGGACACTACAGCCATACCGGCGCAAGTTCGTATACTGGAGGCACTAGTTCTACCTCTACAACAAGCTACACGGATACCAGTAGCAGCTACTTCAGCCACTCATCGAGCAGTAGTGGGTTTGCTAGCCATGATTCGAGAAGTCCGCCACCGGCTAGGCCACCACCACCCAGGAGATATAGATAATCATCCCAGCCAGTTGGTGTCTAGTCCAAGTCATAATACGACATGTAGAAAACGGAAAAGGATAATTTCGCAGGTCGCCTATAGTTAATGTATTAGAGGGCGGCTTACCTGGTATTTTCCCTTATGTTAATTCACATTACTGGGTGAAGTCTTCGGACTTTGCCCATGCTACTGATATTTTTGGATCTTTTGGTTTCTTACTAGTTTTTACCGATTTCCTTCCGAGCGAGCCCCTGTTTACCGGTGAACAAGCAACATCCCGTTTTGTGTCCCCGTTTCATTTTCCCGTCCGGAACCTCCAGCGATCAATTCTGAACGACACCGTTGATATCACTTTTCGCGCGG
Source organism: Orbilia oligospora ATCC 24927 (assembly GCF_000225545.1). Taxonomy (NCBI): domain Eukaryota; kingdom Fungi; phylum Ascomycota; class Orbiliomycetes; order Orbiliales; family Orbiliaceae; genus Orbilia; species Orbilia oligospora. The sequence goes on along the minus strand of NW_011645633.1, from coordinate 1,968,696 downwards.
TTTTAAGATTCTGGCTTCCACGGCACTTAGCAAAGCGAACGATGTTTCCCGTTACACCAACAACCCCCACCCCCTGCCAGAATTTTATTTCAAAGAACCTGTCCCACGCCAACATACCCAATATCAATATTCTCATTTGTAACTCATCACGACCTTCGCGCCACGAAGACGTCATTTGATGACCTTTAATGTACATAACTCATTACGAAACTTCCATTCAATCCTACCAACCCCACAACCAACACGCTCTCCCGGAAAACCAAATCCTGTCTTTCCTTGCTCCTCTATTCATTTCGATGCCTAGGAGTTTAGTGGAGTTACGAAGGCGTTATTTATGCAACCCTATATCCCCCATCATGATCTATTACAAAAACCAAAAAAAACTATTACTGCCTCTTCATGTACAGCTAGGATTGAGTTAACGAATATATGGAAATTTTCACCCACCTTCTAAAACTTGACGATTGAAAACGTAAACTGTAATAAAAGCTTGGACGTAATAAAAGCTCGGACGTAGTAAGTAGCCACTTATAAATGGCAGTTTTTGACCCAAATGACGACAACAGTCTGTACGTAGAGCCTCGCGCAGCAGCAATTAATTCTGGTTTACGAGATAAGAGCCTCGTGGACAACCTTCCGTATTAATATTAATAGAATATGCCGATATATATGTTTTTCGCTGCGGCATGCATGCACTGTAGCAAGCCACTAACGTGCTCGCACCAGACTTGTATTGCGACTATCACTAGATAAGGATTTTTTTTGACCCGTAAGCTTAGGTGTAAAATTTCCGCGCGAAGTGGGGGCAGGAAAAACAGATGAGGCGGAAGCGCTGTGTATACTGGGAATGCAGTGTCGGAGCCGAGCTACGTCGATATGCAGCGGCAGTTAATCAGTCCCAGCTTCTATCCCTGTTCTAATGGTTTAGGTCGGAGCTTAGAGCCTTATCGAGCCTCTTATGGATCCACAACACTTGCGCACTCGACAACACCAAAGGTCATGATATAATCATCATGCATACTATGTGGATTCTGGGTGGTCTAGCCTACTTCTTATTTTTATTTAACAAGGGTGGTTTTTTTTTATTGAGAAAGAAGGGAGACTAGGGTGGTAAGTGTTTTGTGCTTACGGTAGATACAATCTCGATTTTTACGGATATAGATGGTTGTAGGGCACGGGGAAATTACCTTATATTGGCTAGTTCATCCGCACTTGCAGGATATATCGATATCAGAAAATCAATATCATAGGGCCCAGCATGCATACACGAGAGTCGATCATGCATGTTTCTAACTAGTACTCTTTTCCCTTCTCCGAAAATTATATCTATACCCTAGTTGACACTTGTTCTGATTTGCAAAAATAAACGTATGCCTAGCCACATCTTACACTCTAAAGATGGCAAATATGCTTGTCAAATATAGTGGATTGTTAGACAGAGAGGGCATCAAGACAAGGTTATGACCCTACCCGGTTAACGGCCAACCGTTCGGACGGGATATGGAATTTGTGGAACAAGGAATGGGGTCTCTTTGTTAGAGATACACGGCAGGTCTATCACTTTTCCCAGTTTGGACTTTTTTTTGAATTTTGTATTCGCGATGCATCGATGATGCATGCGATTTTCCTTCGCCATCAGATACTACCGACGGCTTATAAAGGGTCCAATATAGAAAATAAATACATCTTATCTGCCGTCTACGGGCGAAAGAACACGGATTGCGTAAATCCGAAACCGCGGATGCTCATGTTGAACACGGGGAGGAAATTGTTGGAGGGGTTGACTGAATGGTTTGATAGAACGTCGTACGAACATCTTTACCGATGATGTACAGAGCTTGTACCTCGCATGGTGGATAGAAAGCCCATGCAGTTATTGCGAAGTTTTTTTTTTTTTTTTTTTTTTTTTTGGGTGTAACGTCAACTAGTACGGAATGTATAGATATTCCCGAAGCAAGGGACAGTTTATTGAGATTGTGATGATCGTATATTTTACAAATTCTATGAAGAGATCGGAAAACTTTGTGATGATTAAGTTGACGATGGGGTTAGATTAATGTGATATTTTGTAAATAATTTGGTTCTAGATTTGGGTTAATATTATAATATGGAACATAAGATTTTGGTCTGTTTGAGGAAGTCCTCAATATTCCACATTCGAGTCATTTAATGTTTTGTCGTAGTATATTTTTTTGTTTTACACGCTCCATATTGAATTCATGCAAAAGCGTTTTAATACAAAGCTAGTATTGAATTAGATACTAATAAACCGGCCCACTTTTAAAATATCCGCCGTTTATGTTAAATCCTCGGACATACGTATCTAGTTGGTGAGTTCACGAACCCAGTAAGCTCCGGATCACCGCAGGTATATCATGCAATCCATGTAGCTCAAGTATTAGACCACCTTTTTATAGAAAAAACATCGGGGCAGTCTTCCTAATCCTAACCATGTCGTCCGCTACCATATGCCCGTATTTACGAAATAATATGTTATATGGTCAAGGCTTTTTAGTAGTTTCGACCAATTAAGGAAATCATAAATATGTGACAACGTTCTGCAGGGGAAGCATGGACCCTAACTACGCGAGAAAAGATATCGGATCCACGCTGTGGGGTCCAAATCTACATTCTAGGTAGATCGATATGGGGCGAATTCGCGAACAGGCAGACGTATCTAGGTATGTTAAAATGTTCTTGACTTTTCGGTACTTTCTGTGTTAATCCTTCTTTTTTTTTTCTTTACAAAAAAACAAAAAAAAATTGTACAAGAAAGAATACGAGTGAGTTGTACGACAAGCTGAAGTTGAACGAGACCTAGAACAACTGTGTTGATTGACATGGTGGTTTCTTACTAAAATAGCCGCCAGGGTGAAGTATATTTTATACAGACCCCAGATCAGGTTTTTGGAATGTTCGTCATATATTAATTATTGTAAAATCCTCTGGACAGTACAGTTGGCAGTTATTCGATTAAACAGACTATACATTACATTACATTGTCCCTTATTTTAAGGGTTAAATTGTAGGAAACAAGCTTTGTTGCGTATCAAATAAAACGTCAGAGGGATGTAATATTCTGATTACTCTCCCAGCCATTCGCAGTTGTCGAATCATGCAAGATTTCGGCTGTTGGAAGTGATTGGCCTGGAAAGTAATCGAGACCGGCAGGCCCGACGTCGATACGAGCCAGAAAGACCAGGGACAGACAACGCAAAAAATACCACACCAGACCGGGTGGACCAAACAGGCAGTGCACTTCTGTTTCCTTTTGTGTTGAGTGGGTCTGCAGCAACAGCAACAGCAGCTGGTGCCTGTCGACTTCGACATTCCTCAGGAACGGCTCTTGTATGGATTTGACATCCACCCCCTTCCTTTCATTAGCTTAGCTTAGCTTAGCTAGCAAAAAACAAAATCTCATTCTCATCCCAACAGAACAAAGCTATCTAAGTACTTAGCTTCAACGACATCTTCTGGCCCTTGCTCTTATCTCCGCTTCAAAGGCCTCAAAAGCGGCATCGTCACATTCTCTGTCCTTCTCGGCGGCACTCAAGCTTAGCGAACTATTACTCGATACATTGACAGTTCCTCAATCTGATAGCCTACTTTATGTAAGTACTTGAGTACCCGGGTAGCCAATTACTTGCTCAATTACTGACCCAGGCCGCTACATTAGTAGGCTGTAGGTTGTGAAATTATTTGGGACTGCTGACTGGCTAGGGTGGACCCTTGATGAATTGATCGACGACTATTCTCACTGTGATATCCCACACTTATCCAGTAGACCCTAGCTTCATTGAGCCTCAGTTATCGCCATATATCCTTAGTAAGTAAGTAGGTGGAGCCGGGCTTCCTGAACATCTCAGAGTGGCAAACATACCAACGGTCCTGCCCAAGCATTCAGATGGTTTTCCTCATGACATATTCGTGCACACTCTCGCGTATGTTCTAGGACCCCTGTTACGCAGCCGGGTGGTCAAAGGGAAAAAGCATTCTGCAGGATGTTCTTTGCTAATCTCTCCGTGTGTTATGACCAGGCTAAACGACCTTCGTTCATATTACTCGTTTTTCTCTTTTGTCAGGTGGATCCATCTTCCCTGTCCGACAAAGTCCATTGTAATCGACCGATCTTTTGCATGACACTCTGCTTAAAGAGTGTATAAATACTCACAATGGACCCTCCATACCTACCACCACCTTTACTACAAGTTACCAGCTCTGGCAGTCCTATTAGCCGTCCCTCTAACGACTCTGAGATTCGTCTCGAAGGCCCGGAGACAGAGCATCTCTCCAGTTTTATCGACCGCTATTCACCATCGCCTAATCTTCGAAAACAGCTCGGATACATCTTTCAACCCTATCCCCAACTCCACTCTCCTTTGTCGACGAGTACGACGGGCTTGGAAATAGAAGGAGTAGATTCCCAAACACCTGCAGCTAGTATCATTGGAGTGGACCAAGGTGTTAAATCGGTGCTTTATAGTACTACTACTGCTACTACTACAGGTGTGAGACGAACTAGTGACCTACCTGGTGTTGACATTTCTCCTGTTGAAAATTATCATCTTGGAGCCCTTCAGCATCTGAAGAAGCTTACTCCGGCTCAGCATATAGATATGGCTGCTCCGGGAGAGATTAACGAGTGGGCTGGAACACTGCCGTTGGCTGCTGACCAACATAGTGAAAGCCTCGAGTCCAAAGGACAGTTGGTTGACCCGGCCGATTTGAGTTTTGATGGGCCGGACGATAAAAGAAATGCTAGGAATTGGAGTTTGAGGGAGAGGCTGTATGGAACGATGGTTCCGGCCTTTGCTTGTTTTGTTGTGTGAGTCTCCGTCCATCTAGACGTTTCTATTTGACAGTGGGGTCTTCTGGGTTGAATAGAGATTGTGCATGGGGAATCAAATAAAATGGCATTATTAAGCACAGATACTGATTTTGAGATAAATAGGAGCTTCGGGGCAAGTGTATATGCTCCTGCCGTATTCGCGATCCAGCGGGAATACGGCGTTACCTTGACTCAAGCATTAGCTGGGATTACCACTTATGTTCTGGGAATGGCTTTTGGTATGCCACACCCCCCCGTGATTCAAGCATTTTTATGATATGTTGTATAAAAGGAGCTAACGGCATTGTCCTAAAAAGGACCATTGATTGCTGGCCCTATCTCGGAAAGCGTTGGACGCCGCGCTGTCTACTTCGTTGCTCTGCCAATTGCAGGTGCTTTCACCCTCGGTGTCGCCTACGCTCCAAATCTCGCTACTATTCTAGCATGCCGTTTCTTCTCCGCCATGTTCGGGGCTTCTGTACTCGCTGTTGGTGCAGGTACAATTGCAGATATCTGGGATCTCCGAGGCACAGCAGCGGCCTTAAATGCCAGCTGCCTTTTCCTAGCCATGGCCTTCATGGGCCCTGGTTTTGGTCCTTTGGTCGGGTTCTATGTCATAGCAGACGGTAGACACTGGAGATGGACGATGCTCATTAGTATATTTTCCTCTAACCTCGTGGGTCTGCAGACCTGAGCTAACAAGTGCCTATATAGTGTGCATGTTGATCCTCCCGGTCACCATCCTTGTTTTCTTCGCTCGGGAGACCTACTCGAAGGCCATTCTTGTAGCTGAAGCTAAAAAGCAGGGAAAAATCATTAAGAAACCTCCACCAAAGGAAGGTTTAAAACTACTTTTTACAGTAACTCTGTTTCGCCCCATCAAGATGATATTTTCAGAGCCGATCGTATGCTTCGTTTCATTGTAAGTCGGATATTTCTTACTCTCAACACTACCACACACTGATTTTTATCAATAGGTACAATGGATTTTGCTTCGCCGTTTTCTTCGCCTTCTTCGAGTCAATTCCATATGTTTTGTTATTCGAGTACCGGTCATCTCAAAGAGGTATGGGGAATGCATTCATCTCCCTCTGGATCGGCGTCCTGCTCGCATCCATCATGTGTGCTCTCTTTGAGCGGTATGTCTATCAACCCCGACGGGAGACTCGCATCGCAAAGGGCCTTCCCCCAATACAGCCGGAGGAAAAGCTTTATGCTGCATTGGTGGGATCGGTTCTTTTCCCTATTGGGCTCTTTATTTGGGCTTGGACTGCAAGAAGTGACATTAACGTTATCATTCCGTTGATCGGATGCGTGTTGTTTGGTTGGGGTGCTGTTGCAACTTTCGTAAGTATTTCCTTCACAGAAGACATATATGATCAATAAGCTGATGGTTTAACAACATAGATTGTCACGGCTGTTTATTTGGTTCACATTTACAACGACCTTCTTGGTGCTTCCGCCCTTGGAGCCAACAGCCTCGTCCGTTATGTTATGGGTGCCGCCTTCCCCCTCTTTACAGTTCAAATGTACCGAAATCTAGGCATCCCTCACGCTGGAACTGTCCTGGCTGGCATTTCTGTCGCCCTTATGCCCCTTCCCTGGGTAATATTTGTTTACGGAGCAAGGCTCAGAGAGAAAAGCAAGTTTATCAATGAGGTGAGCGGCAAGGAGGTAGAGGACAGCGATTCCCCAGGTGTATAAAGCTGGTACAAAAGGATGGTTGCTGTTCGCTTTTTTGTTGTAATTAATGGCCTTTTTTTGTTTTTCGCTTTTTTCTGTCTTCATTTGTAATGCGGTTATGACGGTTATGCATGCACAATCAACAGGCTTGTTCTTCTGCGGTTTTGTATCTCTGTTTTCTACACCCCTTTTTCGTTCTCTCCCTAATGCTGGCTCTAATACTTCTCGGTTTGTGGATCCATTTCATTACCATGGATCATAAAAGCATCCGAATAGTAGTAACGTCTGCAGAAGAACCATCAAAAGGTCGCTTCTGTTATCCTTATCATTTGATTGATTTGGAATTCCTAGCTTCGATTGCAAGCTTCAAAGCTTAGCTTATTCACCCTTGTCTTTACAGGGACAGGAGCACATGGGTGTTCAATAATGTTTATTTCCAAAAGTCCCACTTCAATATATCTTATAATAGTGCTCTCCCAACTCATGAATAACCGCTGCTCCTCTCGTATTATTCCTCTTTGCTCGACAAAAGCCCGGGATATTCGTACCAGTTACAATCGAACCAGAAAGTCTATTGATTCGATAGTGTGTTGGCTATGTGGTATTCCTTTCAACCGGGGATACCCCACCGGCTTAATCGGACTTGGTGAGAGATAGCCGATTCTAACCCATCGGATAGCCGGGGCTAAAAGGGCATCTCCGAGCGGGAGGCCGAAAAAGAACGTTTCAGATCGCTTCGTACGAAATGCAACTAGTCCACGGGAGGTGCAGCTGAGCCTGGGAAATTTTTGCTTGGCATACAGATACAGTTAACGTCCTGTCCTTCTGACGCGAAATCTTGCATTGATAACGAATTCTGGGCCTAATCCATACGGGCATATATAGGCGTGGCTTCAGCAGCCCTAGAGCTTCTAGTTGGAAAGTGCTCTAGATTCATGGATAGTTCGAGTTTTATGGCGTAGATAACTATTCCCAAAGAACAATAGCTACCGGGGTACGGGGAAGTAAGGATTGAACTTATATCCCCGGCCAATTGATCGTGACTAAGTGCAAGCGCACAATTTTTCTCTTTCTCTCTTTTTTTTTTTGTTTTGTAAAAAACAGAGATGGTACTAAACTGGCCATGGGTTAACTAGAACCAACAGTTCGGAATCGATCGTTCCCGGCAAGTACCTTCCGGGAGCAAGACTTGACTCAATGGAACCTCGACGGGCCAGGGACATGGGCGTTTCTATTACCTGATTGATACTCCCATGTGGCTCCAAAATGCGAGAGAATGGGAAATATGTGGAGCGCCGCCCGTTGGAAAACTTTAGACAACAGAATTATTTTTTTTCTTAACCGAATATGTGAAAACGTGAGAGAGTTGCTTAATAATAGTGCGAAGTGATAGTGACTCCCAATTCTTGTATAAGAGCCGTATGCGGGAGGAACCTTTTCAATTGATTGTATCTAAGTATCTGGGAGTTTTTATTTTTATTCGAAGGTTGAGCATTAAGAGGTTCTTCGTCTCTTAAATTTTCGAGATCGGTATCTGGGCAAAGGAATTGAAGCTAGCGATCAGACTTAATTAATATCCGATTCGAACCAAACGGCAAATACAATCGGCTAGAAAGCTAAGCTTCAAGCTGCCGCCAAAACGTCATTAGACCGCGCTCCCTACCGAAAATAATAGAACTCCAAACACCAAAACCAACAGCATCTTCCGGAGATCAAGACAACTAATCCGGCCAATTGGCGGTCTACGGGCTTTATACTTTTTTCTTTTAATTTCTGAAATACGTACGATATTTACATTCTTCGCCACAATTGCAATTAGCTAGGAGATATATCAACCCCTACTTCGGACGCCAATCGCCAAGGGCTAAGAAATCTACAAAGTTCGGTATCTGGGGTCACAAGCATCCGCATTGCATTCACGGAACAACATTTCTGCGGTGAAACGAGTTTAAAATTTACGGGCGGGCATATACGTTCCTGTCATTTGTTCTAGACGGAATATTATATCTGAAGCATCAATTTTCTTTCGATTGACATATATCCATTTTCGTGCAACACCCGAATTTTTGGAAGGTGTGACAAGGGATTAAGGTCCCTGAAAGTGATTGACAGGCCCGGTTGCGATTGAAAGAATTGACTATATTGGAGAAGGAAGAAAGGGAAAAGGGGGGGGAAAGGCTTTTGGAGGATGGACACGAAGATTGACGTGAGCCGACCAGCGGCTGATATTGAGGAAAAGAAGACAGAAAAGGATTTTGACTACAGCGCGTCGACGGTGGCGAATAGTGAACGCTCCAAAGATGGCGTTAGCAAGGAAATCCGAAATAGCGGGGACGGGCCTGAGGGCGTAGAGATTGTCGAAGATGCTGGAATAGTGGTCGATGACAGCGCACCGCCAGATGGTGGCTATGGTACGTATTTCTAAATTTCGAGTTTTAATATAGAGAGGGATGCATGCTAATGATAATTATAGGATGGGTTTGTGTTCTGTGTAACTTCTTTATCAACTCTTGGTTAGTCGATCTCGGACTGCTGTACGACGCGAATATAGTTCTTGTACCTGGCTAACATGACGTTCTTACGACCAATAGCACATGGGGTATCAATAGCTGTTACGGCGTTTACCTGTCATACTATCTGACCCACAATCCGCCACTGTTCAAGGAAGCTACGGCATTTGATTATGCCCTTGTTGGTGGTGTATGTACTCTAACTTTTCTTGATTCTCACTCTTAACTAGAGATCGAACGTCTACTAACATATAGGTTTTCTAGATTACCGCCGGCTGGGCCATGTTAATATCCCCCCTAGCAAATCTTCTTACTCGCAAATATTCCAGCAAAGTGGCCTTACTTATTGGCTCGACCCTCCAGTGCGCAAGTTTAATCGCTGCTAGTTTTGCATACAAGGTCTGGCACTTATACCTCGCCCAAGGTTGCCTCTTTGGTATCGGTATGGGGATGCTCTTTGTTGCATCTGTTGGGATCTTACCGCAGTGGTTCCATAAGCGACGGAGTGTTGCAAACGGTATATCCGCCGCGGGCAGTGGTATCGGTGGTCTTGCATTTTCTTTGGGTACAGATGCAATGCTTCAGCGACTTGGCCTAGCGTGGACGTTTCGAATTACCGCAATAGTGGCATTTGTTGTCAATACTACTTGTAGTATTTTCCTAAAGGATAGGAATAAGAATATCAATCCAGAGATTAAAATGTTTGATTTGAATCTCATTAAGAGGGTTGAGTTCTTATATGTGGTTGGGTGGGGTGCTTTTAGCATGTTGGGATATGTAAGTCTGGTTTCTTCGATACGATTCGACGAGGTTCAATTGCTAACAGAGAGTTTTTTTTTTTTAAGGTTGTGATCCTATTTTCACTCCCTAACTATGGTGTTTCCGTCGGTCTTACACAATCACAAGGTAGCATTATGGGTGCTATGCTCAATCTCGGAATGGCGATTGGTCGACCATTAGTCGGTCTATACTCTGACTCCTGGGGTCGTATCAACATCGCAGGGTCCCTCACTTTCATCTGTGCTCTTACGGTTTTCATAATTTGGATTAACGCCAAGTCTTTCGGCGTCCTTATCTTCTTCGCTTTAATCAACGGTGCCATCTGTGGTACTTTCTGGACAACCGTACCACCAGTTACAGCCGAGGTGGTATCTCTCAAACAACTACCGTCCGCATTGAATCTCATCTGGTTATTCATGATCGCTCCCTTAACATTTTCCGAAGTTATCGGGCTGGAATTGAGGAGACACTATTGGGTTGGTGGGATTGAAAAGAGTGATTACTTGCATCCGCAAGTTTTTGCAGGGTTGATGTACCTTGTTGCGGCGGTTATGATGTTGCTGCTTAGAGGGTGGAAAATTGCATATGAAGATAATCTGGCGGGAGATGATGCCGGGCCTGAGCAGAAGTTCGGGAAGGGGAGGAATAAGTGGATTCGGTGGGCTAAGGTTTAACGCTACGAAGGTGCTGTGGAGTTCGACGTTCTGTATACGTCTAGAACCAACCCTTGGACCGGCACAAATAATGTGGAGATGCATAACTGGAGATGCATAACATGACAAGACTACTACTTTTTTTTTTTTTTTTCTTTTCTCACGAAGGGACGAATTTCTTAGTATATATTATGCTGCATTTCGCATTACGATTTTGTATAATACTGCATTACATTCCCGGTTTCTTATTTGCATTGGACTGGCGAGATTCCGGTTTACTCTGTTAATATTTTAATGGCATATACTTATATATAATGAGACGAAGACTGGATACTGCAATGAGGTACTTAGGCTAGGTAATCGAGCGCTCGTAAACATGTTAACATACATAGCCTTTGAGTCATAGTTAAGAGGGGTATGGATTGAATTTTAGGCTACGTCCCGCCGATAGCGCTGCAATGAGAAATCTAGATGCTTACCATCGGCATCGATACTCCGAGCTGACTAACAAGACGTCAGAGAAACTGCACCTGATCAAGAAAGGCCTGGATATATACGTAACCATGCTGTAACGCATAACCCGCCGTCTAGCGTTTTTAACCATTCCAAGGTCTATTGATTGACTTTTTTTTTGCTTCTCGGTTGAAAATTGTTACTACTTATTTTGATCGACGAGGAGTTTAATTTGGTAAACGGACCTCGGGTGCGGAGAGAGGTCCTTTTTCATTTCGGGCGTGGGACACGTTTCGAGCACCTTTTTCTTTAAAGTGAAAAGCTAAACGGGGTTGTATCACACGAAAACGATTCTATCGCGTGTAAAGCGGGAGGATCCTTACTTTGTACGACGATATGTAAGATTGTTATATAAAATTAAATGATTTCGAGATTGAGAGAGTTATAGCTTCATGATTGTCAACTTACTCTTAATAAGTAAGTTTTTGTAAAGGTGTCATATGAGTTCTAATTAATATAGAACTCTCTAACCTGAGAACTTCTTTCCGGACTCCGTTTAGAATCCTACTCTTATTGTTGGTTAATTTCTAAATATATTTATTATTTTTCATGGTTCTTGGCCGCAAATGGTAAAATATGCGATATCTTGATATTCACTTCCTTGAAACGATCAGGACAGATGGGTAGGTGCATGCAGAGCTCGGGTGATGCAGGGGGGCTATGTGGTACGATTCTCCGAATCTTCTGTATATGAGATTGATATCGATCTCGTTAATTTAATAATTAATTTCGACGTCATTGGTAGACAATATCTGCCAGCGCTTTCCGCATATGAGTACTCGAGTGGATCAAATTAGTTCTTGAAGTGTACTAGTAGTCGGCGGCATCTTCACAAAGGAAAGTACCCGATATATAGCACAGCAGAAGAGGCTGCGTAACGCCGGAAACTATGTTATCACGATATAGATCTTGAAGCTGAGATTAAGTTTCACCCATAGTACTATAGTATGTAATCAATGCATGCATGCGTGGGTTCTGGAGCATGCATGGTATTCGACTAAATAGATCGAATCCCACGCTTTGATAAATTAAACAGGGGATCCCGTCAACCGAGGAGGCCCAAGGGATGATAGGGAAAGGAGCTGGCATAAAATACCCTGGCTATCACCCAAGCTTGACCCCTTTCTTGGACTCTAATCTGAAAACGGATCTCGAGATATTGCGATTGAGTTCCCTTTGCATTGCATATGCCGTGAAAGTACAACGCATTGTGCCATGTTGGATAATAGCCTGGCATTTCAGGCCTCGATGGGACATGGAGATATCAGTTAACGAAGGAGGGAAGAGGGAGTATTTTAACCGGACAATTGTTCCGGATGCTAGATGAAGATGATTTTGAGAAAGAATTGAGGTTATGATGGTTAGAGAATTGGTGGGATTATAGCAGTAGTATCAGACTGATATAGTACTGCTGTAGTCTGGAATTAAAGAGTGTCCACATAGTGAGCAGTGCAGTACGGATAGGAATCGCTTTCAACTTACACCGAGCCTGTTGTTCTCTCTTGTTTCCTCCCCATCGCTCAAATCTTCAGACTTCATCTACATCTCCCTCATCTCCTCTTCATCATCATCGCCATCACCATCGCCACCCCTGTCTATCAACTTCATTAGAGCTTCCTCCTCTTGGTTTTTGATAGATACTCACTCGTTAGATTGGTCTTCGGACTTGATCAATCGAAGTCGTGTCGGTATTGAGCTGGTTAGTATCTTTATTCTCTACTCTGCTTGAACTCAAGTTACTATTATACCCATTTCATGTATCCAATACATCTTCAATGACGATTCTCATCGTCTACAAAGCATACATATAAAGTGATATCAACTCGTCCGTCGTCTTATGTTATTTCCTGGCCTGCTGCATTCGCTTTGTTCAATCCGAAGATATACATATGCTTCAATCTGACAAAGCCATTCTCTCCTTCTCCAACATTGTTTCTCAAGTCCCTTCTTTAGTAGTATGATCTGTCGTTACTACTAAGTGTCTATCGTGCTTTTTTTTTTTTGAGTCTTTCCGTGCTATTTTCCCCGTTAGTCCTCTCGCTCACCCCCCATCACTAGTCAAAAATGGTGGCCTTCAAACTTAGGCAATGTCTTCTCGGACTTGCCACATTGGCCTGCTTCACGCCGGTCGATGGTATCCAGCCAGTCAATCGCAATCCTACCGGTCTTACGCTCTTTGGCCGAAAGGCTAGTACTTCGCTCGTTTCCAAACCTGGTGATGCCCCCAAGAAACGTTCTGCAATTGCGAATGCAAACCCCGAGCCTTACTACTACTACGTCCCACAATCATATGATGCTCCACCTTATTATCCACCCCATGTTACTTCTTCGGATCCAGGGACTACCAGTACCTCTACTTCTACCACTTCGTTGAGCTCTGCTTCTTCGTCTGAATCCACTACATCTGGAGAAGAGACTGCCACCTCTTCTGGAACTAGTACTACTTCTGGAACCTCAACCTCAACCTCGGTGACTACCACCTCTGGTGTAAATAGTACTACGAGCTCAGAAACTGGATCGGTCACTTTAGAGCCTGAAACCACAACGACGACGACGACGACTAGTTCTTCAAAAACTGCTGCTTCAGCTCCTGAAACAGAGACTACGACCTCCTCGTCGAGTGAAACCATTGACTTCACTACTAGTAGCACCACTACTGTTGTTACTACTATCACTGTCACGCTGACTAATTCGAGGTATGCACATGAGTTATTCTTATATCCTCGGAACCTTGCAGGATCATAGTCTCGGAGAGACTACAAATTACCTATAAGTCCCCATGATTCTAACCTAGAACGGTAACATTCTTTGAATAGCTCTACTTTGACGACAAGTTCCGGGTCTTCCGTTATATCTTTCCCAGAGACGGAAACTACAACGACTACGTCGACTTCGACCATTGCTTCGACTTCTAGCTCATCGTTTCCTACTACTATAGGGTATGCATAAACATAGCTTCAGTGTTTTCTTTTTAGCCATGCAAATTCGATACCTCATGAGTAACTGGAAATTCATTCATCCATTAGTTCAAACTCGTCAACCGTCGCTACGACGACAACATCGACATCGACGGAGACGTCCTCTGTGATATCAGTTCCCGAAACGACATCAAGCATTGAAACTACAAGGTTAGTACGCTCCATGTCGGACATCCAACTTGACACCAACCCCTTCAACCTAGATTTAGTTAACCAACTAACACATTTATACATTTGTTCGATCAGTAGCAATTCGACAACTAGTTCAACCTTTTCTGGGACATCCGTTGAGACATCTTCCGTTGTTTCGAACCCAGAGACTGAGACTACTACCTCAAGCTCATCATCTTTCGTAACTTCCACAGCCACTAATGCTAGTACTAGCACTATCGTTCCCACGTCAAGCTCGAGCGAATTGTCCACTACGACGCTCACGATTACTAACACCACTTCAACTACAGCTATCTCAACGTCAACTTCAAGCCTGATTAGCGACCCAGAAACAAGTACCACATCCTCTCTTTCGTCTTCTAGTCTCTTGACATCGGTCAATGCTACAACTACAACAACCGTGACTATACCTTCGAGCAGTTCAAATACAACTACATCACTTGAGACAAGCACTACATCCCTCACTACATCCTCGTTGAATGCAACAACTTCGTCTAGCACTGTTATTAGCGAGCCTCCCGAGACCTCGCCGACAACTTCTAGTTTCTCTACTTTAACTAGTTTCAATGTTTCTTCTACGACTACAAGTTTTACTTCATTGACCACCAGCAATGTCACAGTCACTATCTTCAATTCGACGACAACCATCACTTTCCCTACTACAACATCCAGCCAGCTGGAGACGACTACGTCGATTTCAACAACGACTTCATTCAATGCAACTACTACTGTCACAACTTCTTTGTCCACTTCCTCGAGTATTGGTAATTCGACAACATCTCTTGCTAGCACTTCGACCATCACATCTGCAAATAGTACGACGACAGGATCAAGCAGTCTCATTTCGGAGCCGGAGACATCAACAACATCTTTTACTACCACATCTTTGAATGGTACTGCGACTTCTTCTGTTCCTGGGAATTTGACTACTTCAACTTTCACCAGTAGCATTGGGACCTCAACAAGCACAATTTTGTCCACAATATCGGTTCCAGAGAATACCACAACTTCGACATTCACCACAACTTTTGGTGAATCAACATCTACGGGAACGACTACAATCACAAGCTCAGGAAACTCTACAACGACATTCGTCACAACGGTTCCAAGTTCTACCACAACCGGGACCACGACTTTTAACGTCTCGACCACCTCAGGGACTTCTAGTCTGCTATCTGAGCCTGAAACTTCGACTGGTACAGCGACGATCAACGATCCTGGGAACTCTACAACAACGGCTACGATTACATCCGGAACTACAACGGTGACTACAGGAACCTCGAGTCTTATTTCTGAGCCCGAAACATCATCTACGTCAACCGTGACCACGGCTAGTAATTCAACAAGTACCTCCGTTACGACGATTACTTCTGGTACTTCAACCACAACTATTTCTATCACCTCAGAGACTTCAAGTCTGATTTCGGAACCCGAAACATCGACGACCACCGGAGTTACTTCAGAAAATTCCACAGTTACATCTACTACGACTATCCCATCCGGAACAACGACCATAACACTCTCGACGACCTCGGAAACATCAAGTATTATATCCGAACCTGAAACATCCACTGGAACCTCTTCAAGCACAAGTAGCCCCTCCACATCGGCTTCCACAAGCACTGGTACCTCAACCATTACACTTTCCGGCAGTACATCGACGATTACATCAACCATCACGTCTGAATCCACGACTTTCACGGAAACCTCTACAATTTCTGACCCCGGCACCACATTGACATCGACTTTTACAACCACTAGTGTCTCTTCATCGTCAATTAGGTACTATGGATACCCTCCGGAACCCTGGTTCTCTTCCATTCCTACCCAAATTAGCAGTACCACACTGGAATTAAGCACATCCTTTGTATCCTCTAGCAGTATCTCGGAACCTGGTGAAACTGATACGTCTGGTACTAACAGCATCGTGTCAACTACCAGTAGTTCGCTGAATACACTCCCAACCACCCCTCCAGTATCTCCGGAAGGAATATGCGGCCCAAGCAACGGGTTTGGTTGCTTCGGATCTTCGTTTGGTCCATGCTGTTCTCGATCCGGGACTTGTGGACGGGATGCTCTACACTGTATTGTAAATTGTCAGCGTCGATTTGGTGATTGCTCGAACTCAAATCTTAGTCCCGATGGTACCTGCGGTGGAAGTACGGGATACGTTTGTCACGCAGCGGCTGGTGGCACTTGTTGCTCTCAATTTGGGTATTGGTAAGTGTTTTTTCTATCTAGAATCTTGAAGCCTTTTTCATGCTAATAGAATAATTATAGTGGCAATTCTACCGCTTACTGTGGAGGTGGCTGCCAACCTGCTTTCTCGGTTACCGGGACGTGTAACATCAATCCGGATGCTTCTTATGACGGCCGATGCGGTATAAACTTTGGTAAGACTTGCAATGACGGGCCGTATGATGGGCAATGCTGCTCTCAATACGGATATTGGTAAGTCTTTTTTCTTTTCCTTGAGATCTGGCATTCAGGCGTCAATTCGCTGACGAAATTGCAAAATACAGTGGTGTCACTGAAGCGCACTGCGGCCCGGCCTGCCAATCCGGCTGGGGTCGGTGCTCTGCTCCTTGAATTAGGTTTTCAATATACTCTGTTGTGCTTTTCTTTTATGTTACCATATCGATTTGAAAGCTGGTGTTCCATTCAAGCCGTGGTCGGTTGACTATATGAAATGCAACCGATCAGCTATGAACAACCACCTTTCTTTCCTATACTGCGGTTCCTAATACCTAATACGCCTCCTTTTTGCTTGGGACTTTCGAACTTGCCAACAAAAACTGCTTGTGCTCCAACTGCCTGTCTATATAAATAAAATATAACTATAGAAGGCCATCAATGAAACTCACATTAGAATACAGCAACCAAGGTCGGTTATCGGGCCAGTTGGTCGGTGATACGGCATATAGGTACAATTTAGACCAGTAGACCTAGGAAAAAACTATGTGCAACATTTCTATCAGTGTTACTGATCCAGCAAGTACTCAGATACATGATAGGTTTTTAGGTGTTTATCATGCCCCTCGTGTCAAAGTAGCCTTAGGACCATTCGCACAATGCCTGATCACGTCATTCAAATTCATGCCCGATGCAAATATCCCAAGCAGAGTCTAATTTCTACATCTATTGTGTATTGATTTACGGCTTGAGTCTCGATTTATGCATATAAAAAGGACGATATCCACCCGTTCCTGTTGTCACAATTTAATTAACACCGACTAACACAGCACAGCCCGCTACCTACCCCCACAGAAGCGAGAATCATCAAGAATAATCTAGGATATACTCTTAAATTATAGATTTAAAATTAAAAAAAAAAATGTCTCTTCCTAACGGTCGCTACTATATCCTCTACGACGCTGACAGAGAGGCGCGCCATGTTTTTCGCGCTCCAGCCGAGGACCTTTCACTTCTTCCCAAACGTATATTTGCCTTGCCCCGAGGAGTACGTGGGCATAACGTAAGTATTCTCTTGAAGTTTTATCTATTTGAGTTAAATATATAGAAGCCAGATAGCCTGGTTTACGAGAAGGGGAAAAAAACTATGTATTTGGTTCCCAATTCACATCATTTTACTCTTCGAATAAACCCTTTGTGAACTTACATCCAAACATCCATCCATTTCCCATGCACCATGAAGAAAAGAGGTCTGAATACAATTCATGGAGTTGATTGGTTAATACAACGGGTACAATAGTGGAAACTCGAGAATAAGGGCGGTGGAGTTGTGGACTTAGAAGCAGATGGAGCTCCTACCGGTGTAACTCCTCGGAGAACAGACGATGGACCCTATGCCTTCCTTATAATAGAGCTAGCGAGGACAATAGGATGGAAAATAGAGAAAGCCGAGGGTGGAGATGACCGAGGTTATATGTAAGAAAGCTGCCAATTTAACCCCTTTAACTTCAGGTTATAAACTCTACATCTACATAGTCTTGAGGCTAGCCATAGACATATGAATACAACATACTGACAAAATTATCCCGCCAACTGGCATAGAATTACAACAAACGATGGTGAGCTTGCCTGGACTGTTACCGATCGAGCAGCGGGTATTCGTGGAAACGTGGTAAGTCTTTTACTCTTCCCCCCCCCCCCCCCCCCCTTTTTTTTTTTTTTTGTTTTGAAATCACTTGATGGTATTACTATAGCCAGTATTTTGAATATCAAGCAGTCGATAGTAATAATTTAAATTGTTACAGATTGGACTGGAGCCAAAGGATGGTTCCCCGCGACAAGTGTTTCTTTTTGTTAAAGATAGTAATAGCTATGGTGGATACGACGACGGCGACGGCGACGATGACTATTTCCCGTCGAGGGCAATTCGTAAACCCGCACACAGGGAGAAAGAACATGTGCCACAATCCCGATTTGGGTCTAAGAGAAACGGTCGTGGCCGGAACTTTTGCGATTAAAGTATCGTCGGAGTGTTAGACACCGGCCGGGTAGATTGACTTGCATGGCGATATTAATATTTCGATTCATGAATACTACTATTTCTTTGAGACTTTCAACAGTCTCTTAACTGGACTTTTAAACAAATTTTTGGGGGATTAACATGCAAACCTGTAGTTACTAGTATACTAAGAAAGTATCTACAAAGAACAGAATGTATTTTTTTCAGATCCGATTGTTACACTCGTTCCCTGTCCTATCATTCATTCACTCGGTGACCACCCCGCGTCTTTCTAAAGGTAGACAAATTTAGAGGCCACTTCACCATTTTTTTGTTTAAAATCGAGGCACTAAATACCGTAAGTGAAGAAACAAACCGTTAGCCATAAGAGCCGAGAGCAGCAGAGAAGTCAATCCAAACAATGATATGATACGTTTAAAAACTAAGCTTGTTCGACACGGAGTTTAAGGGGGAAAACACGAACTAGTCCGACAGTTGGGTCCATGGCGTGCTACCACAGGCCAGTTGTGCATGATCGGCTCGAGACATTTTAGACACTTAGGCATGGAACCCCGCCATCGAATAACCTCATCGATTCTTCCTATGACACTTCAAACTTAGTACAGCCTACTTCGAATATACGCTATGGGCGGACTCTGGAACCCGATTTACTACAGTTAACATTAATATTAATTATTATGATATAATACATACCTCGTACTACCGGCCACCGCTGCTTTTGTGTAACACTAACGCATCCCAGCCGCTTCTGCAACGATAATTCGGGATCTACGGGAAGTAGCGAGGCTGGGATGGAGCATCAGAGCTGCAGAGTAGTGACTGCCATGCGTTCTGAGCAAAATTTTGTAATACTCTCGTTAATCGTGTGGTAGCCACTCCATTTGGAGGGTGAGGTTGGGTGGAATCAGTCCTAGACTTCAAGTATCCCTTTCTGCTCCCACGGGCTATAGGTTGTTATTAGAGTTGATCTATATAGTTTTGTGCCTATGCATATGTTATGTTAAGTAAATTATAAACGAACAAGTTCAAAATATTCAAAAAAAATTAGTAAACCAACCCCTTTTTCACGATATTCTATGAGATAGGACTGATATCTCACTTCTCGTTGATCAATTGAATCAAAGATCAATCCTAGCCGCTTTTGCCCTCTACGTACTCAACTCACATTGCTATTTGCCAAAAGGCATCAACATCAAATTGAGGTTGCAGATTCTTGGTAAGTCTGTGAAAGTGATGTATAGATGCATATGTATGAATGGCTAGAATAGTTGGCTCCCCTGTTGGAATATGGCTAAAGGATGCATGTTTACAAGTTTAGGTGACACAACGATAATTCAATTGGTCGGGGTATATGGATCGTGGCAATTGCGCAAGTTAATTGAGCCCACTTGCTCTCTCGATGAATGGAAGTTTTACGTAATTACCGGGAAGCTTTGACATACATGCAGAAGCCGAGTCAATTGATGTCAAGGATGCTTTTGCGAGCTTTACCGTTGTAAACCGATACTTGAAATTATTTCTCCTAATATATATGGACAGCTAGGCTGAAGAGATCATGAAGCAAAACGCGCGTTGGGAGATTCGACATCATAGGTTATTCATCATAAGCTAGTTTATACCTGAATTTTCATCTTGTGAAGTTGAAAGAATATGGCATTTCCGCCGGCACAATACTTCATCTACGGCTCGGATTCATTCACCGAGAGACCTGTATCAAGGTCGGCGTATGAGGATCATAGCCTTTGGCCAAAACAAATATGGCTGCTGCCTGAAGGAACCCGAGGTCTGGTGGTTAGTTTATCCAGTCATTGGCGGATGCCTTTTTTGGAAAGCTTCCTCTAGGCAGGTCGGGTGAAAACCTGTTCTAGGGGAGCACGATATCGCTCTTCAAATTGGGGCGGATGAATTTAGTGAACAAAAACTGATTTACAATCCCTAGCCTTGGATTATTGTAAAATCGAATTCCGGCTACGTATTCCAATCCAAAGGCGCACCGACAGGTGCGGCTGAAGGGGCGGTTGTAGCCATTGTCAACCAAACGTTGGATCCGTATATCAGTTGGATCGTCGAGCCGGCAACCAACGATCAAGATGTTTTTAGGTACTACGATTCCTGGCAACTTATTGTTGCCTGTACATGGATACATACCAACTTCTTTTTTCGGTTGTAGACACAACCTGGTACCCATCACTTACTTACTTACTTTCTGTTGAATAGGATTCGAACACACGATCGGAAATATTGGACAGTAGAGGAAGAAAGAGGCCGCGTGGGGCATAGAGTAGGTTTCCTAGGATGTATACGCTTTCGAACTCATATTTGACACATAATTATAAATCCTTGGAATCCATCGTTGCGTGTCGGGGTAGACCTAACTATAGCTATCGAATGCAGATTGTTCTTAGGAACAAAGGTGAAGGGGCTCAACATTTTAGGATCGTACGTACCAATTCCTGCATTATTGATAAGGCAGCATGCATATGAGAACACCTGTCTTTATACTAACTATCCTGAGCGCCACGGTTCTGGAATTTCAAGGGACTCGATGCTGACCCCCAAAGCCATCTCTTTTACGGCAAGAGACAGAAGAAGTTCTGCTCCTAGATCAACGAGCCAAAAATCCCATCGATCTAGAAGTTCCAAAATAACAAATTTGAGATCTTAGGTTGGGTATTCCAGTGAAATTGTTAATGTTTATTCCATTTTTTTTCCTCTATTGTCGTTTGATATGCATATACCTTGGTAATTTTCACAATTCTTTTGTCCCGTCAATTTGGTAATTTGCTAGTTGCACCTGGGGATTACGCAAGTCAGCTCAAGACTGGAACAAAAAACACATCCAAGGCTCCTACCGCCAACAATATCACATGTCTGTTAAAATAAAGATATATCAAGGGTCAGATATCGTAATCTAAATTAATTTCGTCACCGTGTTGGATTGGTTGGTTGGTACCATGGTACAGAGTAATCGGAGCCTTCCTTGTTGGTACCAAAGATAGACAACCGGGTCCGGGATTCCATGGACGCGTTAGCTGTTGCATTTTAATTAGCGCGCCATACAACCGTGCCACAGTAGCCGCCTGAAGTCCACTTTTGAAACGGAGCTACAGTGGCACCAGCAAATGCAACCACGAGCGACTTTTAGCTTCTGCAAAGGCGCCCTTGGCTTTGTTTCTGATGGTCAAAAAAAAACTTTTAAATTTTTAATGCTCACAATTACGAAGAAAGAAGATGATGATTGAAAGTGTTTATTAAGTATCAAATTTCTTTTGATTTGAAATATACAGATCGGAAAAGGTAGTAAATAGTAAAAAAAAAAGAGTAAAATCTCAAAATAAGCCCAAGCCCAGTCGCTATGCTAAGGAGTGTATCCAGTTGGTGGTATAATACAAAAAGATATGTAGAAAATCAATTCCAGCAGATAAAGAAGAAAATCATGTGTTAAGAAATATCTGCTGTCTATATGCAGGTCGTAGATATTATTAGGTTTTGCCATGTTCCTGTTCCGCACTGTATGGCGGAGGCAAAGTAGAATGTATCATGCGATTGGTAACAGTTTAAGGAAATGCGATGGACCGATGTTAATATCTGGTCTTTTGAACAATGGAAACACAAAACAAGTCATAAGGAAAGTTGAGAGTAAGTTTAAGCCATGATCAAGGCAGTGAGACCAATGACACCGGCAAGCATGACGGTGCTGAAGGCCTTGAAGGAAGAAGCAGCGCCAGTGGCGATTGGTGGGTTTGGAGTGGTGTTGTTAACCGGAACTGGAACAGTTGGGTAGGCAGTCATCAAGGTAGATGGTGCATATTCAACTGGTGGGGTAGTAGCCTCAGCTGGGACAGTGGCCGGGATGGTAGCTGGAGCAGTTGGTGGAACGTATGGAGGAGCAGTGATGGTTCCTGGAACGAGAACTGGCTTGGATGGCTCGGTGGTGACAAGCTTGACTGGGCAGACGGTGACGGTCCTGATAACAGTCTCAGTGGTGAAGACTGGAACGTAGCCTGGCTTGTTGGTCTCTTCTGGTGAAGCAGTGGTGACTGGAACAACGACGGTGGTAGAGACAGTGACGGTGGAGGCACCGGTGGTGACTGGTGGAAGAGTGACATAGGTAGGAACGCAGGTAACAATGGCTGGATTCTCTGGGATGTGCTCAGCGCAGAGACCTTGCATATACTCGAGAGCCTTGGCGACTTCGTCATCATCGACACCCCAGGCTTCAACGCACTCAGCGACGCTCTTGATGTACTCTGGGTTGGGGCAAAGACACTTGACATCACCGCTGTTGACACACTGGGTAATCTTGGTCCAGGTCTCCATACATTGTGGGAGGACTGGTGGGCAGCCGGTCTCAACTGGAACGCTGGGCAAGGTAGTGTAGACATCAGTTCCGCTTGGGGGGAGGGTCTCAGTCTCGCTTGGAGAAGGAGTCTCGTATGGGATGCTGGTGTTGGCAGGTGGGACGTAGATGTCAGTGGGTGGGACATAGACATCAGTGGGTGGAATATAGACATCAGTGGTAGTGGGGACGTCGTCAGAAGTGGTTGGAACAGCCTCAGAAGTTGGAACACCGGTGCAGGAGTACTCAGTGCAAGGAGCCTCGTCAGTAGTAGTTGGGACGGCCTCAGTAGCGGTGCAAGAGTAGTCAGTGCATGGAGCCTCGTCAGTAGTGGTTGGGACGGCTTCAGAAGTAGTCTCGGTGGCAGTGCAGGAGTACTCAGTGCATGGAGCAGGTTCAGTTGGAGCAGGCTCGGTGGTAGTATCAGTAGCAGTGCAAGAGTACTCAGTGCATGGAGCTGGCTCGGTTGGGGCAGGCTCAGTTGGAGCAGGCTCGGTGGTGGTGTCGGTAGCAGTGCAAGAGTACTCAGTGCATGGAGCTGGCTCGGTTGGGGCTGGCTCAGTTGGAGCTGGCTCGGTGGTAGTATCAGTAGCAGTGCAAGAGTACTCAGTGCATGGAGCGGGCTCAGTGGTAGTGTCGGTAGCAGTGCAAGAGTACTCAGTGCATGGAGCAGGTTCAGTTGGAGCAGGCTCGGTGGTGGTATCAGTAGCAGTGCAGGAGTACTCAGTGCATGGAGCTGGCTCAGTTGGGGCAGGCTCAGTTGGAGCAGGTTCGGTAGTAGTGTCAGTAGCAGTGCAAGAGTACTCAGTGCATGGAGCTGGCTCGCTGGTTGTAGCTGGAACAGGGGCGGAAGTAGTGCTTGGCTTGTCACATCGGAACTTGATATGATGGATATTGAACTTGCACTTCTTCTTGTTCTGGGAGCTCTTGTGGATCTTGCACTTCACGCTCTTGGCTCCACCGCACTGGGTGTTCTTGACAGGAGTGATACCAGTTCCGCACTTGCTGACGTGCTTGCAGCTGGAACCGTCAGGCATGCCATAGTGGAATTCAATAACGGACTCGTACTCCAAAGAGATGTCGAATTCGTCAACAGAGAACTTCTTGCCGCACTTGATTTCATTGCTGTAGGTCTCTGGCTCGACGTAGGAGGAAGCGCATTTGCTCTATCGGGACTGTTAGTAAACGATAATTAAATTTAAGAATTGTTTGACTATGTCACTTACTCCACTGCCACGTCCGGATCTCCTCTGGAGCTTGCTCTTTTGGCACTTGTATCCAGAGAAGTCAAAGTCATCGTACTTTGGCAAATCACCATCTGGAGCATCAGAGAAATCGTATCCGGTGTTCTGCTGTGGGGTACATCTCTCATTGGAGTATGCTGGAGGCTCGAACTTTGGACGGCCACCGCATTGCTTTCCACCGCAGTCGTAGCTGTTGAAAGGTTGTGTCCAGTCGATATAGGTAGCGGAAACTGCCTGAACTGCAGCCAAGGCTCCGAGGAATTGGATTGCACCCTTCATTTTGAATGCTTTGATGTAGTAATAATATACTTAAACTGTTGTAGTAATGTATGTAATGATAGACTTGAAATGTGAAACTCGATATAAACGATTGTTCAAAATAAACTGTCTGGCCAAGCAGAAAAAAAATACTAAAATGGCACTGCCAGAGGGGGTATCAGAAGATCGAAAAGTGTGTTGAAGTTGTTGGATAATGCAAAGAAGGTTGAGCGAGTGTCACTGCACAAGCAGCAAAAGTAAATAAGTACAACAGTAGAGGAAAGAAAAATATAACAACGAAGGTCGGAGCAAAGAGGAAAAGACGCTTGGGAGAGGAAGGAATAGAAACATCTGTGAGGGTTGGACTTTATGCGTCTTAAGTACATGATGCTGATACACATACGTCTGGTCTATTCTGATAGATGTCCAACCGAAACAAGCAATAAGACCTGTACTATTTTGGTGCTGGCCTTGCCCTGCGGCCCTGACAGCGAGGCTTGCAGGGGAGTTTCACGCCTTCAGTGCTGGAGTAGCTAGCGTCCACAGAAAAGGCCCCGACAAGGGCATGGTGGTATTCGCATCTGGCCGGCCAATCCGAGTAGCTTGATGCTCAGCCGCCCCACAGCATCCCCATCGTTCTGTTCCTGCAGAAAAAAGCACATCGCATCCCACCCTGTTTAGGCCGTTTGAGACTGTTAGCATGTTTGAAGTTATCTCAGACACCCCTTGGCACTGCCAGAAGACCATAGAAAATTTTTTGAAGCGGTGCCCCTGAGCCATCTGATTTGCTGGATGGTCAGCACAGAGCGGTCATCAACAGGCGCTCAGATCTGGCAGCGGCACTGCAGGACTGCGCAGAGGCAATGTCTCTGCAGGACCGCAAAAATCTGATGTCGTGCAGATTGACAGTTGGGCGCCGCTGTCCCGCAGAGCTAGGAGAGCAATCGAACGCCTACAATTGCAAAGTTTATGCAGTCACATTCATGTAATTTTACAAAATTACAATAGAACACGATTCTATAAGCGTAGCTTCGTATATTTTCTCCCTATTCTCTTGGTATATCATAAATCATATCAGACGGGACTACGCTGAGATTACAATAGAATGACTAACTAGGCCCTCGAGTTATGTTGGAAGAGTTTTTTCCAACTTCCAAATCCGATAGTTACCGCCGACGTGCCCCCGCTTAGCATTTGAGCGCCAGGTTGGCGTCAATCAGATCACAGTGGTCCTGTCCGTGAGGCCAATTGACAACGACCCCGGACATTCCCACCAAAAATAGTTTTGGAACAGGCCAACGTGAACAATCCTGTTTAATTTCGACCCGCGTCTATAGAAAAATGCCTACTATCAAAATCTCGATAAGATTCGGCTTTATCTTGCACCCATAGGTATTTTCTTAAACAGGCAATTTTTAATCTATTAAGATTGCGTTGGAAAGCACCGTTGGACAGTTCCGAGATATGGGCCCTTAGTATCACGAGATATAACACCTATAGTAGCTGCGGAGAACCAATTCAAGCTGTGGATCAAGCTCGAGGCAGGATGGCTGAGAAACCCCCTGAGAAGCTTGAAAAATGCTTGTCGACTCCTTTTCAAGATTTTCGCTTTGCCATACCCGATGCGTAGAGGGGTGTATTTTCGGCGAAACAATTAGCCAGCCATATAGATCATTGCACAGGTTTCGATCCCGATCGGGCGATTCTAATACGGTGAGTTTGCCGCATGAATTTCTCGTCCCTTTCCAGAATCAAACTTGGCGAATACATCGAAGAAACTTTTCGTATGTAAGTACATGCAGGTACGTCGTAGTCAGGCTTACGAATGCCGTGTAACTATGCCCGATAATACTGACGATAAAGTAGATTTGTTTTTTCGACATAAAACTAAATCCTTTTCATGCGCAATTAAAAATCTTTAAACGAATACTTTATGTAGACTATTTCTCATGCCATCTTGGCCTTAAGTTCTTTCAACCATCGGACAGTCGGAATGTTTGCCGCTCAATCAACCATGCCATGTCCTCGAGCTCCATAGAATGGATGCCTCCTTTGTCTGCCCCCCTTGCCGACAGCCGGAGCAAGGGCCCCCGCGATCTTTGAACGGGTTGGCTAATTATCAGGAAAAATCTAGGCCCCACAGTTCGTTTGAGCCAGCGCGCGTTCCCTTCAGAAAATCCAGAACAAACACCTTCAATTGTTCTCGATGCTCGAGGATGAATTCACATCTCGAGACAGAGGGGGAGGCGCAGCTCAATCCTTAACATCATAACATCGCAACTGTATGTAGTTGGGAAACTTGTTATCTAGCCCGTGTGCTTTGACGGCGGTCGGAATTTTATTCCAGGCTCCAAGGAAGTTATAGACGGGACCCACATCCGCGATCGGGTCTCAGTCCTTGTTCAGAAAACAACAAAAGAGCAACTCACATGCATTGACCAACGGGTTGGCTGTACAGAGTAGTCTTTGGTGGTTCACGCTGTCATGATACCATGATATCATACGATTCATGTTAGTTTGTTGGCCGCATAAGAAACAAATGTCCACAAAGGGATTTTATGCGAGATTGGTAATATCGCATGTAATTGTCTTGCTATGACATATCTATCGGTAAACCGTGGATTTACCCATATAGCGCATAGATTGTTATAGCGTTCAGTTGATCAAAGACAGTGAGCTCGAGCGTCCTCGGATGTAAATACTGACATTGCATACTTTATGTTAGTAACTCGACATGATATGATATCAATCCCATTAGTAAATCAACCGAAGCAATCTCCTCCCTAATTGCTTTTCAATCAATGTTAATATCGAGTTCATTCCAACAGAGCCAAAAAAACGCCGAATGGATAATACCGTCCCCCTTAGCGAAGCGTATACCACCACGTGAAGGCCTGAAACTCGACCTCCAGGAATGGGTCAAGGATGATGCCTCCAGAATGTTCCCGTCTTCACCAAAAGCTTTCTCTTGGCCGCCGTTAGAGGTTGCTGATCGAGCGGCATCTACACAGCCTCACTCTTTTGTTCTATCTGTAACCTGTGATGTTACGGGCACTCACCTCTTTTAGACTTCTAACCGTGTATGATTCTATTACCGTCCGTTCGGGACAAGCCCTATATTCGCAAGATTGTCCTCATAGAAACCTAAACGAAGGGGAAACAAAAGCGAGAACCTGCAAGAGGAATATACCCACGGTCCGAGGCGGTCTCAGATCGAAAGCATAGTTGGTCTGGTACGGTTTCATCGAACTCTCGACGAAGAAAGCGGACAGGGGTTTTGGTCCTTCGATGCCCACTTCAAATGAAGAAATTCCACCACACTTCCAACACAAAACTACGGGACGTCCAAACTTATACGAACTCCGCCCCCAAAGTCGTTAAGTCCAGCAGAATGTTGCGGACCTAACATAGTTATATTACCGAGGGATATAGAACCGAGTGCCCAGCTGACTTGGTTCAGCATTATGGCCCACTTGTTAGTTGCTTTGATATGAACTTAGAACCACAGGGAACAGTGGTGGGTCAAGAGTATCCCAAGAAATAATTCCAGCCCAATATTAATCCATCTTCGTGGATCGATTACTGGCGGGAGCAAAAGATGAATCAGTAGAAACAGAATGGTCTAGATACCAATTGAAAGAAAACGCCTATTTACAATTGACTCCTCTATAGGACCTTGATAAGAGCGGCTTTGCGCTATGAAAAAATTGGACTCTTGGTCCGACTTGGAAATCCACCCTGTGAACATCCAAGGAATGAAAGAAAACCCGATATCAAAAATAAAGTAAAAAAGATGAACACCAGTATCCAGCTATCGCTAGAGTAGAAACTCCTTAATTGCTTTCCGCGGGGCCGAGTTTCCCCCCTTCTCCGTGGCTCTTTCACCACATCTAATGAGGGTTCCCTAGTAACTACTAGCGAGAACCTTTAACTCCGCAGCAACTGTAGGTGGAAGCCTAGAATCGATCTAGCAGGACAATGTATACTTCCTCGCACCGTTAGTCCATGAGACCCCAAAGCGAGTCTCAGCGACCCCCCCAGACTTCCATTGCTCATCGACTGCAGAGAACCAAAAGAAGGGCTTGCCCGTCGATCGCATCCAGCATGCAATAGCCTTGAAGTATTGTCTAGCATTGGGGACTGTTGGGACAGCCTGACCGATAGTCTTCCCCTTAGAAGGCCAGCCGGTCTCGCCAACAATCAATGTTTTTCCAGCCATTTTGGCTCCCAGCGCCCACCAACCTTGTTGGAAAGCTTTGAGGGCCAAGTCGACTCGAGAGCCACCATAGTCTAGAGATATCTATCGTCAGTTCTACATCCAAATCAAAGTCTCAATCATAAACTAATTCTTACATGGATAACTAGTAAGTAGCACAGCATCGGAGGCATCAAGAACTTGTTGGTTCGCCGAGTTGAGAAGGGGAGCGATTCCTTCACTTGTGCCGATCGGAACGTTGGTCTTGCCATATGAGTTCTGGATCATGCCTTTGACGTCCTATACCCAACGAGCATGTTAACATACCGAGTCTCAACATCTACGACACCTGTGATAGAAGGAATTGATTCCATTTCTTCACTTACCCAGATGTATCCGGCCAATTGACTCGAAGAGAGACTTCCCCGGAAAAGCTCTTCACTGCCCACAGAGACGCCGAGGATGAGGTTGCCATTGCTCCCAAGGATTTGGCGACCTAGTTCGTTCTTGTCGCTATCAAACTATTGGTCGGCAGCGGCATCAGCAGACTATTCTTAACACGAACGCTCTACGAGAAAGACCCCGTGATGGGAAGCGCATGTTGCAGATTGCATCAAGTCGAGTTTGAATAACACTTACGGTAGTGCGAGGTGTGGCCCACAATCCAGCCCATACCTTGATACCTCCAACCTCCTTTGCGGCTTGCAAGGCGTTTTTCAAAGCTGAACATTGGCTGGTAGTGAAGATCTTGACAACAGTGAAGGAGAAGTGCGAGCTTCGGCAGGCCTTTACTTGCTTCAATTCATTCCTCCAGTCCTGCAGGGTCTTGCAAGCACCGGTGTTCTACGAAACTATATCAGCTACAGTTCACAATTGCTAAAGGAATGGGTTATGTCTTGTAGTACTAGCACACAAGGATAAAAAAATTCCTAAAAGAGGGTTGAACTCACAGTATATGCTCCGACATTAAACCCAGCAAAGTACCCGACGGTCGGCCGATGTACCGTGCCTCTAGCACGAAGCTCGTTCCCGTCAATAGTTGGTACTGTAAGGTTTGATGGTACTGAAGTTCGGTTCCTTGTTAGCTACTAACAACAAACTGTTGGTGCCTAGTTCAAGGGTAGTACTTACGAAGTGGAGGTGCTACCTCGGGAACTGGAATGGAGGGGTTAAAGGGAGAACTCTTCAATGATCTTGCCTCAATCTCGACGTTAACGGGGTGTGCAAGACCCATTGTGAGGAAAGTGGCGAGGACTGGAAGTCCGGTGATGGCTTTTAGGAAAAGCATGATGATAGTCAACGGCAAAGTGCTATATAAAAATAAAAAAAAGCTGGATGCGGTTGATCAATTGAGGGAGGGATGGAACTATATCGAAGTCACGCTGATGAATTGACGAATAGGTCCTTCGGTTTGATGGATATGGGTTAAAGGGGAGTAATGTTCGAGGAATATGTTGATCGAGGTGGAAGTAAGGAAGGAGGAGCTGCGTATTGCTATTCGATCGAATTCGATTCAATCCAGCCTTTTTTTTTACAATGAAGTGACCTCACTATATGGAGTGTCTCTGAGAACTTTTGAGATAGCGAAACTGAAAAAATAACTGTACAACGGCAAGCCGATGTCGAAATTCAAGATCAAAAAATAACAGAGTACGGGTTAAAGGAGTGTAACTGTCGAACTTGCGACTTTGCAACGATACTACCGGAATCGATTGCACTACGGTATTAAATCTAGAACAACGTGATCAAACACGGGACCCAGGATACTTATATACTTTGACCATGGTGTTGGGTGTGTATCGTGGCCTATCTTTCAAATTTTCAAAGTGAGGGGACGGTACTGGCCAGCTTACGAATTTGTGTCAGACATTGCAAAATTGACCGAGGAACGACAAAGGCGTCTGCCTCTAAGCCGGTGGGGGCGGCTTTCTCCCTTGCAATCCTCTGCCCGGCAGGGTGCACAGGCCCTATCAGATGCAAGGTACGGAGGCACTCTCTATGTATGTACCTGCAGATATCCATTCACGGAGGAGCTGGGCCTACATACCTACCTACAGCCTACATACATATCTGAGTGCATTATCATTGCATGAGCGATATTGATCCTTCCATCTTACTCACTGCGGTTTAAGTTTATGCAAACGCCTCCCGGACTTATATCTTTGAGTGTTTCCCGGTTCTCGGTTCTCTTTCACTGGACCTCTTCTCCGGTCCTGAGAGGACATTATAAAACGGTGCTTAAAGTGTCACATATCTCAATAGGAGTACGGAATCTATACAATTTTATTGGTGCTTTATATCCAATAAGGTTCGGGAAGGACTCCGAGACTGAGAGGAGGCGGACTAGCTGAGCTGAGGCGAAATCAGATTCCGTCAAGGGGACCATAAAGATGTGAGCTGGCGCCGCAGGAACTTGCAGGATTTGTTGAGAAGCACATGCGCATATGCAAAGGAGCTTCGAGTCCCCCCCAAACGGCGGCTTTTCCCACCCCACCTGTTCCACATAACTTCGCCCTGCCAGCTGTTGAGCCTTCTGCGATCCGGTCATGATTGGCTAGGTGCTGATGAGCCCAGATGGCGAGGCCGAAGCTACTGTCAGGGGTAAAGCTTAAGCGAAAGATTCAGGAACGAAGCGGCCTTCCGGCCAATATTCAGGAACACCAATCAAGCGGCTCCACGAGGCCAAGTGGGTGGTTCCCCAAAACCCGGGCCGGAAAAATTGACCGGTTCGGAGGGTGAGATTTACCCATTTTCTTCTGTAACTGTCTACTGTGTCGAGAAATTTCTTTCGAGAAAATTTTCCATTGAGGCAAAGAATTTAAAATGCCTCGTTCTTTCGGAATATCTCAACAGCTCCACTTCGTTGCATATTGAAACGTGGGTGTTAACGAGGGACGAAAGACACAAGCACATATAAGATGAGCTTAAGAGTACATATGCATACAGACAGGGCTCGAAAAAAAAAGTATATTAGTAAAATATTGGAAATGCGCTAGTAAACGGTATGACAAAATATCAGAGGTAAAAACGCTAGAAAACTGTGTCGAAGAAGTGAGGGGCAATATGCGTAATCAGTCAGCAATTTCGTCGGGCTTTGATTTCTCAAAAGGGTTGGGCCGATAGAGGCCCTGCTTTAAACCATACCTTTTGGAACAGAAACGATTCTAGACCTGGCCAACCCGACAGTTCGGTCACAGAATAAACCACCCATCACATATTGATAATATATATATCCTGATTAATTTCTATAATCTATGAAATGTAAATTCCAAACCTAGATATCGATCGAGTATACGAGTCAGTTTGGTAAATTAAACAAGTAATATCTATGATCAACTATACGAAGTGACCTACAAGTTTAAAGTTTATATATTTATATACACCCCTCACATGTCCCATATTCTTTCATCCGAGTCGACGAACATCGAGTCGGTATCGTATTGACTTGAGCTCGGTGGGGATGAGTAAGGGCTGCTAGGGTTAACCGGCACATGTACCTCAGCGGCAATATCCGAGACTGTCAACGTAACCACAGGGTCAATATTACTAGCTAGAATTGGCGTCGCTGGCTGGTCTGGGCTTGATCCTCTTCTCTTCTGGTGAGAATAATAGAATCCGGATTTATCTTCGAACATCTCTCTTTCGCGTTCGAAGGTGTTGGTATCATATCGCATGATTAAACCGCGGTCGTCAGGATTGTTCGCCATCTATGTACGTAAGTGGCCATCGTCATTAGTACAATATCTATCGGCAACTTCCCGCTTATAAAATCGTTGGGAAACGCACAACGGTTTGAACGTCGATCACGCATGCGGGGCGGCAGGAAACTTACAAATAGTCTGACGATCCAAAATCCATTGTCCCCAGTTACAATCTCCGCATTTAGGGGAAACCCGCTATTATACTTGTGGTAGGTTTGAATGATCGCGGTCATAAACTGGAGGATTGACGAGTCGGAAACGCAAAGCTATATTCGTTTACAAATGCTTTGTTAGTAACTTTGGCTTAAGATTTGTATCACCGACCGAGTTACTGATATATCATGGGGTAGAAGCGGCTAGTGAACTTAGTTCCTGGGAGAAACTTTGAACACATCCGAATATCTGGTATTTTTCTCCGGCTTTCAAATGGCAAAGTATGGACCTACCCCGTAGCAAAAAAGGTTAAAGGCCGTTAGAACAACAGAGGCATCGTTTAGGTGCGGCCATGTATATCTAAGGCGATCTCTCAAGAGGGTCATTGCCTTCATAGCATGTGAGTGGGTCATTTTGGTGAATACAGGCCAATGTGGGCTCTGTGTCAAAGCTGCATCGCCTGTCGATACGAGATGGTAGTGAGCATTTAAGCTTTGTAGCAGTATAAAGGCTAATCTTGGGCTTACGACTTACCGGCACTGAAAGCCATAACGGCATTGCTGGTCATATCATCCTGCAAAAACAATGCAATGTAAGTTTGATCCCCTTGACTATGATGCAACTAGTGCCGTTGCATTGCATCATGATACCAATCCCCATTCCTGACGAGTGGTAGGCGCAGTCACTTACCATCAATGCGATTTGCTGTGAATCGACATGGAAAAGACCCGAGATCATTTTTGCGAACTCCGGGCTGCACATCGACGCAAACGTCACCGGGCTACCCCAAAAGTTGGCAAACCTTTCTTGAAGACGGGCTGAATTGCTGTCTATAATCCGATAGGCGGGGGGTTCTCGTATCACTGCCATGGGCGACCGTCTTGGTGGATGCAACATCCTTCAAAATGGCAAAGCTTAGTTCTAGATCCACATTACGGGACTATGCGGCTCATGGTTAGGACCTACATTGCAAGGGCAGCATTTCTCACGGCACTAAGGTCATTTGTTTCAGGCCTTTGCGGTGGGGGTGAAGCAGACGCAGACGACAAAGTGGGTATAAAGTCATCTTGGTCATGAAAACGCCTGTTACTGTGGCGCATCAACGAATCTTAGCCGCCGTTCCTCTTATGGGGTTTTCTGCTTTAAAAAGCTATTTGAAGCACCTTTTACTGGAAGTTGGGGGGGTTGTTTCCTCTTCTGCTTCACGTTCTATCTTCTCATTCCTAGCACTCAAAGGTTGCGAGCATTGGTACCCATGCTCCTGGCACCTATTGCACTTCGCTCCTGGCCATACTCTGCCCTCCGGCAGACACTAAATATCGATTAGTGAGCCATAAATGGGACCGATTTTATCGCGTTTCAACTAATTCAAGTACGCAAGCCACAGAGTTGGGAAACGTACCTTTTGTTTGTCCAACCGACACCGACTACATTTTAAGATCTCCTTGTGTTTTTTACCTTTTTCTTTTGGCATGGGGCCGGCACGAGAAGGCGCCCATGCGATATGCACGGGCAGCGAAACGGTCTACTTGCTTCGCAACTTTGACTTGGCTGGGTGGTGCGGGAGAGGCGGCGTGTGTCGTCGAAAAGCGAACCGGTGCCACTTGGACAAGGGCTCAGCGACCCCAATGTACCAAAACCATGCAAGTGTCCACAGATCAGTTGCAGCTCCGCAATATTTGTATCTCGCAATTCTCTCTTTTGATGGTTTGCTTTTGAAGAAGCCGATCTGCCGGACTTTATCCAAAAAGCTTAGCCTGAGACAAAATACCACACTCCTTCTCAAGAAGAAGGCTGGAGTTTGAGATGCTAGATGCTTCCTTATTCACTGTCCGTATATGGATCCGACTCGAAAGAAGACTTTTTTCCTCGGTTTCACTTGAGAAACGGGCCGGTTAGAGAATAGGAAGGAGCCTCCCAGAGCCTTTTGCTAATTCTACGAGTCTGTTGGCCGCCGATAATGCCCCGTGAGACCTATCGTAATAGGTGTATTTAACAGCGTGGAGAAAGTGGACAATGAAAGGTCGTTCGCAATTTTGTCTTGGCAATATGCAAGGGTGCCCAAAGCCGTAAGGGCGCACGGGCGGGAGATCAGCTTTGATATAAAGGTTCTGGCCTAGACAGGTGAGCCGGTTGACCGACCAGGAAAAGGATATTCGAAAGTTTCATTGTTCTCAGATTCTTTGATTTTGTATTCTTCCCAAGTCTGGTTCAGCGCCTAGTTTTTGGAAACCTGGAATCAATATCACCTAAGCTTCAGCCTTTTTTGAAAGAAATGTGCGGAGACGACCATAACCGACAAGGGCCCGCACCGCCTATCTCCGCCTCATGAACTCGGAGCTCCTAACTCACCTGCATCTCTTCAACACACACAAACGTCTGGACTTCGCGGTCGCGGTCGATGTAGTGTTTTTGGTCCAAACAATCGTCATCTTATGACGAAGACTTAATTCCCTCTCTTGTCGATATCGTCGTTATCGTCATTCAATGACAAAGCAGATAGGAATATGCATCGACTCCGCCGTCAGCATGGCTTTACCGGGCTTAGCGCTGCTAAATACAGGCCTTGTGTCCTTCGGCTGTGATGTCATTTACTGTGGTCGATGATATCTTCTCAGTGTACAGATTGGCCTTTTATATACCTGGCCTCCCGTCTGGAGAAGGACTAGCCGAATACATGTGAGTTCGGGCCTTCGGAACCCCACGTTTCTGACAATTAGGCGAGGCGCAGGATCTAGGTCATCAATGTTCGGGTGCAGTGCGCGCGCGTCGAAATCTACATCAATTGAATTATATATATTCCATGACGATACAGAATCTTCCATGGTTGGAAATGGGCGGTTTTCTACGGCCGAAAAGCTGACGGAATACATGCAAAGGTCGTATGATTTGCATGGCCATGGCTCTGTTTGAGGAGTTGTGTCTCTGCAACAGGAACCCGATAGGCCTGTGTGTTATGCTGCATATGGGATTTCGGACAAGGGATATGTATGCATATGAGGTTCCGCAGAATCGCATGTGGGCGTGGCTTTCGGCGATCCTCGGAAATTAAATTACACGAATACAATTAGCCCAAGCCCAGATGACTGGGCTCGTTGCCTTGCGCTTTCAGTGTCATAATTATGCTATAATATATACGCGAAGCCGCAGTCGCGGTTGGTTCTAATCAATCCTCAATAAGCTTACTCTAGGAGTGCTAAGAGTTGGAAATAAAAGTATAGCCGAATAGCTCGATCGAGGCAGCGCGATTCTAAAGGGTTCTAGAAGTCAGTCCCAAACCACTCCGAAAAGTCTATTCGCAGCTGGTCAGCTTCGAACAGGGACAAGGGTTTTCGGGTTAGGCATGGATTAAGCTCCATCCATTTTGATCGTGGTTGAAGTGATACCTATCTTGTCAGGCTCGACTCTTCGATGCCTCGAAACACTGAGATGGTTCAGGCTCCAGCCTTATATCTATCTTGGCGTGCATATCCGCGAATTCGTATCAGTTAATTACGCGTAATATCACAAGTTCAACTGCGAATGAAGTCCAATATCAAGATATACTGAGTCAAATCCGCTGAATTCCATGCAAGGTGAAACATCAAGAGTAACTCGATAGGATAGGTGCAGAACATTTACTTAGCCATTCTATAGATCTAGATTTATCAGATCCTTAACCGTTGAATGCTAGCTGCATATGCGCATGTTGGATCAGCCCACAACTAGCTATATTATACGAGTCTACCAGTTCATCTTGTGATCACACATATTAGATTACAAATGGGCCCAAAGAACTCGACTATTGTCATAACAGGTTTTAAACTTGTCTCGTACCCAGACCTGGAAGTTGAGTCGTCAGGAGATTTGTGTTATATTAATATATATATATATATCGTCACATTAGTATATGGAGGATAACAGGTCATCAAACGAGGTCTGCGCAATATTAATATTATTACCCTCACTTTATATTTTGCAAATATTTGGGAAACTGACAAGTCAGCCTTCAATACGAGGATGGTTCTTTGACAGCTAACCTGGTAACCACAAAGTCAAAGTTAATGCTATATCCCTTAGATGAAAAAGGAACTTTAGTTGGCAATTTTGCATTATAGCCTTTCGTTTTGCAATATTTAGATGGCCAGTTCTAAGACTAAATATTGCAAATGAAAGAGTATCTGAAATCAGAGCGATTCGAGTTTCATCAATATTATGTTATTGATATCATGCATCGAAGCCGTTGGCAAGCCTCGCTAGAACTTCAAGCCTTTAGTTTGCCGATCATTCTGCGTAGAAAGTCAGAGGCGCATACTCTGCAGATCTGTGAACATAATTACATAGCATATTTATTGTAATTAATTTGTTATTAGTCGTGAACGTACTGTAAAAATGTAAGGCCTAAAATCCTGACCGAAAGATTAAATACAAATCGCATAGTATACATATATATACGTATACAGGGGAGCGGGCTTTTACAAAATCTCATATCCGTACATACGTTACACGCATACGAGTGCCACTAGAACCAGCTTTCATATGCATAGTACACGGGTACAGGAACATTGATGAAATGGCTGGCGAAATCGGCACGTCGACTCCTGATCTCGAAGATGCTACTCTAGCGAAATTCGACAATCTCGTCGCAACAGGAAAAATTATATGGGGCCCTTCCGATCCTGAATATAGAGACACAGGGCTTATTTACGAGATTGGACTGCTAGAGAATAGTTATGAGTTTCCAGTAAGTCCAATCCTAACTTACCAGCTCCGCTGCAATGCTGCTGTGTAGGCAAATTGCTTATTGACACACACGTACATCACTGATCCGGCCGTCGACGCGACGAACAGGTCGAATTTAGGGTAGCACCAGCTTTTTCAAACAGACTAGATCCAATTCCATCCTATGTAGCCGGTAACAGCAAGCCCGCTCTATTTACCGGCCCGGATCCTGCTCTTGTGGCTGCAAGAATTGGGGAAACCCATACATTAGCGTTTTTCAAATGTTGCGTTCCCCGTCCGCATCTTGTCTTATATCCAAACCAATTTGAAGGGCAGAGTGCCAACCTCACAGAACAAGACCTCCATGCGGCATGGCAAGTTTTAAAAGCGTTCCCGAGAACCCCGTTGATGATGATCTACAATTATGGTTCGGCGAGCGGAGGTCCCCAGGGCCACAAACATATGGAGATGTTCCCGAAGCCTGGACACTCAGGTTTCAAGCTGTTTCCGGACCTAGCCAGCCTCAAACAAAGTTAGAATATAACCCCTAATGGCATACATAGGCTATGAGAGATTACTGTAGCTAACAGTCAGTTCTTCTCAGGAGATGTCGTCTCGGTACCTACTATGCCATATAAAAATTATATAATAGCACTTTCAGCACAAACCTCACCCGAAGATCTTGTGCAAAAATACAACACCATTGTTTCTTTGGCTACACACGATCTTTTGTTTCACAGAAGAACGTCCTATAATGTAGTTATGACAAAAGATTGGATCATGGCTATTGCAAGGAAGTATATTGGTCATCCAGGCCTTGAGGTGGACGCTGCGGGTATGATTGGAATGGTCTGGGTTGGTAGCGAGGAAGAAAAAGAAGCCTGGATAGAGATAGGGCCGACCAATTATCTGGGACTCCTCGGGATACCACCAGAGTTTGTATGATTCATAATGTAGCTAGATCGATCGCGATATCGATTAGATCAGTAGATCATGGCAGCTGCGCACATGGTTACCATCCTATCATCCTCCAGAGTACCTTACAGCTAGTGCCACCTGCATGTCTGCAGCAAAAAACAAGAACTCGAGATGAGTTACAATAATGTACCTAGGGAAATAGACAAATAAAAAACCCACAATATACAGCTAAGTTCAGGACCAGATGGACAATCCAAAAGAATAATCCTTGTTTCAAAATATAGCACAACTAAACGATAAACGCTACACATGGAACCGTACTCTAATTGGAAGTGAAGTCTGAGCAAGGTCAAAAGTCGAAACAAGGAGAGCACATTTTCTGTAATATAGATGAGAAAATGAACCTAGAGAGAAAAGGGAACCCACGAGCTCCTTAGTCGAGCGAAAAGGGCAAAGGGGAAAAAAAAAAATCCACCAGCCCCAAGGTGACTTGAAGCTTTCAACGATCTTGATGAGAGTGGGATTCGAACCCACGCACGGTTACCCGTACCAGGATGTCACTTGTTAAGGTATAACCTTAACCTGGCGCCATAGACCAACTCGGCCATCTCACCGAAGTTTGTGGATGAATTGATGTCGTCTGAGTTCTCCAATGCATATATAAAACTCTTACCTTTCTGGTGCACTAGCCTCACATCCAAATCCCATTCCTAGGCTTAGAATCAAGTTGTAGAGCATTCATTGAGCACATTCAAGAGCTCACAATGTCTCCCCTAGCTTTATGGCAAAAAAAAAGCGCGCATCTATAGACGGTGCCCTGTACGGTTCGGAGTGGAAGGTGGGCCGAAAAATTTTACGGCAGGGATTTTGTGTTGTCCCCTGTCGTATTTTAGCGCCACCAATCCTGTTTCAGGTTAGCGTGGCACAAGGGAACACAGACCATCGTCATCAATTCAAGGCCATCCTCGAACCGACGCTACTTATTTCTTGTTAGATTCTTCAAACACCTCGACATCGTCTCCTAAACCACCATTACAGTATCCTAAGCTACTACAGCCCGAAATCTGAACAACAGAGGGCAGCATAAGATTCGGAGGAATCCTGATCGTTAAACCGCCATGGCGACCCATCCACTCCTATAGTTTGTGCCATCCATTCCCCGGCTTTGACGTGTAAACCATGAAGCTAACTGCTTTCTAGCACATGTGTCGCTCATCGCACGACTGTTCTGGCAGAATACACGCCTTTCCCGTCCTCCTCTAAGAACTCATCGTCCGTAGCCCAGATAGCGTCGGTGGTTCTCCCCAAGATCTCCCACGACCAGCCACAGAAACTCACGTACACATATGGCGAACATCTCATCAACTATGTCTCGACGTCTACATCCGCGTCTTCACTCACGTTCCTCCTTGTTACGGATAAGTCCGTAGCAAGGAAAACCTCATTCGGGTTCTTACAGAAGGTCCAGGAAGAATTCGGTCTCAAGTACACACCGGCTATGGTGGAGGATGCTCCTCCGTATGGTTGTGCCGAGTTCAATAAAGTTTTGAAAGAGCAGGTTCAGATCTATGCCGCTGGGAATGGGGAGGATCTTGGTGGCAACAATGCACGAAACGTCCAAGCCGAAATCGACGCCGTGAGAGGGATCATGACAGAAAACATCGAACGAGTTCTGGAACGAGGGGAGCGAATTGACCTTCTTGTTGATAAGACCGATCGTTTGGGAGAAGGCGCTCGGGGCTTTAGGGTTGGTGCGAGAAGACTACGGAGGCAGATGTGGTGGAAGAACATGAAATTGATGGTTCTCCTCTGGGTTGTCATCATTTTCTTAGTCTACCTATTCGTCGGATTTGGGTGTGGTTTGCCTGGTAAGCCTCTTGAAATAATATCTCTATGATGGGCTCCGGTCCTTTCACGGAACTAGCATTAACTCGGTTTTACCTCTAGGCTGGCAACGATGTATCGGAAAATCGAACTAATTAGTCCATCAACTGTACAAGTGTCTTGACGATTTGGTCATTTGGGCGGGTTTACTGTAGCAGGTTTGGAATGCATTTGTTGGAACACAGGCGTACAACTATTGTTTCTCTATGGCACGTATCAGTCATTTTTTTTTTTTTTCAGGACATCATCGGTTCTTTGCATTCTTGAGCGAATGATGTTTATGCGCATGTCTATTGTATAACTAGTTTCACTCGCGCGCACACTCTCTCCTTATTGTTTTTGGCATTATTTCCGGCATTAAGATATCATAATACTTGATTTTTCCTGGATTGGAAGCTAGATTTTTCCCAGCTTTGTATGAGCTGTGTGCTTATTTTGCACTGATAACGTTGCTGATAGCCTAGATACAAGAATGGTCACTACCTATGATAGCAAAGTTTGAAAACTTGATCTTCCCAAGTCCCAGCCTGAACACAACGTGAATAAACCTGGATCTGGCGTTGATAATGGTACGCAGCCTAACAGTTAGGTCGAATGCGGTAGCAGTATTAGTGGTTAATTTGACCAGTAGAAATCTAATCGATGCTCGACACTGACCAGGGGCGAAGCTATCACATAGCTCATGCATATTGATCAATGGCAATGGTTAATTTGGGGTATTTGCAATGCCCTAACCATAGCCTCTGGCTGATACCTAGTAGCCTCGAATCCCTTTCTTGCTTCTAGACGAAATATGCATACCTAAATGTTGGTCATATGATCATGCGCCCCGGTTCCCAGTACTCTACCGCCATAATTATTTCGCGTGCTTGTTCCATTACATCGAAAGCGATTTCAGGGCCATCAAGATTAGTTTTGTACAGAGAAATATAGATATTCATATAGAATAAATTCCCAGGTTTCAACTTTTTACCGGCTTACTTGACGTCAATACATCTCGTATGTATCATATCTTATCACAGAGATATCACCCATAAGAAAAATCCTAACTGAATTATCGAAGTGCATTGCCGATCAAATTGAGAAAGAAAGCTTCGTTTTTTCTGGGAAGTATCGATATTTCCACCGGTCTTGCATATATGCATATGTCGAACGATTAGGCAGCAGCGATTAGGTATACTATCCTGTGCGACGAAGCTTTCGGGACCTGTCGAAACTGTGTTGTCTGCATAAAATACAACGTATTGCACGAAATCTTCGAGTAATTGAGAGGTTCCTTGAGCAGTTATGAAGACAAAATGTAATATCTTAAGTATAGTATGATCAGAAATTGCCTAGTAACTATTCGCCCTGCGCCTCGAATACCAGAAGTTCATATCAGATACTATATCTTTAAATCTTAGTAATTAGTGTCATTGTCCGGTGCTTGATCATTGCAGGGCGAGCTATCCGGTTAAAAGCTCGCCTCCAAGTTGTTTAGCGAAGAAGGCGCAGCACTATCACAAATTCCGATGCTCCGACCTCGATTTTCTACTTCTCGAGCTCTTTCTTTCGACCTATCCTGAGGCAGTGTTAACAATCTCTGCTGCCTATCCCGTGAACCATCACGTTGGTTAAGGCCTCATGAGCATCTGACCCCAGCATGGCCCAGACCAAGCCCGCCATGGCAAAGTGTCCCGTTTCTTCGGCCGGACATCCAGGCGAGTGGGCCGAAAGCTTCGATAGTTTAAATGAGTGAGCAAGTCCGCAGCATGTTCAGCTCACGGAGCTTCATCAATTAACTGCATTGCGTCGTATGTAAACTTCAGAGTCGACTTTAGTTTTTTGATCCTTCACGGCCCCGCTCTGGTCACGGTTGCATCCAACGTGGATCGGATGAGTTTGCGCTAGCTAGCCATCCGCCTAACAACGCGGAGTAATTGTTGCGGCTTCGAAGGCCCGGACCGTTAACCTCATACTTACGAGTACGAGACTGTTATCTACCCGTATCTTAGATTCCCATTGCAAGTTAAAAACTGCAAAAATGGGGATGGAAGACACCTGGTACGATTATTATCGGGGTCCGTCATCGGCCCCGAGCTTCTCAGAGAAGTTTACACCACAAGCTCCAAATTTGACGATCACTACGGCTTCTCCCGCACCGTTGTCACCCGCTCCGTCTGCCGCTTTTGATCAACATGCCGGACTTGACTATGCACCAGCGTTACTAAATAACGTCTGGAGAGAAGATGAAAGGAGGGCGGCAATAAAGGCAAAACATGTAAGTAAAAAATGCGGCACGCTTCTGCAGACCACGCATTGTGCGTCTGCACCTCTTTGAGCGGTGTTACGAAAGAGGAAATGTCTACTTATTTCTTCGTGGCTTTTTTTTTGCTAATCTGGAACATGCATCGCATATAGGGACGAGAACGACAACTCATTGGATTGATTCTTGAAGTTCTTTGTCAAATTGCCGGATTCGCCTGTGCTATTGTATTTGGTATCTGGGCTGTCAAGAGCTACAATGTTAGCGTTGTAGCTCTCAAAGTACAGACTGTTGCGAATCAGTTAGCTCTCCGGAGCCTCTGTGCTGGCGATCCGGTATGTTCCACAAACCATAATATGGCATAATATTTACTTATTGTGAGCTTTCTACTGACCTTTGACTTGTTTCTCTAAAGACGCTTACCAATGGCCCTCATGCCGAGCTTTGTGCACGGGTACTGCTAGCAAATCCAGAAAATCTATGGGATGCTGGCTATATGAGTGATCCCATGATTGGCACAGGAATTGCAGTACCTAAACTGAGCCTTGGGGGCATAGTCGGTATAGTCATTGGAAGTGTAGCAGCAATTCTCGTTTGCAACATCATATGGGCAGTTTGGAGGAGGAGGAGTATGATCATGCAATTGAACAGCCATGTGGGAACAGACCTCGCAAATCTCGAGGCTGGAAACGGATCCGGACTGACTCCACATGGTACTATCCCTCAGCTATATATGAACGCAAAATCGAAAAGTAGTGCAGGTACGAGTTCCGTTGGAAGTACCAGTACGGTGGCCGTGTCGTCGACACCGTATTCTGGGAACCCCCTCACACCGAGCACCACCCCGTCGACGAAGAAGCAGTGGACACAGCCGTCGCACGTTTTGCAGATTTATTGATCAATTGATAAGCAGCAGAATGGATGTACGTACGCTTGTAGTTTCTTCATTTGAGTTTGAATGTTTAATGCAGCTCTTGAAATTTAGCAGATCTGCAGTGGTAATGATTGAATCCAATCGAGATCCCAGAAGATCTAGATCTCTGAATCCTTGCAATTGAAATGTGGTAAATCGAGATGTAAGCCCTAGTTCTGTGGTTGGAGTCCCGCTGTAGAACGGAGGCTCTAGGATGTTTAGTGTCGTCGCCGCGCCACGATCAGTCAGAGTTACTCTCGGGCTGGTAAGTTCGAAACGCGAAAGGTAAGGATTAAACGAGGTGAATAGTCTAACCGACCAAAAGCAGCGATCTACGAGCAGCCTATCGATAGAGTCTATCGCTAAAAGTTTTTGAATGTAGCCTAGGCCCTGCATTAACTCTGCATGAAACTATAGGCCAGAGAGGGGAATTCCGTGTGCCGTAGATGTATATGTAAAAGCATGTACATGTATATGTACTGTGCAAAAAGCTTAAGGTACAAACGTCCCGCTTTCCTAACGCGAGGCCGTCAGGTACCTCGAGATTTTGCAACATGCAACGCAAATCCCTAATCACATTGCCCGAAACAGCCACAGTCCCATACATGGCACCCATTCTTTTTTCCAGGCTGCCTACACCAAGTACCATGTGGAACCTCGGAGAAAGTTTTCTGGCAGGGTAGGTTATTTTTGTTTTATCCTATTCGTTCATATTTACAGAAATCGTTCCTGTATAACCACACTGTTCAAATCTGGTTCCTTGGGCCGGCCGTTGTGCAATTGTGATCCATCGGGTCGTGGCCCAAAGGCCAATTATTTCCAACATTGAACGATTAGCGATTGTGTGCCCCGAAGGTCGGACATATAACAGTGAGATGATGTATTACACGGGATAAAAGGTAATTAACGTGGACACCGCATGTCTACGGCATGGAGATATATATTATGAAGTTTTATATATCTCTGAGGATGTGTGTCTTTTAGGGATGCCAGGAGCCGGTTAGAATTGCACAACGTCTATCACTCGGCTGTGAGTGGATAGGTTTCATTTGAGACGTGTCTAAGATTTCTTCCGTCGGAATCTGGACCTAACTACTTGTTACCTGAACCTTTCGAGGCCGGGGGATAGTTGAACGCGAGCCGCTGTTTTACGGAGTTTTCGAAACCGGTCAACTTGGTTCGCTAAGATATGTTGTTTGAATATAGTAACTTGTGCTATAGGTATACATATTTGGATACTTGGAAGTACTTTAAGTGTTCGATGATATATTTGTGATTGGTATATCGATGCAAGTTTCGCTAAGTATATATACAAAAGGCAATATGTTTTTTTTGTAATCAGAAACTCCCGCTTTCCCAAAAGGTATACATGTTCTTTTGTATGTACAAACGCAAGAAAAAACAAAGAAAAGAGAATGCAATCCTTGAACCGACCTAGCCTATCCCACAGATGACACTGACAAATGAAAGCACAAAACAAAGGAAATTGAATAATTAACTCCAAAAGAGAATCGTTTTTTTTTTCGTAACAAATGGGACTCGTGATTGGTTTGGAGGGACTGTGGGTATCTTTTTTTTT
Organism: Orbilia oligospora ATCC 24927; assembly: GCF_000225545.1. NCBI lineage: Eukaryota > Fungi > Ascomycota > Orbiliomycetes > Orbiliales > Orbiliaceae > Orbilia > Orbilia oligospora. The sequence continues at coordinate 1,924,018 of NW_011645633.1, read as the reverse complement.
TTTTTTTTGGGTTTTAATTTATTTTTTTATAATTTATTGAGGATTTACCAGATCTCATCCTCATCGTATAGTCTTGTGATGGCATCCTCGTAGTGATGATCCCTATCAAGGTAGCCACTAAGGAATGTGGCATTTGACCTTTGCCTGTCGTGGTGTGGAGATGTTGGAGATGGAGGAAGAGAAGCCTCCATTGGGAATGGGTCGGATGGAATTGGAATGGAAGGCGAAGCTGTACGGGGCGATGGTGGTTCGGATTCTTCATCGGCCCTCAAGCTCAGATTCAGTCTTTCGGCGACTGCTGGTGGTAATGCTACCATTTGCTTCTCAACCTCTCCATCAGGTTGTGTGACGGTGTACATGTACCATCGTCTATCAGTAAGTTCGTAGACTTGGCTTTGTCGCTTGTTCTGGTAGGAGCTTCCGGAGTTTCTACTCCTGGCGCTCTTTGCACTCTTTGCGCTTTTGATAGAGAAGAGAGAAGGTCTTCTGGTTGCAGTCTTCTCGATCTTCTCGATCTCGCCCTTAGACGAACGTCGGAAGATAGTCGGGATGCAAGACATAATCATTTTGATAGATGTCTTGATATTGGATGATATAGGATGTATTTTTGAGGGTTGAATGCTTATGGAGCCACGAGATGACTCCAAAGCCAGGATATATAATGATATATATGTAAAAGGAGAAGGCTGGATTCCTTGTTGCTATGTGCCCTCCAAAGTTCAAGTCGGGTTTGTTAATTGATTTTTCGGTAGTATTCACAGCTCAGCTGATTTGGTGTGATGTGATGTGATGAGATGAGGTGTGATGTGATGTGATGTTGTGATTTATTTAGCCTCTGATGTTTAGGGAGGTAGAATATAGAATGGTGAGGAGGAGAGATCAAGTGAGAACCCAAGGAAGCGGATGCCCGACCTTAAGTATCAACCCAGGAGAGATGGTGAGTTTATAACTCCTCAAGGAGATTCTGCAGTGGGGATGGTGAGCGGAAAGTTATAGGAGGCGAGAGGCCTATGCTCGTTCCGAAAGTTTGGGACTGGGTCTCCTCCTTTCTAGGACCCCCTGGCGAGAGGGTGGGCCCACCTCTAGGCTAACTTGTTTCCTCCCACGCCCAGGTTAGAAATCTCTCATGAAGAAAAAAAAAAATCTTCCTTGTACAATTTTGACTCCGGTGAGGGGTTAGCGAAGGTCACGATTTCTTCAAGAGGGTCCTAACTCAAATGGGGGTCACTCTACAAAAGCCAGAGCCAGTGGACCGTTTCCTAGCGGTTTGGCGTAAGGAAACGGCCAAGTGGAGGAGGTGTGGGAGACGAGGGCAAGGGTCTACCAAATTGATGGCGCCTTGGCAGTCTATTAAGTGATAGTCATGAATTTCCGGTAACGCACGGGGGATCGGCTTTGGCTAACAGCCAAAGTACAGAATGCTTCGTGTACACTTTGTTTATTTCGTCCCCGAAGACTACTTTTCTTTTTACCTGCGTAGATGTTGTCGGGGCCGAAGGCGGCAGTTATCGATAAATCCACCGTCGATGCACTCTGCACGCCCCAGTATTCCGATGTTAAATGTTGTTGGCTGCAGAATCTAGACTGCAATAATATCGCTGGTATACCCCCCCCCTTTTTTTTTGCGAATGACCCCCATTTCAGACCTCGCTTTTGGTAACCTTCGCAAAATTTAGTATATCTGTATGGGAAGCCACTCCTGGTCGATACCCTTGAACTGCATATGCACCCTCAATTCTGGTCCTTTGTTCAAATTGCAGCGCTAAAGGGTGCGGTGATGGCCGTGGGAAGAGACGAAGCGGTGTCCCAAACTTGTGCCAATTAATTCCCAGATTTTCAGAAGGAGGGCAGCCACAGTCCCGAGGAACCAGGAAGCCATCCATTTAGCAGATCGCCTAGCAAACCATCCATGTTCGGGGAACCGGACAAACCCCTTTGTTGGGTCCGTTTCGGCGAGCCCAGTCAGAGCTAACAACCTCGGATCCACCGGGTCTTCGCTAAATTCCCTGGCTCTCTGTCTCAGGACGGCAGGTGCAAAGGACTAATGGAAAAACTGGCCATTAGGGTTCTTCACTGAGGGTTTCGCGTCAGAAAACCAGCAAATGAAATTGAAGCGGAATGCCAATTCCTGGCGGGTGGAGCCACGGGACGTTGCTCTTGAACCCGAACCTTGACAGAATGCTGGGATTCCTCGTTCAATTTACACTTTGTCGGGCTCGATATTGCTTCAAAATTTGATCATGAGGTGAAATTTCTGTTCCAAGAAACGAATTCAAGAACCGGCACAAAGGTTGCCTCGAGTGGGCCGATATCGATAGCAATATCAGAAGACAATAATGCATAATACAAAAGTAATAAGTAATAGAGAACTGTCCCGTCAGTCTGGCCACCTCGAAACTCTCGAGAAACGCTCGAAACGTTAACGTTGGAGAACAATAGGGATTGTCTTAAAAATGTGTTTCGGAGGTTAGATCTAGGCCCAAACGCTGATCCTGCCTGATAGAGAGTCTCATGCAGTGTACACTTGCCTCGCCTCGCAGTGACAGCTATTCGATTCGTCGAGTGCTCGAGTAGTCTTACCAGTGTAGAGTCGACTAAATCTAGTGGATAGCCAAGATTAATCTTAAAATAACCGCTGCTTCGATCTAAACTAGTAAATATCGCTTGAAGAAGAGCCTATAGGTATGTCAACCTTCAGAGTTTTCAAAATAGTCCCCGCTCGCTGCGCTGCTAGCTATAGCCACTGGTAAAGTTTTCCCGGGACAAATATTGCTTGGGGCTGGTATGGATTTCAAAAACCTTTTCCAAATTCTTCATTGCGAATCAGCAATGGATTCATTTTACAAACCGCGTTCGGAATTCTATTACCTCTAAGGTTTCCAAGATAGCGCCTATCCACACTGTTGGACCCCCAAGGTTAGATAACATTATCGAACCGGCCCGCCTGGCTGGTGGTGCCGAGGCTCCCAGGCCTATACACTCTCCACAATCTTTCCTTCTATTGGCCCGGAACCAAGATCCCCAGATCTCTGTCTCAGTGGGTCCCTAATCTAACCTATCAACTTGCATCTTTCCAAATAGTTTATTTGTGAAGTGGAGACTACGTTTCCATAAGATGTTGGAGGCTGAGCCCAGGTCGTGTCGAGATCTAGACCCCCAATGTCCTGCCAGAAAGGCTTGGTTCGCTTGCACTCTGATGTAATGGCGTCCTGATCTTTTTATGGGAAGTGCTTCCGACACGTAAGGGAAATCTATCGTCATCCGGCAGCCGATGCCCAAAAGTACTTATACACCCTGGTAAACCCGCCGAAATCGCGATCATGAAGGGTATAGTTCCTTTTTTTCCCCCTCTCGATGAACCTTTCGATCGAGAAAAACAATCCCAGATTATCCTCATAAGTATAGATTGACTACTCCTGTGCACAACTACATTTCAAAATATATATATATATATATAATTTGATGCCCGGGCACAAACACCGGCCGGTCGCAGCGACGGGATCAAAACACAGCACAAGTAAAGAATAAAGAATAGACTGGTGGCCACTGGTGGAAGAAGTCGAGTTGCGTTTATGCCCAATATAGTCATATCTAGCGGCTGAAATCGAAGTCATCGACATAAAATACAACATTGAGATATTGTATATTTTGCCAAGTAACCGGCTGACCGCGTGGCTATTATGTTCCCTCAATAAACATGTGGAAGCGCTCGTGGTGCACCGAACAAAGATGGAGTAGTAACTTTGCGGGAGCACGTTCTAGATCGATAATACAACAACTTCCATAACTGCACACGTCTCGATTTGACTTGAATCTCCCGAAATTTCCCTTGCCGCGATTACATTTGGGCAATACTCCAAGGCCCGTGTCCTCGTTCCTCGTATACATAATTATGCATATAGAGTATGCACTCTTAAATCTGGACTCTACATGAGGGGCAATGAACCTCCCGGAGTGGCAAGCATACGATTTTAGTGGAATATTTTACAAGAAAGGAATAATATGCAACCTAACAAGTAATTACTTCACAGTCAATAAGTTTGAACCCCGGAAATCGTGAAAGCAAGGGATATCGGCTCGTGGGTTCGAACCATCTCGATCTCAAATGTGATATTAATTCGCAACGGGTGTAAACTTGGGGCTAATCCTTTGGAAGCCAGCTGTCCAACATTGATCATCAAAGGGCAAAATACACGAGGTCGCTAATCGATCGCCGACGTTTTAGCTTCTTTAGATAGCCCATTGCGCCATTAAGGTAGCCCCGGTTAAGAAGAGGTTAGGAGCTAGATAATCTTGCTAAATCCACAAACTATCTGCACCAGTTGACGTCTTGTTTTTTGCACGTTTAATTCTTGTGATTACAAGTTTTTGGTAAATTTTATACAGTATATATTAATATATTATTGTTTTGCGAGAATATCTTATTGTAAAATCTCAGAATTCAAAATCAATTAACGAATACAATATCTATCAACATCTCTCACTTGCTAGTGATAACAGATTAGTTAACGTACACGCTACACGTCACCGGAGTTTAAGCGTTTGTTTTTTACTATTCGAAATTTAAAAATGTCTCTAGAAACGGGGCTCTATTTTATCCAGGCCAAATCCACACATTATAATGTGGGACGATATTATGTCGAAGACCGATCACTCCTACCGAAGAGAGTTCTAAGTCTTTCCCAAGCCGTAGGAGGCCTGCCTTCAGAATGGCTCGTTGAGAAGACCGGCGATAGGACATACCGTATGAAGGCCCAGGACACCTACACCGGAGTAATCGATGACAAATTGTATGCTTTTCTGTTGCCGGAACCTGCACCTGTTGACTGGGTGATCAAAGCCCACCCCGAACATGGTGATAATGTATACAGGTCAGTCAACGACTCTGGGGACCGCTCATTCGCTAATTTGTTACCTTGTCGAGTGAAGCTAACTTAGAGCAGTATTGAAACTGAGAGCGGCGAAGGCTGGACTGTTGAGGGTCAATCAGAATCCCAGGTCAGCATTAATCAACTTGTACAAGGCTCCTGATCAATTAGCCATGAGAGAAACTAACGAGCAAGCCAGATCGAGATTCACACATTCCAAGACTCTCCCAATCAACTTTTTACACTAGTACAGAGTAAAGCTTGAAAATCTACATGGGCTGGCTGTTATGGGACCCTGCCAAGATCGACAAAATCCAGCTTAAGCTAGCTTCTAACCTTTTTCGGAAAACTTTTTTTTAGGAACTGTGAACTGGACATTCGTGATTCACGGTTGCACACAATCTTGGGGAGAGGCTGGTTACAAGAAGTTAGTATTTCTACCGTAAAAGCAATAAAAAATAAATAACTGTTTGTGAACTATAAAGATCCTGTGATATCCGCTGAATTGTGATGCCGCTGAAACGGCAGGTCGTAAAGTTTGAGGCACGCACTGAAGCCTTTGGTCCAAGATCTGATGCACGAGTTATCACATAATGTCCATCAAAGAAAGGACAAGAAACCTTCAAAAAAAGGGTAGCGGAAGAACGGATTTCATACTCTAACTCGCAGGTTCCCGTCCCGAAATATCCGCCCGCACTTAACCCGCCGCTTTCCGTGTAAGAAAATGCGGCCCTGAAGGGTTTTACACCCAATTTTTCTTCACGTCGAGAGCTCTGCCGTACCGGCTTTGGGAACACATAATATGTTCCCTGTTCGGAAATTTAAAAGGATTTCTCGGTAAATATTTCCCCGATTGTGATCGATGGCATCGGTAGCTGTAGCCATCGATGCGACGTTTGCTAGGTATTCCATGTAGATGCATAGGTTCTGATATCATACGAAGCAGCCGTATTCCCAAATCCAAGAATCAATCTGCAAATTCAGCTGCATACAGGGAAATGCAACTGGGATGGCAAGATGTAGAATCGATTTGTCTTCATCTCCAAACGGAGCTTAGTCTCAAATTAGTTTGTATGTCCTTTCCTTATTAAGTAAGCCTATCAAAAGACGACACTAGTATCAGAGCTAGACCACTCTTCAATTGTTTAGGCAAACGGAAACATTTAAACAAGTTTTCCAACCTTATGCAGACGCATAGTATCGGTGAGATATTGCACTTGAGAACAATAATTATGTTGATCCTAGCTGTTAAAGTAACTTTCTAGGAGATCTATGCAATTCTGGGCTGATCAAAAAATTTTAAAGTAGTGAAAACTGTAGGATTTCCGAGTTCTCATAGATGTGGGATCTTCTTTTGAGATTAGACCAGGAGAGTAGTAATAACTAATAGATCACCGAAGAAACGCATTTTCGAGCCTAGACTTCCACAACCAAGATAAAGTTAGGCTCGCGATGCAAGCAAGATATCTAGATCTAGTGCTTTTGCATGATCAGTGCATTAGCCAACCTGTCGAATCCGTCGAGGCTATATCCAACTAGAATATTCGACTCGAGAATTCTGATGTCACATAAACGTAATATTCTGTTGATTTACTTGTATATTGTCATTCAAGTATACTAGCATCTCAAGATTTTTCGAAAAATGTATAATATTGTTTGATATTTTTTGATATTTTTTGAGCACATGATTACCAACCGATTCTTTATTAGACTTATGCCATAGCTAAATTTAAAGAGAGTTCATTGCAGATTTTAATATATCAAGATTTTATACAAGATACCAGGAAGCTCTGGTATATCGTATAATAGACTCTAGATCTTAATAAGATCGAATTGTCATATAAAATTCCCAATATACTACTATACAGAGCCAAAAAAAACTTTTTGTTATTATATCTACTTAAGTAATCTATAAACCAATCATACCGCCAGATGTCACTTGAAACAGGAACATATTTTATAACATCCAACTACTCAAATGGAATTGTAGGGAGGAACACCGCCAATGATGGGGAGCAGATCTTCAGTCTCCCTCCATTCTCTGACCCTCAACAGTGGGAAATCATAAAGCTCTGCGATGGCTATAGCCTTCGCATTGGGGGAACTGAGACTGCTGAACTCAACGGTATGGTTCATGCACTGACTCACGATCAACCGATGGCTGAAAGCTGGGATATCAAACCCCACGAGCAGCATGGTCCCAATATGTATACGTAAGTCCATACATACATCTCCCTTCGCAATTAAAATCAATGCGACTGCGACAGAACTAGGTTGCATTGCATGGCATAAAGCTCACGGACCGGTCTATCCTCTTTGTACATCGGTAGAATTGAAAAACTCGATGGATCGCTTGGCTGGGTTATGGCTGCTGAGGAGATATTTGCACCGGTATGTTTCACCGCCCACAAAAAAAGAGACCGTTTCCCATACGAAAGTGAGGGGTCAATTGCGAAATGCCGGATCTCCGAACCTTATTTGCTTTTATAAAAGCCAGATACTGAATGTAAGCTTACACTTATCTAGATTTCAGTTCAGCCAATCGTCGCCACCAAAAGCCTTCCACCACACTATCTGCCGCCGTGCCTTTTCCAAATAATCAAGGTTGAATAAGATTGTGATTCCAAAAGATGGAAGCAAGAGTGGCCTGATAGTGGTTCCGATTGACGATACATATTGATACTAGTATAATGATAATATAAATTAGCTACTGGTAAAAAAGAAATGGAATATAAAGAAGAAAATGTTGAATTGCTTAGAGCTTAACGGTTCATACCGTCTGCCCTTGAGCCATACCTCGTCTATACTCATATTGGCTTTGCTTAGTACCGATTAGTGTGCGAGAAACCTTAAAACGACGCTCTTAGTATACTCTGGGCAACCTCAAGTTTGACTTAGTTTATTGGGCTAAACCAGTAGAGGGAAAAGGCTTAAAACCTATAGCTAAATATGGTTGAGGAGACATGTTATCAATAACTGCTGGCCCATGTTCGCTTGTAGTAAACACGTCCTCGGTTCGTTCCTTTCGACAAAACTATCCGGGTGACCGCGCAACGTCGCTCAATTCGCCATCGGCCATCGAAGGCTTGAAAAGCAAGCAAATGTTAAACTACATACGAGACTCCGAAGTTTGGCGTATGCATCGAGGGCCCTGGTCCGTGGGCTGGAGGGTCCATACCGGGAACCTACCCTCGAGTTGCGCACTTTGCACGGAATACATCCACACACGTGTAGATAGTGGAGCAACCTGTAATAAAAAGCACGTGTAGTCGATGCTATGCAGGAAAAAAGCCACACGACCCAGAACGAGGGATTTCTTAAGTCAAAGGAAACCTTAATACAATGTTTGAAGACGGATTCGTAGATAGGCCCCCAATTCACCGTCTCAATCGGTCCTTTATTCGGTAAAACTATTGCCCAAAACTGTGCCGTGCTGTTGAGGTATTGACGAACTAGCCTCCCTTTGACTTACGGCGCAACACCTGTGTTCTCTGCTTTCCTTCCCAAGTCACAACACCGCCTGTGGACGAACGACGGAATGAAGTTAGATGAGGGCCCTGCATGTATAGCACCTAGCTTGCATATTTATCAGCACCGTTATATAACTCTATACTTGCGGACTCCGTTATTTTGATACTCAAGGTTTCGGAGTAATTCTAGGCGATTTCTTCGGCTCCAAAATGAACCGAGATTGCTATTCGATTCAATTGATGTGCCGTCTTGCATCTCAAGATGTGCATACATATGTCTATATACTGTTACATTCGAACTAGGGTCTCGAGACGGCGTTCATGAGAATGTGGCGACCGTATCTATACGGTTTGAAACTCTGTTTCTCAAATTCACATGTTAATGCGTAATCTTTCCCTAGACTAGTAATATTTTCGAATACCTATACCCTAATTTGATCTAACCCAGCGAGTAATTCGGGAGTTGAAAGGGACTCGACTGCTCGTGACGGCTTAGCCGTTCGTCGCATTTGCTTACCTCAGTTCGGGATTATCGTAGACCCCCCTAACGTTATAATTTTCCTAGATTCAGGCGTCCGGCCCGAATGTAGTTACACAAATTCTCGGCTTACAAGCGATCGCCCGCCAATGGGCCCCTTGCGGAGAAGACAGGAGAGCACATGAGGGATTAACATCCCTTGGCTGTAACATTATAACATATAACATTGCACCGCTACCAATAATTTCGTCGACAGGTATATTCGATCCTGGCTCGGCATCTTGTCGCTATACTTGTTGAATGGAATTCTTTGCTAAGAATAGTAAGTTTTGGCAAAACTACCCCGGATTTTTATAAATTTACAATGAAACAAAGGTAATTAAATAACGTTACCGAGCTGAGTGAGCTGTTATAATGTTATCATGACGCGATATTGGCTGTTCTTCCCGCCCTTCTTCTTAAATCTTAGCTATTCTTTCCACAAGACTGGGGAAGACGTTACATTGCAAAGTAATGATGAATCTGGCGCAATCGTTTCGTTGTGTGATCTGAATCGAGGGGCTTCATAAGCTTATTGCATCGGTATCAACCGAGGAGTAGATACGCATGATCCATGCTCTTGTAATTGTGCCAACAACTGACCAATTTCTTGTCATTTTCTTTCCGGGTAAAAGTTCCAGGGACACGTATATATGAAGCCCTTGCTTTCCACTCTATCATCGTCCCTTTCTCCTTAATTTTCTTGAAAATAGAATTAGATTTAAACTTTGAATCTCGACAACGGCACGATCGATACCATCGAAAATTGAAGAAATAAAAAATTATTATCAAAATGCCACCAACATATTCTGCCCCAGTTCTCCAAAGTGGGACATATATTATAACAAGTGTTTCCACCAATCTTAAAGTTTCTCGAACCCTTGGCGAGGATAAGTCACTCCTTCCAAAGAAGGTTTTTGTTCTCCCAGCTAAGGAGCAGGCATCGACGGTATGTTGATCTCGGTTATCCCTGTGTATCCCATTATAATGATGCTACATGGCAATCTTAAATTTACCTAGGCTGTAAGTCACTGTCCTACAATACGATAGACTAACCGGCCCCTTTGAACAGTGGGACGTCACAAGAAATCGGGATGGAACCTATATTTTGAAGAATAAAGGCAGCCCCGTTGTCGAAATCGAAGACAAGCTTTTCGCCCAATTGACGGGTCCACCACTCGAGACTCGCTGGAAAGTCTCTTCCGTCTACTGGCATGGTGCTGATCAATGGATGTAAGTAGTAATTTAAATCCTTGCCGCCCCGTTGATGTTTGTTGGCCCGTGACCTGATGAGTCTGACAATATTATTTATAGAATTGAAACACCCTCTGGTAGCGACGGATGGCTACTTAAAGATGACCCCGCAGCTGATAAGGATGAGCTTAAGCAGGTATTTATTTTTAGCCACAAATCCCCATGTTAATTACTTGTGTAACCAGGGCTAGAGCATGGCTAATTTCCACGTCTGCACATTCATAGGTTGATGTCGGACCGTTGATTGCAAATCTCTCCCTTCCTCCACAATATCCTGCGTATGAGCGGTTCCGTTTTACAAGAGTTAGGGCAACTGTGGGATAGGCATTTCTTCTAGGTAGCAGATTCGCTAGCATACTACGATCATCTATATCGAAAGGCTCTTTAGGTCTGGCCTACTATTATATACCATGGCTCGCGCTAGTCTTAGGTACCTTTAAGATTGGAATCGATGAGATCTACAATACAATGTGCAAATCATTATATATATAAGAGCATATGGCGGCCGGTACCTTGTTCAAGAGTAAACGAAACTGCGTTCAACTTTATAGTTAAATTGAATTATATCCATTGAAATAGACTATCTTACGTTTTAATGTCCACGCTGACTTCATGATCTCATTCTACCCTGGTAAATTGCCCTACATATGAACATAAAGGTTTATCCAAGATAGCACTTCAAGATTTTCATTTGAAATACACTGATATGATCCGATAATACAAAAATCAATCACTTGGATCTGTCATCTACCCTTCTTTACGAATTCCAACATGAGGTGTCACACGATGCTGCTGAACAATGTTTGTGTACTGGTCTAGTATGCACTGGGCCAAGGGCTCTAATATAGTTACGACTGATGGGTCCTCTTTTGGAAGCTGAAGATCTGCGCAAAATAAGTGACCATACTATGGAGATTAAGCCTTATTTACGAATTGTATATACGTATCTCTTATAGCGTTTAGTGTGGGCCTTTTCCCGACACGAACCACTAGCTGTATACATTGTAGTATTTGCCTTACCCCACTGCAACGGATTCACGTTTTGAAATGGGTGGACGGTAACGTTCAGGCATTCGCATATGCGCATTCGCATGTTTGAATTGACGGTCGCTGAAAATGTTTGGACATTGAATAGTAGATAATAGCCTCGAGACCATATATGCACTAGCTCCATTACTACTCAACCGCGGTACTAGCTTAGCCAGTATAGTAATTTCCAAAATATGTTTCGTATCTTCACCGATATCACAATGCCCGTCTAATCCTCGGATCTCAATGCCGAACCTAGGTTCACTCATCAGACTATCACAGACCCTCACTTGCACTTTGTAAGAATCCACCAATATCAATCCCCAAAAACAACACACGCTCCCTTCCAAAATACAACAGCACCTTCCAAACCTGGTTACATCTGTCGGAATCCCTGTCCACCCGATTGGCCAAATCGCCCCCCTTTCGAAGCTTTCTTCCTTGGGACCAGCCAATCATCCCAAGAACATGAACCATCCTCCGCACCTGCCCCCTCCAAACAAGCTTTCTGATCTTTCGCCTCACCAACTTCCTTGGATCTTCTTTTGGCAGGAAAACCCCTCCGCCCCAGTCGAAGGGCTGCCTAGCCACCGTACCCCCCAGCTATCAACAATGTCTACGATCCCTCGACTAATCATCTTCCAGAATCCGCAGGTGTGGAAAGGCTTAAACTCTTAGCTAAAAATGCAACTGCAATGGGAGGCCGCAAGGTCCGATGACCGGGGTTATACATAGTGGTGTACGCACATGTGCCTGGATTCTACACCTCCCGGATTCGAAACTATATGCCCTTCAAATGGGACTGGAAGTTTGCGTCTTTCCCAGGCCTTCGAATGAAAGAGTAAATGCAGGAACACACCATTAATGCATTCCCGGATTTTTTGTCTTTGTTTAAGAAACAAAAAGTCTTTGATATCACCGATGTCGCCCAGATAGATATATTAACTACAGGGACCGCGAAACCTCTAAGACATAACTTATCCGAATCAGGAAGCTCTCAACATCAGTAACCTCGTCCCATCATGGGGAGAACCCCAGCGGTATGCAGGACATAAACGTGGTCCACCTATATACGTAGTAGACCAATATCTTTCCAGCTGGAGAGAGCAACATGGAAGAATAACAAGAACAAGAAGAAGCGAAAACCCCTGTTCGATTTAGGCAATATGGAAACCGGCGATCTACGTCAAATGTCTGATTTCCTGGGTATCTCTGGAGAAGAAGAGATAAGGCATGTGGGTAGGGGTGAAGGGGATTAAAGGGAAAAGCCCATATCATCGGAATGCCTTGGCAAAATGAATAGAATGGAAGGATATATAAATAATCCCCAGCTTTCCCACAATATTGGAAGTCGGATAAACCCAAGTTTTTTTTCTTTCTATATCAAGCTTCGATAATATAATTGCGAGATATCAATTATTATCATCCCAGCCGGTCTCCGAACCATAGATCCCATAGGAAAACCTTCCCGCCCAACTTGTATCGGTAAATAGCAAAAAAAATGAAGGCATCAACATTCTTAGCTCCCCTCCTCCTAACCACAGGAGTCTACTCCTGGGGCCCAATGGGTCATGCTACAGTCGCATACATTGCCCAACATTACCTCGATGGTGCTGCTAGGATCTTAACCTCCCACCTCCTTTCTGGCGCTTCGCTCCCTGATATCGCTTCATGGGCCGATAGCTACCGTTACACCGATGGTGGCGCCTTTTCCCAAGTATTTCACTATATTGACGCTCACGACCAAGTTCCTCATAAATGTAATATCAAGATGGAACGTGATTGTCCGCCGGAAGGGTGCATTGTTACTGCTATCGCCAATTATGTATGTGCTTGAACATTTAATACCTCACATATATGATGATTTAAAGAGCTATTGGTTAACTTATAATGAGGGGTAGACCGAAAGAATCCTCAACGATGACTTGAGCTTCTCCGAACGCGCCGATGCTCTCAAGTTCGTTATTCACTTCATTGGTGATGTTCAACAGCCACTTCACACCGAGAACCTCGCTGTTGGTGGAAACGAAATCACTGTGTTCTGGGGAAATGAGAGCGTAAAGACCAACCTTCACGCTGCTTGGGATCGTAATAGTATGCTCCTCTTGTCCTGCAAAAAAAAATGGAAAAGGATGCTAATATGTGTGGTGATACTAGTCCCAGAGACACTCGCCGGAGGCTCGACAATTGCCACTTCTGCTTCATTCGCGAACTCCATCATCCAAGACCTCGAAACCGGCATCTACAGCAACCTTAAGAAAGACTGGACCTCTTGCGGCTCCATCAAGCGCGGCATTGGTTGTCCAAAGGCCTGGGCCCAAGATGCTAACAAAATCGTGTGCTCTGACGTCCTACCAAACGGTGTTGAAGAAGTTCAGAACAAGGATATCAGCGGAGCGTATTATGAAAGGAACAAGATGATCGCTAGACAACAGATCGCAAAGGGAGGCTATAGATTGGGTCTATGGTTAAACAAGATTGCTAAAGCAGAGCAATTGAAGTGTAGGGCTTAGTTTAAAGGCCGGGGTTGATGTATATGCGCATGTGGTTTGAGATACCCAGGAAGCTAGGTGTTTTGTATATTATGTATATGAAATGAACGATGTATATATGCAGTTTGCGTTTCTTCATTTTCACGAATTGGATTCAGTCTTTTTATTTAATGGGACAGGGAAAATTGTTACAATCCAGCTGTATTATCCTTATAACTAGGACCAGGATTCTAGAAGAACGGATGACAGACAGACAGACAGACAGAAAGCCTCATTCTCGCCATAAACTCCGTCTAGAGTGCAAAACGATGCCTGAATAGTATACATGAAAAGCCCGGTATCTAGCTCGCGCAACAAACATGAAGTTGAAGTCTAGAGCTAACCTCTAGCCCATGAGCTTATATAGAAATAGAAAAAGGAGAGGTTTAAGTGTGTATAGAACAGAACAGAGTCATCAGAAAAGAACGAGTCTACTCTTTGCCCCAAGTCAAATTGAACCTTCCCTTGGCCGGCTTATACTCCTTGATCAACTTAGGAACCTCTTCGACCGAGTTCGCTACCTTGATGATCCCACCACAATCACCAACAACGAACTCGTCGTCGACGGCTTGCTTGATCCACCCGACAATCCCATCCCAAAATCCATCGACATTGAGTAAGATTATAGGCGAATCGTGGATTCCGAGCTGATTCCAGGTGACAATCTCGAAGAGCTCTTCGGCTGTACCGTATCCACCGGGAAGGGCGATGAAGGCATCTGATTCTTGAGCCATCATGCGCTTTCGGGTGTGCATGTCCGGGACGACAGTGTGGATACCGTAGTGGTGAGATTCAGCCGAGGTAGCGGACAGGTTTTCCTGCTCTTTGGCAGAGAGAGGGGAAGGAATGATACCGTGAACGGAATGAGGGCCGGAGAGAGAGACTAAGCTCTTGGAAACTTGACCCATGATGCCAGCTAAATTGGACATGTTAGAATTTGACCAAAGCTATAAAAGGGGATATACCCGATGAAAGGTAGGGAGGGAGGCTTACTAGTGCCACCACCGTAGACGAGGTTCCAGCCTTGCTCGTGAAAGACTTGGGCGAGGTCGGAAGCCGCATTTATGTATGCAGGGTTCTTTCCAGGCTTGCTGCCGCAGCTGTTGTGTAACCATCAGTATACGGTATATATAAACCAAACATCACTGCAGACTGCAGATAAATCCATACGAATCAAATCGAATGAATGGAGGGAAAGCAAAAAAAAAAAAAAAAAAAATACTTACAAAACTGCGACGGTAAAGGGCTTTGACTTCTCTGTGCCGGTCATGATCTGGATTTGAGGCATTGCAAGCGTTAACTGATAGCTATCGATAAGGTTTTTTGGTACGCGACAAGATCAAGCAGAGCAATTGCAACCAACTAGCAAGCTAAAGAACTGAAAGGGGAGAAATAAGGTTATCTTACGATTGTGATAAGTGAGATAATGGAAATAAAGATGGGTATTTATGTTCTAGGGGCTGAACGAAAGGTCGCGACGAGGAGGAGAACAAGTTGGCACCTATGATGATGATGGTAGTGGTAGTGGTTGTGGTTGTAACGTTGTGATTGGGATTGAGAAGAATAGTTGTGTGGGAACAAGCTAACGTGGGTGACGTTGGAACCGAATTGCAACGCTTGAAACCCCGAAAACGGCAGCGTTACAACTGAATCGTTGTTAATTCGATCCAAGTCGATCGAATTGCAATTGATTCAGCGATTGGAATTGAATGTTGGTGATAACTTTAACTGTTAATCAGAGCTGGTACTGGGGATGTTCAGGGACAGGAATTTGAAGCCGTTACATGGCTATGGGTGGATTATGCCCAATGACTCTTTTCTCACTGCATTTTGCGGGAGGAGCTCGAAACGAGTCTAAGACGAATCTGGAACTGGCTAGCTGCGGGACAGCAATTGTGATTCTTCCAGCAGGTGAAACTTCTTTTACTGAATAGAACCAAACCGGGGTGAATTCATAATGTTCGTGGTTTTGAAGGTTATCATAGATATACTAATGAAGCTGTTCGTGTGAAGCATATGCATGAATTTGATGTAGTTGCCAACTCCAACAGTTCTACTACAACATTAGCATTAACGTATATACTTACTTAACTGACTTGACTGACTTGACTTACTTGGTGAGAATTATCACACGGGTTCCAGGCGCTAGGGCATGGCGAGATTCGCGGACTCAAGCCGAGTGTACTCGTATAGGCTTTCAACTTCCTTCTGCATTACAACTGCTCCACTCGATGTTGTATCGCACGCGCACTGCACTGGGACGGATTCGGCCTTGGTATATCGATAGCGCAATTGCAAATTGACCCTATATCACTAGCGGATGAACCATCTGCACGATTCGGCCCAGCCGGAACAGTTTTGTCAATTTTAAAAGAAATATCTCTGGGACCCCAACCCGAATTGGTCGATTGAATCGAAGTTTCTGTCAATTCAAAGTTCAAAAATTAATATTAAACTGAAGGTTAAGTTGGAGAAACGTCATTGCAAAATACAACAAAGTCTCCGCTTAACAACACAGTCCACAGTCCTGCAGCGTATCTCCTTCGAGACCGGACTCTGCACAATTAGTCAAATTAATTGTCTCCGTCTTCTGCTCCTGCTCCTGCTCCTGCTTCCGCTTCTAGATCTTTAGACTGATCTCAGCCACCAACTTGACCGGAGTAGAACAGGTACTCAAGTGTACAAGTACTCGAAGAAGGACTCTAAAGGATCCTAGAATTATTCGAATTGCATTGACAGGACACGTCGCAGACTGCTACAAAAAAATAAAAAATAAAAATGCCGTTCTACCAAGTCTTCCACTCTATCGACCTCTCTCCTTCCCAGAAGGACTCTCTTGCCCGGATCATCACGGATGCTCACACCGCCGCGACAGGAGCCCTCAGACTGTTTGTTAATGTCGAGTTCTATCATAACACCAACCCTTTCCAATACATTGGTGGCCTACGCCGCCCTAACAACAAACTGATCGGCTGGGTTCGGCCGCGTGGCGAGGCTGGCGAGCACCTGATGAAAGAAGTCGCTAAAGAGATACAAGAGGGCTGGGATAACACTGTTGGTTCTGTAGGCGAAAAGGAGCTTTCGGCTCTATGGATTAACGACACTATGCTGACTGGGGTTAAGTTTGGTGCCATTTTGCCACGGGTGAGGGTCTATTTCCATTCCGATCGTTCGTTCATATGCAATGTGAAACGTTGGTAACGAGCTACATATATGCTTGTGACTGCATTTGTTAAAGCTGTTGGATGTTGCTAATTTGGTTGTATGTTCACCTGTCTAGGCCTTTGAGGACCAAGCTTGGTTCGAAGAACATAAGGCTGAATTCCAGGAAAGGGCCAGAAAGGGCGACGAACTCTTCAGCGAGGCTATCCAGGGCAACATCATCAATAGATCTTCATAGATCTCTTAGCTTCGTATATCATGTTCTCCTAAGTTAGTTCGTCCGACTGGTTAACTACTATGATTACTCTGTTGTCTCATATCCAACGGATTCTACACAGCCGCCAGCGGCAAATCCAACTCTACAACATAAGGACACCGTGCCGCCTCCGCATAGCTGCTACTCCCCGCCCCAACAAGCGAGGCATTTACAAACACCGTGGATTTACCCCTGGCCACACTCTTTGCTACCTCTCTTGCATCAGTAAAAACTGCCCCATCCTTGTCCGCTCTTTGAGTTTCCACATCCTTTGCCTCCTTGCTGTCCCACTCCAAAGTTTTCACCCCTGCCGCTTCATGAATATGCCCGCAAACACTCATCAGTGGCTTTACTTTCTCCAGGAAGCTTCGCAAATATTTACATCCCACATTTTTTCCTTTCCACGTGCTGTCGAGGATTTCATAAGCGGGACCGTGTATCACTGCCACATCTAATTTCCCTGCCTTCAAACCATCCACACCTTCGAGCTTTTCCCAAAAATCGATGTCGGAGTTGTACCTAAATGCCCCATTATGGTGTGGCCGCGGCCCGCGTGGTGTATATGGAGACCCAAAAACCGTTAACATCGCCCCGTTTTTTAGTTTAAACGTTTCTACTTCGTTTTCAAGATAAAAAATCCCCTTTGCCTTTATTTCTTTACTCGTTAGATATTCTCGGCATTCTACTTGTTTCGTATTTAGCTTGTTTTCTCCATCGTCTGAGTCGGATGAATCGTCCACATGATCTCGAACTACGTCCAAAGTAGTATCATGATTCCCCGCTATCAAGATCTTTAACTCCGCAGGAATGAGTTCGATCCATGATATCGCTGCTTTTAGGGTAAATAAATTACTATCTTGTGTCATATCACCAGCATGAATGAACACATCGGTTTTAGGAAAAGGATACCGGAATAACACTTCTTTGCGCTCTGGGCTTTGTGGCTGAACATCATGAGTATCCGAGACTAGTAAAAAAGATGTTCTAACCGTTGTAGGCGTTTTTTCGGTTACGAGAGTACTCGGCGGGATGATTTGGGCTTTTGACGAGGTATCTGGAATGATCTTCGGATTCATTGGCGGTTTGATAGAATCATCGGGACCTTTTACCTCAATACTTGCTAATATTTGTGACTTTCTCGAATCTGGTAAATCATTAGTATCTGTGGGTTTAGATACTACTGCTTTAGATTTGATATCATTTTTAGTGCTGTCAGTTTTCTTGCAGCGTCGTCGTCGTCGTGTAGGGAGGTTTTCAGTATTAGTTGTCTCAACTAGCACTTGTTTCCCTGTTTTAACTGCAGCGCGAGTAGCTATGATTCTAGTCTCACTCGGCTTTAGATCAGGAGTTGAATTTTCTGTCTTTGCCGTCTCGATACTGCTGGTGGTGGTGGTGGTGGTGGTGGTGTCGGTGGTACTCAGGTTTCGCAAATCCTTTGCCAGAATATCGACTCTGCTACTTGTTTTTCGTGACTTCCTCGTCGCTGGCATGATTCTGTTCGAAGTTTAACTTCACGTATTTAGTTTTAGATATATGTTGTTCTTAGTATTAAAATAGTATATATAGAGTTCCCTGGAGCGTTTCCTTTGTTAAGTTAGTGTCGATAGAGGAGTATGTATCTAGGCCGATAAAAAAATGCACTGGCTTCGAGTTAGGAAGGTAGAATTGCTCATGGCCCCTCGAAAGGTAGTAGTTAGAAACGTTTTCGGGTTGGAATTTATAGGTTTTGCAGTCTCTAGATGCATATTCCAGCTCTCGGACATGTCGTCTGTTCTAGAATATCGAGTTTATACCTAGGTATTGATAGGTATAGCATGGTTGAAAGTCTAGATAGATTTCGAGAAATCTCGAGATCTGTATTAACCTAGGCAATCGTACCGGGCTCCTATAAAATCTTCAGCTCTAGTGATATGCCTCTCTATGAGTATGCACATATCGGGATTTTTAGTTCTAGTATTATTTTTTTAAACGTTTACTTATAAGAATTTGGTCTTATATTAAGGTAACTAAGTGGTTATAATGTCGCGAGGCTTAAGGGATGAACGGGGATAAATGATATCCATGCAATACAACCCCCAACAGTAAGACCCCAACGGGTCCCTCGCTAGAGAATGAAATCATACTTGAGTTAACAAAGGGAAACGATACATTCATTAAAAAAAGATTCTGCTCGAACAAAGGAAGAAAGAAAAAAAACACCGGCCAATGCATAATTATAACTCATCCACCAGAATCGACGACGCCGGGACCAGCCCATCCCATTATAAATTAACTTTCCCAGCCTAACCCCATATCAAATGCATGCTTTTAAAAAGAATAAGGAAAAGAGTAGGTACCATCCGAGAGTGATAAGAGTATTGAGAATCACCACAGACTATCCACCGCATCCAAAACTGACCGCTTCCTTTCCCACCGTTCCTTCTCCTCCTCTGTCATCAATTCATAATCGATCCTAACCTCGTGCTCAATTTTGACCCCTCGCTCGCTTGACCTCCTCCCATCCGGACTTTCCTCGTCCTCCGGATCCTCGTCGTCTCCAAACCCAATAGCACTCTTTGCACGTCCACTAATCCTACTAACGACACTTTGCCTCCTCCAAATACTTGGCCGGTACACGAATCCAAAGTACTGCTGGTCAGGTGCAACATCCGCACCGCTCTTAGCAAGACTGTGCGTAGAGCTGCAGGTCACAGTGTACTCTCCCGCCAGTTTGCTAAACTGTCCCGGCCTATTATTAGCAGTATTACTCGGGACCGTAGTCGTAGTATTGATTGTATTCGCATGCCGCATATTCAGTGGTGATTGCTCTTGTGTGAAACCAAAGCTGCCATCCAGCTGGAAGTTTGGGACAGATCCTTGCCGGTATTTCGCTGGCGGGGGCCGTCTTGTAATACCACCGTCCTCTTCGTCCTTATCGTTTTCTCCCTCTTCCTCTATCCCTTCGTCATATTCCACTTCGTTGTATCCTTCCTCTTCTTCGACGTCATTCTCAAAAGTCGGTCTTCGTCCCTTTGGCCTCGCCATTTCAAGGGGAGGTGTATAATACGGCGTCCCACCGGTGATCTTAACCACCCGACTTTCCGGACTCTCCCGTTTCGACGGATCTGTCATCTCAAACTTTGCCCGATTCCTCGCAATCGATGGGTTCACTGTCCCGCTACCACTCCCTACCCTCGAACCCACAGCCGGCCTCGCATTTGCAGTTCCTGCTCCTCCACCGCCACCACTAGACGCTAAAGCCGACGACTTAGCACCACTACCCCCAACTTTACTACTGAACGGCGTCGCAAAACTCTTGAACAACGGCTTGAGTGCCGGCGCACAAGCACACATTATTGCTAGGTTTATCTCGATATGCGAAAACAGTAGGATGAAAATCGCATCGTACGAAACGTCAACTGTATGCTGGTACTTCCAGAGCGACCACAGCCTTGCCACAGAACCTGCGACAGCCACCACGCCCACAGAAAAAATCGCAATTAAGGCCACTATATTCAAATATTGATTAGCCAGGTTAATATATCATTATTGTTTTTTAAAGCATAAATAAAATATCAGGTCCGTGTTCAGAGGGTGCTAGGAGTTGAACATACACCTTCTCTGCTTGTTAATTTGAAGTCGTTGTAGCACGGGAATAGGTAAGAGGAGGATAATCAAGTCCGAAGCAATGTTGATCGATGCGGTACTATAATATAACGCTGGTAAATTCACGCATCCGCGTGGGAAATCCAGCGACCACGCTGTCGAAGGGTTCGGACACTCAAATATCTGGGATTTCACATTCTTTAGTCCACGTGATCGGACAATCCCTCTCTATTTCATCCAACCTTCAAGGGGAAATATGAAGGGGGGGGAAGAGAATAAATAACTTACATAAGCAAAAATAAATGTAATAGACCAAGCTATGACAAATGTACCGACGACGTAAACGGTGATCCGGTACCACTTTTGAGGCGAGATTTTGATGTAAAACGCCAATATAGAGAGTTTGATGAAGAGTAGGACTAGCGGGTAAAGGATTTGGTAGGCGAACCAATAGCGGAGTGTGGGGATTAATCCGTCGATAGTCTAGATGTATTAATTCAAAAAGAGTATAGAAAGCAAATTTAGTCAAAAGCCGAGAAACTATTATTTTCTTTCTTTGAGACTTTGTATTTTTTGAGGATTTGCTATATATTGGAGTAGTAGAGCTCGAGGGGGGTCCGACAAGGCTTTGTTGGTTTGTCGCATGCGCGGTTTGTTATATTAAAAGGGCAAGCAAGCAAGGGCGAGACGTCAAGAGTCTCGGATTATGGATAAAATGTTTAGAACTTACGACTGTAGTAATATGTCGTCCGGTACCATACTTGATTTGAAAGTAATTCATGACAGCGAGTGCCCATTCTGCTGCAATTCCGATCGTTATAAGCCAGTCGTCCGCCCCAACTCTGTGGATGAGAAAGTAACGACAGTACAACCTAGAGATGGTGTCCTAGCTATTAGCTATCTTGGAAAACAGCAATCATGGTGCAGTTAAGACCGATCCTTCACCGCAGCTACGCGGATAGTTTGCTTTAAGAAGGATCTTTGGGTAGTGGGCTGAGGAAATTGATCACTTACCGCAATATCACAAAAATAGTAGCTATTCCAAGGAGAACGAAAGTGATAGATAGGAATAACGGGTGTCTGGAAGACCTATCCCCGGCTGGATTCCCACCGAATGTGCCTGTCGGTGTTGCGGGCGCCATGACTCTGCGCTTCGTATCATAAGTTCAGACTTCGGTTTCGAAACAGTCAATGACGATTGCGGTTGGGCAACCTCGCAAGAATGTGACGAGGACTGGTTTTATCCAATATCACATTTTTATTTATTTCCATCGTAACAGACTATTTGTGCCATGATTTCTTTTCGTTCTGATAGACTGCATTATATTATCGATTATCAGATCTGGATTTTCGACATTTATTAGGCCTCTCACACAACGCTTTTTGTGATCAAAAATACCACGTGGTAGCGAAAGGTTAATATACACAGGCTGTTGACGGCTGTCGAGCGGCGGTCTCAGTTTTTGTTCTTTTGTAACATGATAAATGCCCTTCAGATGGCCAGAAAGCCCTTCGTTCTGTAAATCATGAGCGTCTTTCTTCTCGTTACGACATGCATATATATCCTTCACTGGTAGTCATAGCAAAGGATGTCCCCCTGCAAGTTCATGATTTGTGCCAGCGTTACATTCGGAGCCAACTTGCCCAACCCGACCTTAAAACCAAGTGTAATATTCGGCCCCGTATAGTCGAAGGGAATAATAGGTCCGCCAACATCGTAAAGTCTGGCGGGTAGTTTTCTCTTCTGCCATGTCCAGAGCATACGGTCCATTGTTGTGTGGTGAAGGAAGAAGATTGGGTCTGGCGAGATGGGCGGTCAGCTGGGGAGTTACCTGACGCCTATCATACCCCATAGGGAATCTACGCATATAATGGAGATGGGAGAACTACATACCACCAGGACTGGCATAAACATCACCAAGAGCTCCTAAAGCACCCCCAACCCCAAAATGCCCGGCACCATGAACGTTCGGAACAGTGAAAACCGGTACGTTCTCCAATCGATATGCAAAATCCGAATACTTCTTCACATCTAGTACCCAGTTAACCAGTTCCTGTGTCGCCCACCTCATCATAGGCCGTGAAAAGTCGCGTGCTAGACATCTGGGGTTATAATCTAGACTAGAACCGGGACCTAAGTTGACACTCCACTTCGGCCAAGCGAAGGGACCTCGTGGGACACAGCCTCCACCGCTTCGTTCGGGGATTCCGAATGGATTTTCACCGTCGATGTAGACGCCATTGCCACCGAAACCTGTATTGTTGTTGAAGATGGGCCATTGTGACATATCCTTGCCACTGTTGATGTCAATGGTCCAATTCCAGTACGGTTGAGCACCACGGTAGCCGCAAACCTCTCGGAGGGTCTTTTCATAGATGGCAATATAGTAGCGGTGCCAGAGCATAAAGTGGCCCTAATTGTGCTCTGGTTAGGGTGAAAGAAGATAGATGATAGCTTCAAGGGTAGGGAGGTACTTACGACCCAGTGGATGTTAGGTGTTTGGACCGAATGGACGCCTTGGAAGTCATCGTATCGGGTTTGAAGACCTGGGATACCGGATATCGATTTGGCCTTCCTCTTATTTCCTAGACATTGGACTGCTGCGATGTATGCCTTCTTCTCAGAGGCCGACAGAGCTCTCCTAGATGAGGAAGACAATCAACCTCATGCCGACATTGCGAACGGATGAATTCAAGATTATTACCAATCTTTCCTTATCAAAGGATGACGACATTTCGGTGAAGCAAAGGGGTACTTCGGCGAGGGGACGTTGCCATATGTCGGCGAAGCCGAGATAAGAGAAACGAAGGGTCCTAGAAGGGTGATGATAACAGCGAATCTTATCAATCTCGAAACCGAAGCCATCGTGGTCCTAAAGGTAACGTCCCAAAGTTACTCAAGGTGAGAAGCGGGTAATCTAGATTCGAGGGTGGACGTGGGTAGGAAGAGGTAAGATGGAAGCAAGGAATCTGATTATAAAGGACCAATTTATAGACGGCTTCCGCAGCTCCAGGATCCCACGTCCGGACTGGTTCTTGCCGCTTCATCCGTCCGCGTCTTTTGCCCTAGCAAAATCATCAAAAAATCTAAAAACGAACTTCAACCATCTCACACTACATCAATCGACAAGGAATCCATCCATGGATCGAATCCAAGTCCCCGGAGCTTCAAGCATGTGTCGAATAGAGAACCTTGTACAACGTTGCAGCTGTTGGAATACGTCTAGTAGAGGGGGTAGCTAGTTCATCTTTCGGCTGGCGGGAAACCTCTAAACCGTCTGTTTTCAAGGAAAGAAATATTGCCATCGAGGCTACCTGCTACATCGCTGTAGTTGAACCGCCCGCGCGGCGACGCCATGTTAAGACTCTCCTGCAGGTTCGAACAACTCACCCGCTCTTGAAAACTCTGAGCTCAACGACTCCACTTCCTCGCAGTTAGGATATCATTGTTCTTGATATCATGCCTTGAATATGTCGCTTCTATTCGTCGCTGCTCGATGTTCCCTGTCGCATACGCGTTTCTTGGAGACTTAGAGGCGAAAAGCGACATGGGATTGCAGGACAAAGCGGCAGCGACAAATGCAATAGAAGTGGGCCCTATATCCCTTCCAAGGAATATCTAGCGAAACTCCCCACCGTCTCGAACCGCCACCGGTCTCTCGTCTCGCCTCTTCTTTTCCGTCCGTCACATTGACAGGCTCGGCCGATTTTTATTTCGCTAGAAATCCCTACACGGGAGGAAATAGGAAATAAAATTCGAACTCCATGTCTAACGACTTCGATGCTACATGCTGAAGACACAGGAGGTTCCAGAATCAAAGAGTCGATTGTCGAGTCCAAAGGATTCGAAGATATCCCTACATGTCATGAGTACCACGCGGGTCCTTGGCCTCAGGAGATAACACAAACAAAAGCTTGATCTCTGTCACAATTTCAGCGCACCGTTTGCGACGGAATTGGGTAATGTCAACTAGTCGTCTATCTGTATCCTGGTTTAGAAGGAAAGCCATTTGTTTCAAGTATACTCCGTAGTAGGGGTGCATAGCCCTTGGAAGTCAACAGCCGAAAAGAGAAGAAAAAAATGAGCAGACTGTGGTGTCATGACTTTGTTGGATTGCTGCTGCTAGGTCCGCCAGGAGGTTGAATAACCAAAACTCGGCTAGCCGACGTAAAGCTAGGAAGGGATGAACTAAGCTTCAACAAAGTTAATATTTCGAACAATCAACGGTGACATATGGGAAGCCCAGATTTCTAATATACACACCGAAAACAGCGCTCATTGTAAAGCCCCTCTATCTAATCAAGCCCCGATCTTTGTTTATAATCATTGGTCCTTATATACGTGGCTGGCATCTTGATTTTTTCGCCCCATCGGAAACTGCATGGGTTACGCCTGTCAACATGCCCAACATCAACCGTCGCAGCTGGGAACACAAAAAAAAATCCAACAAGAGAACGGCTAGCTATGCTAAAAGTTCGGCACTAGTTGTCAAAGTCTGCCTGGCAGCTTGTCATCCCATACGATATTTCCTTAATTTTTCTGAGCTCCCAAAATATACTGAAATGTCGCCCCAGAGCCAATTTTGTACTTGTTCCTTCGCTGGAATACGTAACATTGTCACACACTGTGCAACGCACTCTCAATGCAAGACACAATGACACGGCGGACCTGATACTAGGCCTTTTTGATGGAATAATGATACTGATGTTAGGATTAAGAAATGACATGCATACGCCTCTTCGGGAAATATTGCTCTATACGCATAAGCCTTCCTACCGAACGACCCGGGGCTTTACTAAGCTTCAACCGTTTGGAAGATGATCAGAAATTATAGTGAGGCGTTCGCTTCCTTTGTGTAACCATGTAGGGTCTGGAGCTGTTGACTACTTTTTGAAATCTTAGTCAGGTGTAGCCGTAATAATCCGGAGCTGAGGTTGAGATTTGAATCAATACTGATCAGGTGCCATAATATATCTTTGCTCACTACACAATATATAGGCAATACGACTAAATGGGCACCCTTAGCATCTCGAATCCGTATCTGCTTACCGGTTGCCTAACATAACCATGAAGGGACATATTTCTAAACTGTCGCAGACTTCGGTATGAGCCATCCAATCGTTTTTCATACCGAAAGATCCGGTCAGACCTCAGGACTTTTACCTCGGGTCCTAGGGTCAGATGCATATTTGAAAAAAATTTTAAAGAGAGAGTGAGTAGTAACCCGGCACCTAGGAAATTAATGTTGACGTCTGCCGTGCCTAGTATTCGTAAGGATAATGTTAATAGTCCGTTTAACCTATCTATAACGTTACCACCGCACCTAAGCCGGATGTGTTTCCACACTAGCAGACCACATAAGTATTCTTGGCCGTATTTGGTTTCTTTTTACTTTATTTTATTTTATTTTTCTTTAAAAAAAATATTTTATTTCCTAGTATCATAACCGGGCCGATCCCATGCAGATGTCATATGCAGAACGAACACCGACGTTGCAACCACGAGTGCGTTGCGGCAGTGTCGAGACAGAATACCACACACCAACTTCGTTGTCGAGTCCGTCACCTCGCGGAGCTGAGCTGAGTCCTCGCTGAGGAGATATCACAATTGATTAGAATCGATTGGCTTAAACCACCCCAATAATTAACCACGTAAGCTGACATAGTTCCAGTGAGAAAATCTTTCCTCCAATTTCAAGTTAATCTTCGGTTCTAACCAATTTCCCATCCGGCGCAGGAACTCCCGGTCCGTGTCCTAGCTGGAACTGATTATCCGCTTGGCTAAATCGATTCTGTAGCTCGCTGCTGTGGTGTGTTAGCCCGCACCGGACTGTCCATTTTCCTCCAACCCCAGCTTTTTCCAACCTGCAGCGTAGTATACAGAGGATGTCAATTCTCGAAATTTCAGCTGCATGTTTGGGTCAGACAGGCAAGATTTGTTATGACAGGCCGGAATTTGTTATAGGTACCTGAAGAACTTGTATACACGGGCCAAAGAGTAATCCTGTCGCCAGGGCCGAAAAGCGACCATTTCAGCATGTTCTTCTGCAAGCATTATGGAAGCTTCAACCAGGCTCCCTAGAAAAATACCTCAGCTACAGACACCGTAATATTTCCACCCAAAAGAACTCTCTAAACTTCTCAGGCGGAACCAGCCCTACGGGCCATACTCTGCTAACCCATTATATTCGGATCCCCCGCAAATTTCGCCTAGCCTACAGCTCGTTGCTAGTTATGGATGCAATTATAGGCTACCCTGCATTGGGCTTTCCCTGACTGCAACCCCTCCAATAAACAATCAACACCGATTTTCACCTATTGAGCCGCAGTAGTACCTCTTTGTTTCTTTCTTTTTTCATCTCTTTCTTGAACGATATGTGCATATGCAACCTCTCATAGGACTTTTCTCTGCCAGGGGCCGTCAGCTGCATGCCGAACATCGCTCTTTTTACCCCTTGAAAAAGAGAAGCCAACATATGCAACAGACGTAGGACAAGAAGCCATAGCCTGAAAATCTATGTAACATATTAAATCAGTAACGTTAGTGGCCGAGTTCAAGGGTGTCTTTTAGCTACTTGGCAGCCGACGGGAGATGTCATTTCATGGATTAAAGGGAAGCGGATGTATGAGAGTGGCTTGCGGTTCCAGATAACTGAATCTGCAGAGACGGATCTATTTAATAGACCTAGAATCCCAATTTAATTTTCTAGTTCTCCCTCCAGCAGGTTCATTTAATCAAAGGCAGTTGACGAGCAGCATATAATTGGAGCATATCGGTATATATCTTCTACACCGTGTACAGCTTCTTTACCTCAGATTTGCAGAACGGTTACACACGCACAAATACCACAAACCTCAGTAAACATGCAGCTTAAATTCTTCGTTGCGGCCTTTGCCTCGCTGGCTCTTGCTAGCGCTGTCGCTCTTCCAGAGCCTCAGGATGCTTCACCACCCTTTGTATGCGGTTGCACCAATGCATGCAAGCTTGCTAACAAGCCAGGCATGCTCTGCCCAGAGTACTGTGGTAAGTTTATATACTATTTTAATGAATACTAATACAACTGTTGCAATTGCTTAATATAATACTTTGCTTTCAATCATGTAGACCCCAAATACGAATGCCCTCCTACTCCTGTCTCGTATGCTCCTACCACTACGCAGACTCCCATTAGAATCACAGAAACCTGTGGCCCTTGTCTGAATGACTGCCTCGTTGGCTGTCCCGATCTTAGACTATGCAGATGCGCCGACTTCTGCGGTAATAGCTTTACACTTTTGTAGCTTTCGCCATAATGTTCGTTTATAGAAGCTAATATACCTTTCTCATATTAGATCCTAAGTACTTCTGCCCGACATCGACAACCACTACTCCAACCAGGCCGACTCTAACCCCAAGGCCAACTTTCATTTGTGGATGCACAAACGCCTGCAAGATCGCATGCCCAACCTGCATCTGCCCACAATATTGCGGTACTTAACTCCAGAACTATTCATATTAAATTTAGAAAGGGCATTTAGACTGATATTATCCGTTTAGATCCTAAGTACGAATGTAACGTCGCCGCAGCCCTTAGCATCAGGACGACCAAGACCACCGCCGCTCCCCCAAAGCCGACCTGCGGATGCACAAACGACTGCATTGTCAACTGCCCACCCGGTGAAAACTGTATCTGCCCACAATACTGCGGTAAGTCCAAGATATCTTCTACGCCAAAATTTCCTTCTGCCCAAACTCCACCTATTCCTGTACGCTGTGCACCCTGAAACTTCTCAGGCTAATAGCAAAACTTTTGAAACCATTATTGTGAGGTTGTGTGTGTGTGTTCAAAAGACCCAAAATATATCTGTCCCACAACCAAGCCAACAAAAACAACCACAAGTGTTAAGCCAACATTTACCTGTGGCTGCCTGAACGACTGTATTGTAAACTGCAAGGAGGAGCCATGCGGATGTCCCAGAAACTGCGGTGTGTATCTTCGTATACCCTCAGCTTTTCTACTTCTTCGACCTCGTCATACCCTTACATTTCGCTATTTTGAATTACTTTCTCAACCTTTAGGAACATTATAACTAATTCCTTTAATTTTGACTTCTAGACCCTAAATACGCTTGCCCAGCGACTTTACTCACCAAGAAAAACATCGCCCCAATTCCTACAACCACTGGTATCCCATGCGGCTGCCACAATGACTGCACGATCTCTTGCAATAGGAGAGGTTGTGCTTGCCCAGCTTACTGCGGTATGTGCCACCAATAAAAGCCCCGAATTGTAACCTGACAACTGACATGAAACGATTTTCTCTTCTATAGATCCTAAGTATGCGTGCAAAGCGTAAACAGTATCATTCGGTTTACGAAATGATGCAAAGCTAGCTGCTGTATAAAGAGCTTACTCAATTTAAGTATTTGGTCGACTTTTTTTAAGGTGTTACGGACCGGCTAGTATCACGTCTATGCGCATTCGTTGATACATGGTTCTACAATTACCTAATGACGACCGACTGCATGTCAAAGTCATCATGATATATTATTTATACCACATATTTGGATTGGTACCTTTCTCTAAATTAATGTTTTTTTTTATGAATTTTTGAGTGTAGATATTTTTCTTTATTTTTTTTTTGGTAATTAGCCTCTTTCTTTCTTCTCTTCATCGTGAGTCGAGTCATAATCCCTTTGCAGGGGCTAGATAGTTAGGCTCACGTTGTACTTACTTACTTATCTTATGAATATTATATCCTACCCAAAACCCTTTCATTTCATACCCCCTTATTTCATCCGAAAAACGATATTATAATATTATAATATTATAATATTAAGAACCATGAGAGAATTATCATTTAACGATTTTTCCCCTCCAAGAAAATTTACATTTAGCCGTTTAAACATCCTCCAAAACCAAGGTAACAATGCCTGTCCACCTGCAATGCATCTGTCATGATCAGTCCATGATAACAATGTTGGGCGAATTTTCGTTCCAAGAGGCTAAAAAACTTGACCATGAGCTTTGAGGCCAAGGAAGGTTTAGGCGGGCTTATTACCCGAACCTGCCGAAGTTATTTTGGCGAATACGAAGGGGTGCGTGGTTCCACTCCATGTGGAGTGCTTTACGACGTCGGGAACCGGCAATTGCTTCAAGCTTGGACCATGGTGTTAATATAATATAATTGGTTTTGATAGATTATCTTTCTTTGTTTCGGATGGTTATACGGAATGAAACGGATGGCAAAGTATCAATTCGAAGCCCTTGGCTTGTCGATCAGATCAAGCTCGAGAAGCTAACTCTGCTAAATGGGCCCTCGATCCGGAAGCTCTAATCACTAAGGTCATTTTAATATGTGAAATCTTCACACAATATCGACGCTGGGTTTTAATTCGTTATGACGTCCACGCGAGCTAGTTACGTCAAAATACGGTATGCCCAGAAAGTAACTCGTCTGCCAGCTCAAAACCCTTCCGTATGTTCCTCTAGCCAATTCCAAAATTTAAGAGCACCTCCACTATTACAATTTTCAACGATATCCGACCGCATCGGACCTACTCGACCCCATGGAATGATGACAGAGCCATTTTTGGATTGATCGATTTCTGGAGAGAGTGTTGCGTATAGTTCAGTTAAACCACCATAGCGTGCCGGATATAAGAACATCCACTGTGTAAATTCTTAGCGGTGCTAACCTTCGTCAGCTGGTGAGTAGGAGGGGAACATACGCCAAAAAGCTTCAAAGGAAGACTATGCCTCATTAGATCCGTTTTTAAATTCCCAGGATTGGGCGACTATAGTGGCTGTCAGCTTACAGAGATCTATGGAGAGGTCGAATAGGCGAGAATTGAATCCCATAGGTGACTTACTACCGCGATAATACCCGTATCTTTATATTTCTCGGCATATCCCTTCGCTAAAATAGTATTCGCACATTTGCTCTGGGCATACTTGAAATATGTATCGGCCCCAGGAATATATGACAATGGCGGGATGCCCTTGTTCTCAATGTTTTCGTAATTGATCCCACCAGCCGGAGCAACATGCGCACATATCGAAGATAGGAAGAGAACCCTCACGGAATCTTTTGGTGCGAATTTTACAGTTTCGACAAGGAGGTTCTGGAGGTGTCGTTGGAGAACAAACGGTCCGAGAACATTTGTTCCAAAGTGGAGTTCCCATCCCTATGACCAAAAAAAAGAGTTAAGTTTTAGATACCTGTGAAAAGTAAGATGTTATTTTTGCTTGATTGATCACCTGTGCACTTCTCCAGCTCATTGGAGTCGCCATTACACCCGCATTGTGGACTACTGCGTCCAATCTTCTTTCCTGTGAAAGAAGCTTGTCGGCTGCAGGTTTGAGAGTTGTAAGATCACTAAGGTCTAGCTGAAGAAACTCAATTCCTCCATCGGATTTTGGATATTCTTCCTTGATCTTATTAACTGCAGCGGTCCCGTTTTCTTCAGACCTTCCGGCGATGTATACTTTTGCGTTCTTGGAGTATAAGATCTATTGTTTTTCCAAGACATAAATGTTAATATTCAACCTTCAAGGCGTCTTAATTTAAGACTGTTGTGCATAAAATCGGCAAACAGGTAGTATTTATTGATGATTGCTATACAATTGAAATCAAACAGACAAGAACGACGAAAACGACCCTGACAGAGAGAATGGAAGAATTACTAACCTTCGCAAGCTCAAACCCTATACCACCAGTTGCGCCAGTAATCAGATACACCTAAAACCCAAATCATCAATGCCTTAGTCAACTGATGTACAGATATCGACTTCGCGCCCAGCGAAAGATGTTTGCTCGTTAGAAACGCCTAGCTGTACCCACCTTTCCAGACAAATCAGGAACATCCTTCTCCTCAAACCCTGGCTTTGGAGGAAACCCCTCTGATGTGACAAGCTGCCACAGGGCTGTATAGATACCATAAAATAAAGACATTGCGGCTGCGGGTATCAATTGGGCTGAGATTTTAGTCCTGGAAACAAAGTGCCGAGGATACGAGAACTAAGGCCGGGAATCCCAGAAGCCGACAGGACGTGGTGTCCAGATTGCGAGATCCAGGTCCTTGCATGGAGGACGGTCGTGTCAAAATACCACATACAACACACATTTCCATATTTCAATGTGTTGAATAGAATGTCCGCAGTCGTAGCTATGGGGGGTGCGCGCGGTGGATACGAGACTAGGGGGTATGAGAGGTAATGATCTCGATCATGCTCAAATTATTCCTCATGCTCAGGTACCACGAGTCCAAAACCATGATCTACCATGGTACCTGAACACCACGCAAGGGAACACCGATATCAGGAACAGGAACCGTTACCATGCATTTCTCACTTGCCTTAATACTGACATTGTCGCCGACCTTCATAACTTGCTTCTCCTTAGC
Organism: Orbilia oligospora ATCC 24927; assembly: GCF_000225545.1. Classification (NCBI taxonomy): domain Eukaryota; kingdom Fungi; phylum Ascomycota; class Orbiliomycetes; order Orbiliales; family Orbiliaceae; genus Orbilia; species Orbilia oligospora. The sequence goes on along the minus strand of NW_011645633.1, from coordinate 1,891,961 downwards.
CTTCCTTCGCACCAATCCGACCAAAAACCAAGGGATAAACTGGTTAACCAGTGAAGCCGTTCCTGATATCGAATCTCTTAACAAATGCCACCCCGTCCCCTTCGGCTACTTTGATACGGCTCAGTTCATACCAGACAATACCCCACCAGGATTTCTTGCAATGTATAAGATCCAAAAGGTTTACGATCCTACTAAAAATCTATATTGGATTTCTATACCCGGAGCTTCTGTTACAAAAGTCGAGTTTTATACGGGAACGGATTGTAAAAACGCGGTATACCAGCAAGATGAAGAAGGTGCTCTGAGAATGTCAAGGGTAAACCAACGGGAATCCCAGAATGTTAGATCGTCGACTATGCAACTACCACAGAATGTCCAGGCGATCCCAGAAGAAGAGAAAGATGACGAAGACTACAGCGACTTCGACATTGACCCGTCGGAGTTAGAAAATATGGACCAAGAAGTCGAGGCACAGTCGCAAGCAGGTAACTTGGGTACGACAAATCAGGAAAGAATGGACATCGAACCCCCTGTGGATGGTGAAACCCGGCAGGAGAAAATTAGTCGTCAGGAGAGAAACTTCCTACGATTTAATGACGATGTAGAAGGTGATGGGGGTATTGCGTTGGATGGCAGATATATTACACTGCAATGGAGTGAGGATTGGGAGAGCTTTAAATTATCATATCTCTATGTCCCGACGTCGAGGTCTCAGGTTACGGAATTGAGGGAGAGGGATTTATGATCTTAAAAATATACCGAAATCGATTCTTTTATACTAAGCCTCTAGCTCTAAATATTGCGAGAAATGCAACCTTTATGTGGATAGATATGTGTATGAAATACCATTAGGTCCGCGGCCAAACTTCACTTGAATCTCCAAACTATTTTGCTTCCTATGGAGCCCAGCATGCTCTCATAATGATATATAATATGATAGCAGCGAAAGAAGAGGACAAAAAGGGGTTACCCTCCCGTGAATCTTACCAGGCCCAGTATATAGAAAGGAATCCTTGCTGTAACCAAGGGGTGCATATTTTATGCTCCAGAGTCCCTAATACCAGTCCTTGCTGGGTTTGTTTTCCAATCTTCCCTCCACTTCTCACACTGTCGACGATACTGCCTTGCCTCTCTACCGTTAAGTCACTCAAGAATTTCACTCCAACGTTCAATAAACTGTAATGCGAATCCATTGCTCGAATGAAACGCCAGATGACAGTGAGCCAGGCCTTCAAAGTCATAAACATATTAGTTATAGGACTCAAAAAAAAAAAAAAAAAAATAGTCGCGAGTATTTAGCTGACTTACACCCGGATTTCTTGTCTCAAATGCAATGACCAAGAACCCACCACCAGGTAAGACCGTAGTATCCCTCCTCATAGGATTACCCAAATCATACGTCACGGGCACATTTTTGTCAACTTGCTCATTTATGACTTGCGCTAGTACAAAAAAATCGTGCCCATGCAAATGAATCGGATGATCCAGCCGGAGAGGCGTCTTTCCTGTTCGTGTGAAATTCGCACTGATGATGAAATATGCCCATTTATTCTCCTTGTTCAAGTATATCGGCTGATACAAATGCGGGAATGGCATTTTAGCACCCTCGAGACCGAGATAAGAGTATGTTGGCTCCGCCCTAGTTACCAGAGGATCATCAGTTGCCTACATTTAAATACGCCCTTGAAGGTACATTTTGCACGCTCTATCGGAACTTAAGAACTCACCAATCAACAAAGAAAGTCGAGTTTGCCATGTTCCATCTCCATTCTGTCCCACTCTGGGGAGTCTTCAACTCATTGGAGAAAGGATCCCAACTCACAAAGAATCCGTCGAGTATACCCAAAGGCGGAGGAGGGACGCTCTTCTTGAGGATCGGTTTGATAAGTTGCTTTGGCTCATCTCGACATAACTTTTGGTTCCTACAGTTCGAAATGGGTCGAAGGGTTCTTTGTCGATCTAGAGTCATATCGGACAATAACTGTCCTTGCATCTTCTGTTGAACATTCAACAGGTAGAACACCGGGAGGAATCAAGCAGGTTTTCATGTTAATCCAGAAGTCTGTCTGCTCGAATGTGTCTGCGTTCGCTTCGACTATGACATCATACCTTTGGCCTGAGATTAAGGTCTTGTAAGTATATCCATCTATACCTCAATAATGCAACAAGGTGATAAACAATCTCCCAACTTAAGGCAGGAACCACTCACCGATTGCAATATTAATCACATCCGTTCTATACAGCTCAATGGGCACAAGGTCGGCTGCCGCAACCGTGAAATTATGACCATCGATATCAATCCAAAACGTTTGCATATATGTCGTACTCACATTAATCAACCGCAGTCGATATTTCTTCCCCTTTTCGAACACAATATCCGTAAACCCTCCTTTGTCGCTCACACATCTCGAATCTGTTGTCGAATTGCATGGAAACTTCCACTTTCCATTCAACAACTTTAAATTCGGAAGCGGTGGAATCCCACGAACTTCCTTATAGTAAAGTGTAAAGGCAAAAGTATGGAACAAATCGGTAAGCATGAGGGTATACTCCTCATCATAGTTGACGCTACAGGGTCCATGTATGCACCGGTATTGGATATTGATATTCGGCTCTCACATGGCGACGAGACAATCTCACATTTCCCAGGACGAACTAAACCCCCTGACATCAAACCAGAATCCTATCTCCTCAAGAGATTTGGTTCATATGATTTTCAACTATCGGAGGCTCTGAAATATCTCACATATTTCATCATCGAAGCCGATCGAGAGCGTCAAGAATGTAAATTTATAATTACTGAGAATAGAATCCGATCACTCGAAACCGGTATATATATATAATGGACATAGTTATTTTGAATGTGATTTTACATACGTACATTCAATTTAAAAGGATCCCCGAATATAGAATTTAATATTTCGGTTTGGTATAGTTTCCAAGCACATGTCTGGATATCTCAAGACGATATACCACAGTTGTCGCGAGTCCCCAAACCCTCAAAATATTTAAAATCAGTTATGCAAGTATAAGGCTACACTCACAAACTCACTCTTCATCAAATGACGTAAACTCATTAACTATAACTCCAACGGCTTAGCCATACAATCACGGAAGCTATTTGATCTACAAGCGCTCCACTTCTAGAGCATTAAATTTGATATCTTCACATCCTACGTTGGAAGAAAACATAGGCCAAGATGTATTGTTTTGAGGAATGTAGAGTTATCTAGGCACCAGGCTGCAGGTTATGCAGGGTCCTGTCATGTTCCTTTCCCTTACTTCCTCTTTTCTCGTGTACGCCTTAATATATTCTGCGGTTAAGCTATATTCTGAACTTCATTGACATATCTTAAGTTCTGCAGTTAAAGTCTCGTGACTATAATACTATATGCTTGAAAAATCATCTAAGCTACTCTCACTCGAGACTGATATAAAATGGTTCCGGATCGATATATATGATTGTTCTACATGAAGATGCATAGATGCCTTGACATGCATCACAGTACCGGTGGAATCGTTTGACACTGTCAGGAATAATAGATAGATACACCTAATCCCCAGCTGGCCAGCTGCACCGGTGCACCTTCCACAGATATCATAAATCCGGAAACTTGGAATCAAACATTAAGAAGGGGCCAGCATATGTTTTCCAAAGCTCTGAAGGAACATGCTGGTAAGTAAGTAAAGGACATCTATACCACATACCCAATCCCCTTTACAAAAAAAAAGAATGAAAGAGAGAAAGAAAGAAATTTCACTCGTGGCAAAACGTCGGACACGACCGCACGTGGCTCGAAAATCCTTCTCATGCATGCCAGTTAGTCCATATCGATATGCATATATACATACATGCGCAAAGGAATTTAACCAGCCCACCCACCGCACAGCGGTATATACCGATCAATAGCCATTGAAGCCACGAAATCGAATTGTATAATCATTTCAATCATTTCAATCATGTGCGATCGCAATCGCACTCCACCATGCATGCACCCCCCCATGGCCACTTACGCTAAGACACGTGCAGTATCTGCGTACGAAATTTTTTTCATTTCATTATTAATTATTCAAAAATGCGACATCATAAAAACTTTCAAACATCAATCGAGTAATTCTGAATTATCTTCCATTATTGTTCATTAAATTAAAATAAAAATACTAATATATATAATATGTCTCAAAAAAAGGGAAGTGATCATATACTTTCTTCGTTAGTAAAAAAAAGATATAAAAAAATATGATGACAAGAAAGAAGGCAGTGTGGTGGTGGTGATGCTTTCGTTATATATCGGTGGGGGCGGGCTATGATACATTTTGCGGGTATATCTTCAAACTCTTTGGTATATCCTGCAGGGTGCCCTTTTTTTGTTTCCTTCGATATTTTTTCTCTTTCTCTTTTTTTCTCTTTTCCTTTAGACCTGTCTCTTTTTTGTTTTCCTTCGATGCATATGTTCAAGTAAGAAGATTCGTTATATCGAGCAAAAAAATAAAAAAGAATCGAAAAAGGAGGGGGTGGGAATAAAACTTATGTACCCCTCAAAAAAAAAACTCCGTAATAACGCCCAAAGCCATTCCATGAATACCATCATACCGTGATCATGCATTATGCATCATAAGATCTTTTACCGATATAACCCCGAAATTCCTTCAACTTAACATGTTAACAAAAATCAAACAGAAACAAGCAATTTCGGTCTTTCGTTATAAAAAAAAAAATGAAAAAAGAAAACTTCAAAGCAAAAACATGAGATATAATCTTTCAGAAAACAAACAAAAAGGCGCTCAAGTTTTCGTAATCCATTTTTTTGGGGGGATGCAAATTGTCGCGGGTTTTAACAAAGGAAAAACATGAAGTGCTTAAATCAACCATCCATCTGTTCTCAAACCATCCATTTGCACCGAATGAACATCCCTGGGTATCGCTATTCCTCCCAAATCTTTTTCCCCTACCTCTTGACAGGAAACCCAACTTCCTGTAACTACGTATTCCGGTTCTCCACTTTTTGCTTCTGAAGCTTGTCCATTCTTCTTCAACTCGAGCATACACATAGGTAGCTCCTTCACACGCTGTCGATTCACAGACGTCGAGATTGTTAAAGTCTCTTGGTCGAACCTGCTGAGCCACGATGGCACGGTAACTCTGTTAGTGAGACCGATAATCGCTGGCTCTTCAGGTGCAATGATCAACTCCAACCCCTTCTTTTTGCAAAACTCGTGATCAAGGCCCAAGAGATAGCAAGTAAGTTTGTAGATGACGTTGTAATGATCGACCTCCTGGAGTGTTTCCCAAGGTAACTGCGTACCCTCGTCAAAGTTTTGATTGCAAAGATTGTCGAAAAAATAGTATTCGGCCATAAACTCAACGAAGTTTTCGGTAGGATAGTCGCCGTTGAGTTTATTGTTAGTCTTTTTGTGTGAAATCTTTCGGGGTTCGAGGATCGCGGCTAGTCGTTCCTGGTATTGGTGCCATAGAGCGCCTAGGCGGATTTGCGATATCGCATCGAAGTTTTTAACAACTTTGCTCATCACGGGTCCGACTTTTTCGAGCGAGCGGTCTTTGTATAGATCGCGGTAAATGAACGAGCGTCGACCGATGGCGTTTGGGGCGGTAATTTGTAGTGGAACTCTGCCGTCTCGCATGTATAATGGTGAATCCGCTTCGGAAAGTGTACTGTAGAGGTCGCGGACCTCTTTGATCTGTTTATTCGCAAGAAAGGTCTCAGGTCTCCAGCAGCCACCTGGTGATTCCTTAAACAGGCCAGCTGGCGCGTGAGTGCTGAGAGTAACGTGGTGCTTTTCTTCCAGCTTGTTAACAGCGTCACCCAGTAATTCCGAGGCGTTGTAAAATTTTGTCTCCTCGGGCATTTTGTACCCGGGGAGATCAACCCAGACCGAAAAAACCAAATCCTTTGGATTAGTAGCCATGTGGGTTCCGTAGGCCAGCCCACGTAGATTTCGACAGAAGGTCCTGAGGCTGTGGGTGAGCTCGAACATCGGATTCTCATCGGCATCCTTGACTCGTTCGAGCGGCATCCCCAATAGCATTCGAAAAAAGACGGGCAGGTCCTTCTTGTCTTGTTTGAGAGTGTCGCATTCCTTCCGTAAGTCTCGTGCAAACTTGTCGGTGGCATCGCGAATCAACCAGTGTCCGTTCTTGTCTCCTAGATCGAACCCTTCGTGTAATTTTTGCATGAAGAGAGCGGTCGCATATCCACTGATAGCAGAGATATCCGCCTTGCCTGAAATTAAATCTTCATACTGAAAACACTGAGCCGGCGTCTTGCGATTCCAAACCAATCTCAAGTTTTGTGCATAACGAAACTCCTGTCGTGCCCACATACGGTTGGTATAGGACGACAGACCAGCTTTGTTATGACACTTCGTCCCCAGCCACTTCTCCACCACATCACCAGCCTTCGCACCACCCTTCAACTTGTCCACCACTTTTTCCAGGCACGTACACCTAGCACCAGGCATCAACACCACGACTTCCATCGATCGGAAAATATCGGGTATCTTTGGTAAGATCTCCTTAGCATAGTCCTCTCGTTGTGGAGCACAGAGTTGATCCATCCATAGATTCCCTTTCACCGCCGAAATCTCAACCAAACGATCTATTAAATCCTCAACGTCCCACTCGGTTCCCAAGTTCATTGCAACAGCTCTCGTCGGATCCTCTTCCCAATGGCCAATGATCAAGTTTTCTCTATCAAAGTCACCCCATGTGTAAGATATAGCTGTCCCGTCGATTTCGTTGATTTGTACTTTTGTCCAGCTCACAGCGACATGTTTTTGTATCGGTCGTTTCGCCCATTGAAGCAATGGCTGGCCAGGATGAAGACCAGAGATTTGTGGTTCACGAGTAACGATTTGATGTTTGAATTGTGTACAATAGCACTCTGAAATATGAGCTACTCTGACTGTTGTCCTTCTATCCTTACGAGAAGCATGGGGACCAGGAGTAGATGCCGGTGTAGCAGGAGAAGAGAACAATAATGGCGAAGGCGAACGAACCGCTCTGAGAGGTGGTGTTGTTGCCAGGTGCGATCCATATCCACTGCTTCCCGGTCTACTGGGAGGGGTATCCTCTGGCGTATCTGGAAGAAATGTATAGGGAATATGCTGGTCATGGCGATAGAGTGGCGGCCTAATTGGAGTGGAAGGTCGACGAAAGGAGTCTGAGATGTTTCTATGGTGAGGATGTGGTGGATGAGGAGACGGAGTTCGCATGGGAGAGTAGATTCCCTGGCGACCAATGGAGGATTTGCTACGGAGCGATGCCGGGCCGGGCGACCGGTAAGGCGAGGCTAAAAGTTTTCGTTCGACCATATTGAAGTCTCCAGATTGAGGACAATTCGAAGACGAGTGAGAAGATAGAAGGAAAGAAGGGGGATTAAGGGAACTACAGTCTTGCGACTTGAAGCCGAAGGGTTTGGGCTGTTATAGCGAATTCGAAGCGTCGGCAGCCATACTGTGGTATATTTTGCGTTGCGAACGAGCGCACGACACAAACAACCTGCACCAGCTGGGAAGAGCAGCCGGGATGCCCCAGAACCAAGAATTGATTGGAAGTTGATTTGGGTTTTAGCGAGGAAAAAAAATAGATGCCAGCTGTCGGGCGATAAGTTGGCGAGGGAGAAAGAAAAGGAAGGTGGAAATGTAATGTAATGTTAATGTAAGTAACTTCGATAACGGGACGGGTAGCAGAGGGAGAGATTCGGAGAGGGAGAGAAGATGGATGATATGATATTAATTGCCCGAGTGAAACCCGCCCATGTGGTATGGATATGGAATGGTCTGGTATGATACGATTTAAAATATAACCTCGACCTGAACCAGACCAGCTAAACCAGCTAAACCTATGGGGAAAGGAATCCGCCTAATAAAGAACAAGTTGCTGAGGAGATGAGCAGGACAGAATGGGGTCTTATGGGAGGGGGGGGAAGAAGAAGTACAAGAAGGGAAGGGTTACATGAAAAAAAGGAATACAGAAAATAGAAAAAATAAAATAAAATAAAATAAAATAAGAAATAGAAATCAGGTGAGATAGAAAGCAATTTAAAAAGAAGAAGAAGAGGAGAGAAGGAGAGTCTAGAAGTTCATGCTGAAATTGAGTGAGAGAGTGAGAGAGAGCGAGGGAAGGGACGGGAAGATGGAGGGTGGAGAAATGATATGAATGAATGGACAGGCGAACGGTGCATATATCGGCAGCCAACTATGCAGCAGCATTCAGGCTTTCTCCGCTGGCCATGGTCATATCTACAGCAAAATTTTCTGTAGGATCGCTCATATCATACCGTATCATACCGTATCATATCATCATTAGGAAGTCGGTAAGCAATTGGAAGTAATTGTAAGCAGATAGATAAAGTAAAAATGAAAAAATGGGGGAAAAAAAGGTACTTGCGAAAAGGTACTTCCGATGAGTACATGTAGGCTTCTCGTATCGGTCAAATCAACTGGATTTTATCATTCCAGGAGCGAATGGACATGTACTTACCTTCTTAACTCACATAGGACATGTACATCTCATCTGCCCCCGAGGCTATACTCCGTACATACATCGATACGCACGTACATACGTATGGAGTCTGTCTGTATCTGCAGCCCAGCCTGTTTCGCATGCGCTGGAAGGTTTATAGCGACTCGCCCGCAGGTTTGTGTTGGCAACCCCCTGCTGGGTCAATCCCTGTCTGCCGGACATCCCTGTCGTTGTGTTGAGCGATGTGTTGGGCTGACTGGACCTGAACCCGTCCTGTCCTGACGACCAGACCAACCCGATCCGACCTTAGTCTCGGCCAGGTTGACTTAGTGACTGGGAGCCGAACTTACGTGGCAGCGACGGGCCAATCACTCGGGCGCCAACTCACTCTGCTTTAACCACAGCAAGGCCTGTCTGTCCTGTCTGGTCCCCTTCGACTCGAAGCGTCGGGTTCGCATAATTCAGATTCAGATTCAGGAACCGCCCTGCTCTTGCCCGCTTGCCTTCCTGCAATCTGACGACAGACGGATAGTTATCATTGATCAATCGCCAGCTGAGTCTTAATTATAGATCGCGTGTCATCTCGACCGGGAGCGAAAAAGAGGGGAAACTTTGGAAAAGAAAGAAAGAAAGAAAGGAAAGTACGTAAGAGATGGCCATGGCGTCTTCTCCGCTGAACATCCTTATGCTCCACGGCAAGACCCAGTCCGGCCAGCTCTTCTACGCCAAAACCCGTGCCTTGGAAAAGCACCTGATCAAGGTCTGCGCTCCCTCCCGACTGGCATTCCATTATCCTACAGCGCCTCACCGGCTTTACCTCCGTGACATCCCGGATGTCGACCCAGCCTTGCTCCAGTCAGATGAGGAAAGCGATGGCATGTACACATGGTGGAGGAAGGACGAAACCACTGGTGAATACAAGGGCATCAAAGAAACATGGAAGTTCATTAGTGAATATCTGGACAAGAATGTAACTCTCCTTTCCTTCCTTTCCTTTGCTTTCCTTTCTCCTCCATACTATGCTTTCCTCGTCTTAGTCCGACATTAGTTTGAGTTCCCTCTTCAGTTATATTGCATTGCAATTGCTCAATTATTTAGTTACAGTGCTACTACACTATCACACTGCATCATGTATGCACTGTGAATTGTGCACTGTGCAATGAGTTTCGAATTGCTTCAAACCCACAAAAAGGGGGATTTCAAACTAGTCCTTCACTAGTTATTTGTTTTCATTTATATATATAAATACTGCATTGCACTGCTGCCTTTTCCCCGTATTGCCTTTGTTTACTTCGAATTACCCCAATTGATCTCAAAGTAAACATCCTAATAGTAATCGTTCAATCCCATTTCAACATATTTGTCTTTCCAGGGACCATTCATAGGAGCAATCGGATTTTCACAAGGCGCCGGCCTCGCTGCCATTCTCGCATCGATACTTGAACCTTCTCGTCCGAAACCGCAGTCCATAATATCCGATGGCTTCTCAACTACTCATCCGCCCCTTAAGTTTGCAGTAGCTTATTGTGGTTTCAAAGCTCCCAACGATGAATATAAGTGGATATATGAACCGAAGATCCAGACACCTGTACTCAACGTATTAGGTAGTTTGGATACTGTCGTCGATGAGAAGTTGATGAAGGGACTTGTTGATGTTTGTGAAGGTGGAAGGGTTTTATGGCATCCTGGTATGTAGGGAAGCTTATACCATATAACACTCTTACTTCCCTTTTGACTACATGTTCCTTTCATTTTTCATTTTATTTTTTTGATGAGGTTTCTTACGGTCGACTATCATGACAATAGGTGGTCATTACGTCGTAGTGAAGAAACAATGGCTAGATGCCGTCGGTGTCTTTATCCGAGACAGCATAAACGAATCCGAAACGTCGAGTAAATCCACCGCTGCAAAGGAAGAAGAGTCCGTGGAAGATATGGAAATGCCGTTTTAGGACATATGATGTTGTTACTGTTTCATTGTGCATGTGCGTGCGTGTGTGTGGAGAAGGTGGCTAGTGCATGCTAGGGGGGGAGGGACCATGCCGGGCCGTGATCCTCGGAATGTGAAGATCCCACGAGGTGGCTGCATACCTCCTACATACTTCCATACTTCCATACCACGACCAGCTATGGTGCACCGGCGGTGGAACGTGATTGTTTCGAAACCGCCTTACATTTTGTCCTAGCTTCAAGGCAGACGGGGTTTACGAATATAAATCGGGAATAAACGGAGAATATGAATAGAAATAGAAATAGAATAGACCAATAGACGTCGAACAAAGCGATACGAACCAATGACCTTAACCCGTCTAACTCTAGCTCTGTCTCAAGAGATATATAGTATATATATAAACAATTGCTTGGAAGTACATCAACATTGTTTAAGGCGACTTCATATGTTCGGAATACACCGAATTCTGTGACCCAAAAGGTTTCTTCGGTACTTGCAATTGCTGTATCCACTCGCCTGATCCTTCTTCAGGACTACCTTCTTCACTAGGACTTAAGAAGGGCTCGTCCTGTAGTTCTGGGAACAATCCTCCAGCATTGATTATCTGCACCGATCTAGACTCGTAGTCATATGTCCCTTGCTTAATCCCTTGAAGGTTACTTTCCATTTCGTTCGCTACATCATACCAACCAACAAACAAATCATACGTCAGCTTCAAATAATCCCCCAATCATATATAAAATATCCATAGTGCTAGTATAAAATCTTGAATAGAAAGAGAGAAACCAAGGAAAGAAGGAAGGGAGGGATGGGGTAGTCGTACCAGAAACCGCCAGCACATTCTTCCAAGGATCAATTCGAAAACAATTCATCCCATCGAACGCCAATGGATCCCAGCTCTTTGGCTTTTGTGCAACTTGATCTTCGTATTTCGGTTTCACGAGGAGAACGTGATGTATCCCTTTGAAAAACTCTGCCGTGGCGACGGGATTCATGTCCGGGAATTGACTCATGATGCTAGGTCCTAGAGGTAGCGTAGCTTCGAGGCCAAAAATGCAACCTATTTCATGAATTCAGGCCAGTCGATTTATTTAGTTAGTCAGAGAACAATTCACCATGTATCTCCCTCCATGACATCATGAATCAAGATCTATCGTTGAAGACAAGCTAGAAAGAAACCCATGTGATATCATGATAAAGCTCTAAAGAGCGGGGGTGGAAACATACGCCACAACCACAATTGTCCATCCGTCTGCCCCGTCTGTCCATCCACCAGTTGAAACACCAACTTCTTATTCCCCGTATAAGCCTGCGCAACCAAATTATTCAAACTAGAAGTCACTTCCAAATCCGCCGCTTTCAAAGGTCCGGGAGGCACGCTCATCGATCCAAACAGTTCCCACATCTCAGTGTGAGTATCCGGATCAATTTCCAGAATCGGCGGAGGCGCTTGTGCATCCCCTCCTTCCAGGGCAACGAGGTTTAAACTTGATATTCCTTGAACGAGACCTCCACCTGCACCTTCCATAGGAAAATCTTCTTCGATTGAAGGGCTTGACTCGCTTTGGTAGGAGTCGTCGGCGTTTTGGACTTCGACGGTTGTTTCTGAGTATATAGCACTTGATACAGTGTCATACCAGAATTTGGATTCGTTGATCGTAGGGGTATCCAACTCTGTGAGTGTTTTTAAGAAGAAATATTTCGATTTTCTACCAGTTATTGGGTCTGGTTTTGTGATTTTCGGGACGACTGCATGAAAGGATGTAGAAATGAGTATTATTAACTGTTAGTAAACCATTGCGGTATATTATTTATAATTGTAATAATCGTATTAAGAAATCAAGGTAATATTTACCTATGTAAGGAACCGTGGTAAGGATCCCATGCGGCGGGACGGAGGAGTGATAAGGTGCTTTCACGACCATATAGAACGGTATACGTACGGCGCTGACTGGCGACAACAAGAGGAGGGTGGATATCACCACCCATGTCGGTAATATTGATGAATGGACCATATTTACAACTTCAAACTAGCTTAAGCGCTTGGGGATTATCGAATCGTCAGTTTATGGACCACTTGAATTCGATATCGCATGGGTCTTCCTCGTGGATTTGGATATTCAAGGGAATCCCGCGTGGGCATATGCATGGCTAACCATGCTCCTGGCACGAGATTATTTGAGATCGTTTTTGCGTTGATTTCTGAAAAATACAACAAATTGGACATATATTTCGCCGCGAAGGGTTTTTCAGTCGGTGTATAGCTCGACATTATGACAGAAAAGATGTAGAAGTTTGAAAGGTTAAAAAGTAAATAGTTATATTTTAAAAAAGATCATCTAAAATTGCATTATATCCTAAAAGCCATTGGCGTATAACGTGCATTCGATTTAACAATAAAGTGAGTCAATGGAGAAAAAAAAAAACGCTTGATCCCGCTGTTAACATAACACGTAGAAACTTTAAGAAAAAATTGGGTGAACAGGAGGGTTTATATAAAGGAAAATATACAATAGAATAATTGGTGCAGCCGAAGTTCACAAAAAGTGGTCAATCGGCTGTATTAGAAGGATTGTCTTGAATTAGATTGAAGAAACGGGGAGAGAAAAGAAAAAAAAAAAGGAAAACATGCGTCCAAGCATATGCTTGTTAAGGTATTTGGAAGGATAAAAAACGGTATTCCAATAGTTGTCTGAACTTAGAAAAAATGACGATATCCTGATATAATCGATTATAATCCGCCTCCCATTTCCCTTATCCTCGATCTCCTTCTCGTCTCATGGTATCTTATTATTTTTTTGGTTGGTTTTAAGTTTTATTTCTGCTTTGTTAAAGCCGTAGCTTCTTAATGCATATTTCCTGGAAGTTCAACTGGCATTTGTTGACCTCCTGGAGACGGCAGCTCCGTGACACCAGGCATGCTTGGGTGTCTGTTCTGATCAAGTGGACTGACGACACTAGGGTTTCTAGACTGATCCAGTGGGCTAACGACGCTCGAATGTCGGCTAGGATCCATTGGTGTAGCAGCCATCTCGCTCATAGGGCTCTGTGGTGGTGGATATGGACCAGGAGAGGTTGGTGGAGCATATCCCTTGTTTGGCAAAGTAGGTGCCAAACCATACTGCTCGTTGTAACCGCCCTGCTGGCCGTACTGGCCATTATAACCCTGGTTGTTAAAGCCGGCATTTTGGGTGTTGTATCCAGCGTATGGAGGACCGACGGGTGGTTGTCCTCCTTGTTGTTGAGCTTGTTCCATGGGTGGTGGTGGTGGGAGGGTATCGTTTGCATTAGCTTCACGGTTTTGACGTCTACGGAAGAAGAAGAATGCACCGATTGCGGCGGCAATAACTGCGATACCACCGACTACACCACCGACAATGGCACCAACTGGGGTACTACTGCCGCCACCGCCAGAGGATTGTCCATCATTTTGACCGTTGTTACCGTCAGGTCCGGCGGTTACAATGCCGGTTCCGGTGGTCGTGGGGGCGATGTTACTAGGACCAGGCATGCTAGTAGATGGGACGAGAGTAGCGAATGGAGCAACACCATCGGTTCCAAGACTCTTAAGTTCGGAATCGGTGGTGTTCAATTTAGCTTGTGCGAAGCTGGTTTGTTGGTTGGTGAAGTCGTGAACCATATAAGTAGCTCGAACAAAAGGCATGCCAAAGACTGCAGTGTAACCTGCTCTAGCGGCAAGACTGTAGTTATCCATCGAGTCGACAAGAACGATACAAGCGGGCGTTCTGCCGTCACGAAGAGTGGTTTGGTAGCCACCAAGGGTATAGGCTGGGATGATCCATTGCTTGGCTGGAACGGTAATTGTAGTGCCTTGGAAGCTGAAGATAAGAGCTTTAGCGGCGTATCTGAAGCTACAGTCTGTGAGATAGCCGCCGTAGGTGGTGTCGAGGTAGGCTTCGACATCTCCAACAATCGCTTGCAGCGGGCCGTTAGGGAAGTAAAGAAGACTATGATAAACGATTAGTTTTTTACGAATTTTATTTTGAGATAGTGGACTGGGAAAGATGCATACCCAGTACTGAATTCGACATTGGCATTCCAGCTAGTGGCCAAAACCTCGGGATCACCACCACTGCCATCCTCGTATTCGAGAGAGTTGAGCTGCACGGTGGTAGTCGCAGAGGACTCGAAAGTGATCAAGTTACCCTCATACTTAGCAGTATCAATGGCGCCAATTGTGAGTTCACTGCTGTTGGTGTCTACAAACAAATATAGTTAGTGACTGTTTTTTTTTGTTTTCAAATATCCCTCCGGGTGGATTAGATGCATACCAAAGTCATTGAGATAAAGACCATACGCAAGAACACTGATAACGTCCTCATCCAACATGGTTCGGATGAGAGTCTTTTCAGTAGATCCAGAGCCGCCAATTCCCAAGCCCAATTGAGGTGTCCTGGTATAGTCATATGCAATACCGATTGGGACATTGTCAACCTCTGTTTGACCGATTTGAAGGGTATCTTGTCCATAGTATCCCAATACATAATACCTCGAATCGGAGGATGTCAGATTCAGCGCGCTCGAGAGGTTCTTGAAGGTACTTGATCCAGAGGGATCATCTGCAATTCAAATTTCCTGTGTTAGTTTTCCCGATGTCTTTAAAATCAATTTCGACGGCCGGTACATATATATGTGATGCGCCTGAAGAGAAATAACTTACATGTACCAGAAAAGTTAGATTGAACACAGAGAGCGAAATTTGCATTTGTCTGGCCATTACAATAGTTTCTCCGAGGCAGTGGGCCAGGAAACCAAGTAAATGGATCGGAGCTCAATCTTAATCGGACGAAATCGTGGGCGGACCCTGAAAATGAAGTTGTTAGATTATATAATCTGGAATTGAACAATAGTATTGTGTGCGCCAACAGCACGAATCATCCGCTTCCAACTAGTATAGAAACTGTGAAAATTAAACCCTGTGCTGCAGCGCTGGGATACATATATCCATGTTGTATGATTTGGGGCGATGCATCAATGTTCTTATCGATACGAGTACGAGGAGCGCGTGGTTGTAAGAGACCATCCGAAGTATTTCGTGCTGTTGGCGTTACACACAAAAACAAAACCTCACAGGAGACTCACCAACAAGAAGATCGACGTAGTAAGAGAATTGAGGGGCCTAAAAGGTTACGACAAGTCAGTTATCGAGATTCCTCGTATTTGCGACTTCGAAAGTGCCGTCTTACAGCATATTTGAAAGTTGAGCTAATAGTTGCCCTCTTGATCAAATCCGCAGCTGCCTCGACTGGGCTGCCAAAACTATTATGGAGCTGGAACTTGAAACCCTCTGCCGTCGCCAAACATATCGATGCAGTCGCCAAAGCTTTCGAGATCCTCATTTTTGCGAACTTCTAATCGTCTTGAACTTGCGTTCCAACGGTGGTGGAAAATAATACTGCAATCGCTAACCAAGACGTTCCGAAGCGCTGTCGAACCCTACGGTGGGATGAAATGCAAAGACCTGGGCCAAGAGAAATCTGGAATGTGGGAGGCACAGGTTCTTAAGGGAGGCATAAAGTCCGGAGAACTGCAGCGCTGGCTCGTTATCCACTCGGGGTCAAAGGCTGTTTTGATTACGGGCGGCTGCTTGCTAGGGGGCAACAGCGGAGGATCTCGAAGAGCCGCAGGCTGAATGGAGTTTTTGCATACGGCTTCGTGCGGGTTTTGCACATTTCGCACACACACACACCTTTCATCACCATGTGGAGCCCTGCAGAATGCATCTTGGTCGGACCGTGGAGCAATGGTGATGAATTTCCAAATATCCGCTTCTCAGTTGGTGCTAGTGGTCTCCATGTCGCACCCCTGATAGCGTACGGGCTAGCACATCGGCGCTACTCCAACCTTTTGTGTGCTTGTTTTCTGTACGATCCCGCAAAATGAAATTGGCATAAGGATTTTTAGTGGCCCGATTCCGACGTTTCCAAAAAAGTTCTCACCATTTGATAACGACATGATAAAGGAGGCTTCGGATTTTGATTTTTCTTTATGAGGTCTGCATGTTTTCATGCGAGATAGAGGCAATATTGACGCCAGTTTTCTCAATGCAGACTGTGAATGCACACACACGAGCTACAGAACTGTGGGATCAAAAAAGAATATCCACAAAAGATCGTGCATTAAAATCCATTGATATACATAGCACAAGGATTAGGCGCAGAAGCTAACAGCATGTCTTGCAATTCAGCCGCACTGGCCGGTTCCGACAGACTCGATCGACTGGAACATTCGGAAGGCAAAGGGAACAAACGATATCGATCGATAGTGAGCCTAATTCTTGAGGGTCCCGCCTACATAAAAGGTATCGATACACCGAGTCATGGAGAAATTCAAGGCAACGTTATAAAGGGAGTGAAGTTTTCTCTACTTCAAAACCCTGAAAGATTCGTCACAAGGACGTTTTGACGGGATATGAACAAAAGCGCAGGATCATGAGCAGGGCAGTCTCAGGCCTGAAAACAAGGGTTCTGGCAGGGGATCCAAATAAGCTTAGAAAACTTATTCTTTCCAGTCTTTTGGGGTCGAATTCAATAGCACCTGCTACCAAGGCAAAATTCTTACAAATACTCATCCGAATACCCACGAGATCTCGAGAAGAATGAACGAAAGAATTGGTTAAGATCGAAATATTTCCATGGATTGAGGACAAGCCAAGCAGAGAAAACAAGAGGGGTTCCCCATGAGGCCTATTAACCCACAGACCAAGTTGATTGACGACTTAGCTTATTTGACGACCATGCTCTCCTCGGTGTATAATCAGTTACAGTTCACATTCCTTCTTCAGCCGTCGGCGACGTGAATATCCGACCGACCCAGCGAGCCTTCTTACAGGGAGAGTGCATCTGTGGATTCGTATTCATTACCCACCCCACTGCCCAAAAACCTTCAGGTCCTGCGAATGTCGCCACCAGGGATCCAGAGCTCTCGGTAGATCTTGGGGCAACGATGCTCCACAGTTGGCTGTCCATACATACTCACTTACTACAATTTTTCAATGCAGTTGCAGCGCGAATACGGGCTGATGACTCCCATGTATCGAAGTCTATATGTGTAGGATAGGACAACCACGTACTAAAAAGCTGCTGGCTAGAATCCCAAGAATCGCAGCCTTCTCGAGGCAGCCCCGACGAGACCAAGGCTACCAAAATCCGAACGTCAAACCCTTCTTGTCTCTTGTCCTGCGCCCTACGCCATGTCAAACAGCGCCCTAAGACCGGTCAAATGTTGCAAAAGGACGAATACAACACATGGGAACGGAGCACGTTTTCTCGTTTTGAGCAGTTCCTGGTCTGCCTAAAGGCATTTCGGGGCTCCACATAAGCATCTGGGCATCTGGGCAAACGTACTATAACGTTTAAATCGTTTCCAATCTCAGTCTTTTCGCTGTTTGAAATTGAATCTTTTAAGCAACCGATGATGGAATAAAATCCTATTTTTACAAAGCTAGTCCTTTTGATGTTGACATTTTTACATAAAATTTTGAAATATTTTTAAATGAGCATGAGCTCCCCCCACCGGTATCGGTGCATAAAGTCTTTAAATGCCCCGTCTCGAGGAATTTTTTATACACATGAAGGCCTTAAAGTTTGGGGGTACATCTCGACTTCAAAGATTCAAAAGTAACCCAAGATCCTCGCCCAGAGTTGAAGACTGATCCTTCACATAAAAAAACTCCGATGACTAAGCGCCCAATATAAGTGATATTTACGACCGCATCCCATCCTCATGCACCAGAAATTCCAAACTATGGTATAGACAATAGCCAAAGAGAAGGCCGTTTAATTATTTCTGGGACCAAATAATACGAAAAAAGTTCGAACCGAGATCGATATTCAAAGACGATATTACGAAGGATACTTTCTATAGGCCTAGGAGGCCTCCACCAATATTCGATGGCTATCTCCCATTTCAATCCCGAATTCAAGGGATGAACCGACAAGCTTCCGAAACCTCAACTCTCGTTACCTATAACGTTAAATCATCCGTGGACGACAATCTTTGTTTTGACAGAGGTTTTGTATCAACATCGACTTCGTATGCTCAAGCTCAAGCTAGCTAGCTCATCGTCGCTATGTACAGATATACACATCTCCTTTGCCGTACTGGATTCTTCGCACTTAGGTAGCTCTACCTAGCGATTTCAAATCTCTTTTTTGGTTATTACAGTATATCAACCGACTGTCATAGCTCTATGGAAGTTGGCGGATACCATAAAGGGGGGAAGGGGGGGTATCTGTCCACTAGGCTGGCTCCCGGACGAATGTCGGCCATAAAGGTTGACTTCATCTGGTTCTGTGTCTAGATGTCACAGGAGAGGTTCTTTACTTAGGCTTCACAGATACAAAGCCATCTTAAAGACCTTTTAGACATCGGGTTCGAGACACGAAAAGCTCTGTAAGGACCAAATAAGGTTCATATGGTGGCTACAAGAGCGTATCGATCATTCCCTCGTCTTCAGACTTCTTGAACCTTGGTCGAACCTCGTACTGGTCCGGCCTAGCAACCTATGACTATAGTAGTGGATCGAATCAGTTCGCGAAATTTCATGCATAAGGGAAGCTTAAAGCTCTACTGGAAATTCAACATTACCTAGGCTTTAACATCCAAAAGAACGAGGTCCCTGAGCAATTTGTCGCCATCAAATCCATCAATTGTCTTTTGGGCTCATAAAGGACTTAACGATGTCCTCATGAATTATCAATATCTCGGAGCGTTTTTTACTTGGTACTTGGTCGCAGAACTTCGACCTCAAGACGTCGTTCGGTTCCAAGTGGTGTTTTCCAGTTTCGGCAAATAAGGTTCATCCCTCCCGTTCCTGTACTCAAGTCACGGATTAATGCTGACACCTCACAAGGGAGCCCAGGCCGATGAAGTTTAAATACGAGCGCACATCAGAAAAATAAAGTTGGATAGTAGTATATCAATTGATATATGAAGTGCCATATTAACACACAAGCGCTCAACAAGAGGCCCTCAAAGTGGTATAAAATCGCTTTGCCTCGAACAAAAACGCTCGAATCTCAAAAAGCAGACATATGATGCGGAGGGAAAAAAGACAGATAGGGGAACAAAAAAAAGGGAAATCATCTGTATGTACAAGAAAATCCGTTATAACAAACAAAATAACAAAAAAATGAGTTATAAAGAGGTATATTAATGGATCAAATATAAAAGAAAAGGTGCAAAAGCTGAGAAATCTTTCTTGGAAGAGGCTTCATATCATCTCGACCAAGCATCTCTTTCTTCGGACACAAAACAGATATCCGGAGGGGAAAATCAAATGCTGTTCTAAGCAAACATATATCCAACTCTCTTCCAGAATGGAGCGTTTCTCCGCCTCTCCATCTCCTTGTTATGCTCTTCCCAATCGATCTCCCTACGACCGGCATCGAGATCAATCTGGTCCAGACTCCTCCATCCCTCACGCTTCCAGAGATATCCAACAATCCAGAAGAAGAGAGTGATGAAGAAAGCCAAGAACTGCTTGAAGAAACCCTCAGCGGTGTTGAGCTTACCGTCACCACGTGGTGGGTACAAGGCAACATAGAATTGGGCAATCAAGACAATAACGTTGATGGCCAATCCGATCCAAGAACCAACAACACCGAAGATAGCCTTGAATGGGATTTCGTCGAGGGTACGACCTTGGTGAGCCCATGCGGCACGGAAACGGATGTGGCAGAGACAGATGGAACCCCAGGTGAAGAGGGCAGAGAGACCGGACAAAGCCAAAAGCCAGTCGAAAATTTCAACACCCTGTGGAGCAAGACCGATGAAGGCAAGACCACCCATGGAGATAATAAGGATGGTAGCTGGGAGAGGACGACCGGCACGATCAACGTAGGCGAAGATCCTAGGGGCGTATCCTTGCTCGGCCAAGGCGCACAAAGTACGGGAAGCACCGAAGACACCGGAGTTACCAATGGAAACGACGGAGACGAGGATGACAACGTTGAGGAAGGAAGCGTATCCGGGAATACCAGCACGGTTGGCGACAAGGACCATAGGAGAAGCAGTGGTATCGATGAAGTTTCCGGAACCGAAAAGCTGTGGGTCGTTGGATGGGATCAAGAAACCGATGAAGAGAAGGGAGAGAACGTAGAAGAGAGTGATACGCCAGAAGACCTGCTTGACGGCAGATGGGAGGGACTTGAGAGGAGTCTTGGACTCAGCAGCGGCAAGACCGACGAGCTCAGTACCGGCGAAGGAGAAAGCGGCAGTGACGAAGACACCACAGAAACCTCGGAATCCATTCCTGAATGCACCTGGATCATACCAAGTTCTGGCTCCCCAGTACTCATTGAATTGACCGTTGGATGGACCGCCACCAAGGACGAAGATGAAACCGGCGAACAAGAAACTGACAACAGCGGCGAGTTTGAGCACGCTAGTCCAGAATTCTTCTTCACCATATCCAAGGACACCGAAGACATTGACGAGGACGATGACGAGCAAGAACATGGAATACCAGATAGCCGGACTTAGGTCATCTCGCCAAAAACGAATACATTCCGAAGCGACAATGATTTCGAAGGGAAGAATTGTAGCCCATTGAGCGAAGTAGCACCAACTATTCAAGAAACGGTGGTTAGCTCGCTTATACTATATCTCTTGGACAACGCCACAACATGCAACATACCCCATAGCAAAACC
The DNA here is from genome assembly GCF_000225545.1 of Orbilia oligospora ATCC 24927. Classification (NCBI taxonomy): domain Eukaryota; kingdom Fungi; phylum Ascomycota; class Orbiliomycetes; order Orbiliales; family Orbiliaceae; genus Orbilia; species Orbilia oligospora. The sequence continues at coordinate 1,870,851 of NW_011645633.1, read as the reverse complement.
CCAAGAAGGATCGACGAAACGGGACGAGTAGGTATAGAAACCACCAGATACTGGATACATGATAGCGAGTTCACCGAGGGCGTAGACGACGTTGAAAATCATGATACCGATAATCATGAAATCGATAACCAAGGAAGCGGGACCACCAGTGGCCAAGGCACCACCGGAACCGACGAAGAGACCAGCACCAATTGAACCACCTGTTTGCCAACGTTAGTGTATTCGAATTTATTGCCACCGATCTGGTGGTGTTTTTTTTTTTTTTTCCTCTAAAGAAAAAAAAAGAGAAATAGAGAAGATTTCAACATACCAATGGCAATCATATTCATGTGTCTCGTCTTCAATGTCTGGTTAAGCTGATTATGCTTATCCGCCAACGTACGGGGCTTGAACGACTCTGGGGTAACACCCATCCTCGTCCAGATACTGAGGTTGGAATTCTCATCGCTGAAGGCATCTGCTGAAGGAGGCGAACTCTTCACCTCAGTGTCTTCGAAAACTGGCTTTGCGGCCATCTTGTATTGGCAAGAGCAAACAGCGACACGCGAACGCTGTCTCTGTTATTATTCTAAAAAAAAAAAAGGTTTAAAGAAGGGGTGAAATGGACGAAGGGTCGCGAATTGTCGAGTTTAATTCTTCTTCTTCAAAATTGAAGGTGGAAGAATAAGTGATGTTGAGGGATATCGAGAAGAATATCTGAGCAGCAGAAGAGAAAAACAGCGACGAAACCACTGCTATATAAAAGAACTTCTGGAAGTCTGGATGATCCCATCACCACACCTTCCTATCTGTTGCTCACTAAACCAGCTTTGCGGTCTTGGGATTAGTCTGGTGGTTCCTAATCTCGGTAGACACCTGTTTCCTCTCGTCGCCGATGACAGGAAAAACCTTCAGGATACATCCTAGTCCCGTTGCGAATTGCCATCGAGCTTGGGGCCCGCATAGTTGCCTTATCGCATAAAGCTAACATTCGTGGTACCATGTCGCCCACCCCCCTCTTCTCAAGGAACATTTCGAATTCCAGAATACCGCACTAGTCCGGAGTGAGTGGCTACAAATCGGTCTGACTCCCTGACAACTCTAAGAAGGTTGGCGAGGGTACCTTCGCTGGATGAGCATTATGCGCAAAAACCGAAGGTGGAAACACTATTGCCAAGAATATGTGGTTCGGGGGTGGTCTGGTGGATGTTTTTGATCAAAAGCAGTTACTGGGCCGTTCGACTAGAAGGGTGTCCCGCAGAACTTCCTGATATCGAGCGATCTAATTCCCAATCCTCACCAAAATCTGACTACTTTTTGGATGTTGGTTTGGTTCGAAACCTCACCATTCCGATTGGAGGAAAACATGACCACACGCCCAGATTGGGAGGAAATACGCCGCTTCGCACCTCGCCTTCCTCAAAAAATGCCACATGTCTGTCAGTTCAACCTTCGGATACAAGGGGGGTTTCATGTGAACCATGCGACTTATTCGTATCCTAAGGGTCTTGTGTACTTCTCCAGCAAGAAAAGAAAAAGAAGATCCGCAGCTTGCCTTCTTACTAAAACATCCCTGGATTAGAACAGAACGTCATCAGGCTTTTAGGCTCCGAATACCAAGTGCTTGGAAGAAACTCTTGGTGTTTTCTCTAAGCGCAGGGTGCTTTTTATGGTCCGTCGCTTGTCTGCCGAGGTGCCGAGAAGCGATGCTAGGACTCCCCGGCATGCGCCAAGAGATCAAGCAGGTAGGTCGTTTTGCTGAACCATGGCAATCGAAGCTTTGGTACTGTCCAAGTCAAAGTCTTGGAAGTTTTGAGGCAACCCGAGGTGATACGAAGTACATGTACATGACATGTACCTGTGTGTACCTGATCTTTTTTTCTTCTCCAACTTCCCACTTCCCGGTTGCTGAATTTGCGATTTTTCCCTCCTTCTTCGACGCTCTGACGAAGTTTCCGTCAATGCACTGTCATTTGCAGAGTTTTCTTTTCTCCTTTGCGGAGCTACGGTTTCAAAAATCCAACAAGGCGGCCTCAAAGGAAATCTGCGTTGTTGGAAAGAAACCAAGAAGAAAAAAAACACTCAGCCAATTATCGTGAAAACTCTTCCACCAAGTATAGGCAGACGCCGGAATGTCACGTTAGGATAACACTTTGTATTTCCACAGGAAGAAGGGGGGGGGACAAAAGGAACATCGAAAACAGAAAAGGAATAAAGCTAAAATCCCACGATCAATGGACGAACATGGATTGGCCCTTCTTCAGTGGGGTCCGGACTACCCGCCTGTCGCCAATCCCCACCAATTTGTTAGGCATCCAGAACACAATCGCTGGGCAGACAGGCGACCAAGAAATTTAAGGTGCTTTTGGATTTCAAGCTTCTGGCTAACGAAACCCCACTAACGACCAAACAAGGAAAGCCCAGAAGCACATCAAGCTGAAATTCACGAAAGGTTAGACTCGGGTTCGAAATTCCAGCCACTTCCCCATACAATCCGCCAAATGATATCTGACTATATCGGATACGAGCATGTGTATGTCGCGCTGCACCAAGCCGCCAAGCGCGCCCAGTTGTCAGTTTATCAACGCCTCCAAGGGTAGCCTTCGGGCGAACGCTAGGATGTTGATAGCGGTAGGTTGTCTCTGTTGATAATCTTTGATATCAGGTTTTGAGAGTATAACGGGGTTGGATACCCAAATGGGATATAGATGCGGCTTAGCAGTGGATTGATATGGAGGCAAAAAACCAACCAGATGCTATGTTGAAGTGGTAGATGCGCGGGACCCCGTCGATATGCGCATGCACGAGCATCATGGCTTCCGCGTGGTTAAACTTTGTTAGCATCCGAGCGAGAGTGGCCATGGCTAATCTCGATACCCCATTGTCATTACGCAATGGAATTTTAGGAATAATGGAGAAGATACAAGACAATACAAAGGACTGGCCGGCGAGATGCGACAACAACCTGTTGTACATTCATACTGACATGCATCCTGACATACGCTATACATGTGGAGAAAGCGTATGCGAGATATTTAATTTTTTGATTTTGATGACAATTATATGCATACTTGGGTTCGTATCAGTGTGGAACTACCGACTATCACTTGATACACTACCTTGTTCCTAAGATCCCACAATGCGATGCGATACGATATAATATTGATTACATCTCGGCTTCAGTGAGTTAAACTCAGGTTCCAGCCTCCCCCCTTCATAACCGGTTTGTACTTCAATCTCTCTGTCTCTCTCTCGACGCCCCTCGTGTAATGCGTTTGTGGGGATCGATATTGGAGATGAAGGAAAACCCCACAAAATGAGAGCTTTATATTACCTAACCGTTACAACGGTGGCAACTCTGCCTGCTCAAGCCCCCATCTCAAGTTTATTTTCCGTCGGGGTTTCCGAATACATACATGATTCTTTTTTTGAGTTATCCGTCGGTACCAGTTTTGTGCATGGCACATGGCTAACCACTGAAGCTATTCGTTCAGCGAGATCGATATGTTTCGTTTCTATCACAAGATTTCAATATTCCTTTTTTTTTTCGCTTTCTCTCTTTTAGGTTGTCCAATCAGGCTCGTCGTTTGCCCAGCGCCTCCTCTCTCTCCAAGCCGAAATAACTCGGGCTTGGGAGAATGGCTTTTATTGAGAATAGGATGATATTTCGTCAATTGCTAGTAGAATTTCACATGATATCACCTGATATACTATCTTACCTCCTCAGCTGAATAATTTGGGGCTGTTTTTCTTTTCTTTTCGTTCTGTCGTCCGAGTAAACCGAGAATGAAAAAAAGTGGTTACCTAGTACCAAGAGACGCAATAATACGGTGGTTTGCGGGTGAAGTCGGTTACAACATATTCTCACAAGGCGGTCCTCGAGCCTCTCTTTCCTTGATTCCCCGTTCGAATAAAAAATATATTCGTCACGACCAAAACGTCTTCGGAGTCCGGAATCCTCCTTGATACTATTTTTTTTTTTTTTTTTTTTGTTCTTTTTCTTTTCTTTCGCCTTCGCATCCGGTGTTTTGGGAAGATCCAAACCAGAGAAAAAGTCCGAAGGCGACTGTAGCAAATAACGTAACCGGTTCCCGGAATACCTCAGTCACAACACAAGCACACCACGCCCTGTCAGGTCTTCCAGGCCTACAGGGCAGTGGAACATGTTACAAAGACACCACGAGTTTGGATAATATATTGGAATCGAATCGTGGAGAGTGTATTTTTAATGCCATGTGTATACTACCTTGTAGACATAGTATGTAAAACGCTCGAAGGGATACTTTTAGTATCTTTTTTAGCGTAAGGCCTTCAAAACGGAATATCGTTGAGACATCCGGGGAATCCTTACCGACAGTTAGCCTTCGCCTACAACGTCCAAGTTAAGTCATCTACTAGATCCTCACTTTTTTTTTTTTTTTTTTTGCTTTCTAGAATTCGAATTCAAATTCAAATCTATTGAAGATGTATGTATGTATGAAGGTCAAACGGCTTGCTCGTCTCATCCAAAACCCGGAAAGCCAAGTAGCGTTAATGAAGCCAAGAAAGAAATACAAGGCCTACAAAAGCAAACCGGTCAAATCAGACCTGATCGGGAAGGTACAAAAGTTACAACACGAGGGGGGTCTGCCTCACGATGGTCGTTTTGACATTTTTGTGAATGAATTCAGCTTTAGCTTTTCTTTTTTATATTTTGCATGAAAGGGGGTTTCGTTATACGAGCGAGAGATAGAGAGAGGAAACCAGGTGCACGAGACCAGTTGCCTTGTTCGGAATTGTTACTGAATGTGTGTATGTGTATGCAGGTGTATGTGTAGAATCGAATCTAAGGTCATGCAGGGCTTGCTTGCTGGCACGCGATTCGATAGTAGTGAGTCTTTCCCCGAAATTAATTAGGCATACCTATTGAGACTTTTTCTTTCCTTCTTTCTTTCTTTCAGCTTTACTTTCTTTTCTTTATCTTTTTCTTTACTTTTTGATACAGGACAGATATAGGTATGGCGTGGTATGGTATGGTTTGTACTCGTGTTAACGCCTCTGGAGCGGAAAAATCTGGGGTAAAGTGTTTAAGGTTAGAACCGGAGATGGTAGGTAGACGTTTTCTTTCATTCTTTTCTTTTCTTCTTTTCTTCGTTACTTATTTTACTTTTTTTTATATTTATTTATTTGATACTATTGAATTCAAAAGTGACAGCCTGGGACAGCTCGGTCATGCGCGGTATTGCATTCGCTGAAGATTAACGGTAACTAATACCCATGCGTTATTTTGCCACAGAAGATGAGTAGTCGTCAGCCTTCGATACTGATTCGATTTGATTCGATACATACATAAGCACTTGGTATCTTTGTTTTTCTTTCTTTCTCGGGTGGGTGTCAAGATTCTTGGAACCTTAGCCCCCTTCCCCACAGACGGCAGGCCTGGCCTGGGCGTTCGGATCTAAGAAGGAGAATAATAAACGGGGTATATGATTTACTACCTAGGTATGTGCCTAGGTATGTATGTACATGATTTGATATCGTGCGATCCAGATCCGATGGATTGGCGTGCATGTGTGTCTGTGTGTATACAAATGTCTACCGTGGCGAAAGGATGGATGGATGGGCACGCGAGCACAGCTCGGACCCGCCTCCCGCTTGACTGCATTAATTGGGTGGTTCCACTGAAGTGGTCTACGGGACATTCTGTAGTTCCGGACTCCGGATACAAGTATGCTGTCTTAGAGAATCCTTTTTTTTTTTTTTTTTTTTTTTCGTTTTTGGAAGGACTATTGCATGTGATTAAAGATAGATCAGCATTGTCAGTGGCGTATCATGATATTTAATGGGGCGTAGCTGGTTGGTCTGGAAGGGTCAATGTCTGGAAGTTGAGAGTGATTGCTCGATTGATTGTCGAGGTATGCATGCATGATTGAATTGAATCGCCATTGTCAGATCAAAAACTTCTTCTTTTTAGGGTTACAAACGGTAAATGAGCACACGACCGGTTTTCTTTTTGAGGTTCTTCTTCTTTTTCTTCTTTTTTTGTTTTGAATTGAAATATATATTATGTTATAAGGGCAAATTACCTAATTACATTATCGATTCCCATGAATGAACTACCTACACCCCCAGAAAAAAAAAAGAAAACTCCCAAGAAAGAAAGGAAAACAGAGAAAGAACGATATGAGCTCCAATAGTCACCCGATGACAGAGTCCTCCCATTTACTTACAATCTGGTCTCGTCCCTATAGTACCAGTCTTTTTTTTGTTCCCCCTCACAAAGGCCACCCAAGATTAGTTACAATCTAGTTCCCTCCGTCTCTCTCTCACTTTGTCTTCCTCGCCTCTGCTTCAGCAGCAGCAAGATGCCATGCGAACAACCTTCTGAAAGTCGCTTTCCCACCAGTTTCAATGACATCTCCGTGACAAGGGATGATCCTATCAAACTCCCATCCATCGAGGACCTTTGCACTTCGATTGAACCCAGCTCTTCCTTTACTGCTAGCTCCGTACCACAAAAACCTCTGCTGACTCTTCCCAGCCAAAGAAGTGAACAGATGCATAGAAACTTTTGTCCAAAACCCCTTCGTCGCATCAATATCCGTCTTCGAGAATTGTTCTTTCGAGGGTAGATTAAAGATCAAATCCGCTTCGATCAGTGTCCCGGACGGTTTATGCAATAAAGCGATCTCATGGCTCATATGATTATCCCAATATTCGAGCTCGAAGTCTCGAGTGAAGTCTTCCGGTAGAACCAAGGAATTCTTGTTCTCAGAGTTGTATGAGAAATCGAATGGGACGTCTTCGTTGCCTTGCTTTTGACGCTTTTGGTAGAGAACTGTGGGTCCGATTACTCGGGCTGTTGGGTAGGCGGCTTTCCATGGACCGATGTTGAGGTGGTGTTCGATGTCTGGTGCGACGATGTAGGAGACTTGACCACCGAGGGAGGTGACGGTTGAGGCTACTTCGTCGGTTAGAACGGTAGGGGAGAAGACGACGAGGCCGCCGGATGATAGTTTGGCTGATGAGAAGGGTATGTTAGTAGGTGTTTTATCATATATCATTTGTTTTGCTTTATGAGTATAACTCTAGGATTTTATATGGATGATACGTACTAATTGTAGCTCTACCACCGAATTTGAGAAGACCGATACGGAGAAAAGGGACAGAGACTGTGGTGATTGCATCGGTGACTTGTCTGATGACGGCTGTTTTGGATGGATCGGTGCCCCAGAGCTTTGACGACATGGTGACGATATTAAATTGGTATAACTTGTGCTCGGTTTGAATTGATTGGCTTAGGGTTTATAAATCTGTAGGATTGATGTTCGCGATAGAAGGTAGGTATGAAGGTATCTCGAGTATTGAAGATAGGATACTGATGAGGATATATTGAATTCGTATTGTATTGCTGTTATAAAATTGTGGAAGCATTTGAGTCCATTGAAGTTCGATCCCGGTATTTTTATAGCCACCTTCCCTTCATTCCAACTTACAACATCCACCCTCGGTCTGATTGATAATGCAACTTGCACGGGAGTATCAACTTGAGAAATTCCAATCCTATGCACTCATGAAGATGGAAGGAAGAAAGAAGTGGAGGAGTAATCATTCAATCAGCCACAAACAACATGCGTATGCATTCCCCAAAGTCCGCATTTCCGGGTGAGCCGTCGGTGTGGTTCTTCCCTTAGCTTTCCTGCAGTGTTTGCGACCCCAAAACTTTTGAACGTTTTTTTTTTAAAAAAAAACCAAAAGAACGAATCGAATGACGTTTTCATTTCAAGCAGAAAAGTAGGTCATGTAAAGTCCGTCGCTTACAGACACTAGCAGGGGTTCAACGGGGGAATTGTTTCGCGAAGACCACTTAAGCTTCGGATTTGCTGACTTCACGGGCATCCTCGGTGTCAATGATACGGACTAAATTGCACAATGCAATTGAGGCTTGGATTTTTATTCATCGGCTCCGAGGCTCTGGATGTTGGAGATGCCGAGTATGAGTAATTTCGAATGTTTCTAGAAGTTCTAGACCTTTTATTACACCGTATCATCGGTATATTAAGACCCATTGTGAAGGTTTGAATAGAGAGACGTCGACTTCGAATTTCATGAATTCCGAGGAGTATGGAAGGATTCGAAGATTTCGGCTCCACTTGCAAGAATAGACGGTTGCACCGAGCCGTTGGAGATTAATAATCGGGAAAAATTGCTTGGCCTGCAGAGACAGCTGGCTTTTGAGCTCTGTCAGCACGTTTTGTCGATATCGTGATAGATAAAGTGAGTTAATTATGTCAGCATATCTATTTCGGTATTGAAGAGGAGGAGGAAGAAGGAACAAGACAAGTATATTTGCTTTGAAGTTCTGTAAATCCTGCGCTATCGCCATCGTTGACCGACCGTTGGAGGGTTTTGTCTGAGGCTTTCTGGTATGTGTTGTTATACAACACAGCAGGTTTCTAGCTGCTTGTACAGTCTCGTAACCAACACGTCTGATCCCGTGATTTTTTTCATGATCAAAAAGGAATCGGCTAAAAAGCATAGGACCGAATATGCATAAAATTATTCAAGGAGTCGATTGATGCTAAAATGAAGCGATTTGGATAAGAATTGATGGCAGGGGATGAGGTTCGTTAAAATGACCATCGCAACCTCGATGAGGTTGATGTGATGTTTGGGTCCTCAACACACGGCAAAACTACACAGTCTCGGAGTCAACAACAAAACAACTCTTGGAGATATCGATACAGACTCGTGCAAGCATACAATATGACATACACACCCTATGCTATCTGAAGTAGAGAAATTGTTTAATACCTTTCAAATCCTACTAGAAGACAGTAGAGCGAAGTCGTAAATCGTGCTGTGTCTACGGTTTTTTATTGGGCTCAAGTAGCTCAACTTTCAGGGATTGTTGTTAGGTTACTGCAGCTGACCGCTGAACGGATATCTACAGACATACAGACAGACATGGCTACCACGTTTCCGATAATTTAAATTTCGTGGTTACCATCGGCCAGTCGGAAGCCGTCTTTGCAACTTCTTTTTCTATCGACTAAATATTTTATATAAATTTCAGGTAAAAGCAGAGACGGGAACAGTCAAAATCTGGGGAGAAAGACGCCATGAGACAGACACATCTGACCACTCACAGGCCCATGTGGTCCTCCCACAACACCATCTTTTCAACATGTTTGACCGACCAGAATATCCGCTTTCGGCAGGGTAGCGAGAGGATTGCCTGGCCAACGACGACCAGCCCATGTTCGCGGGATAAAACAACCGGCGCTTGAATTCAACAGCTTCTTCGCCCTGCTGACACGACGGGTTCTACATGTTATAGCGGTGAAAGTAACTAGGAGAAAAGGTAGCGCTGTGGGGTTCAAAACAAACCAGCTGATGTAGGGCAGCTGTCAAGGTCAGAAGTAGAGATTTTTATTAAGTTGAAGTCCGTTCCTGGATTTGTCTCCGTCTGCATGATACTATCTCCACATCCTTTTTTGTCTTTGGCTCTATCGATAATAGGCTTTTTTGCGCAACAGAGCGCTATATTATATATTATCTTTGGTACACGGTTGGACCCTTATTTCAGTTATAAGGATCAGGATTATAGGATCAGGAAGGGAGTCAGTCAGTCAGTTTATCTATTAGTATATGACGACGATATAATAAGAGACTTATACTCCGCATCTCATCGCATATCCCACTTCTCTCTCTCTCTCTCTTCCTCTCTTCCGTCATAATTGCTTGGTTGCATGGCATAGTATAGTATACTTACCTCTTTCATAGTTGCTACCTTTACCTCGACCTCTTCGCTGTCTTGCAGGTAAGAACCGTAGCCATCAGGTTAACAGTACATGTACAGTACTTACTGACTTACATAAGTACTTAAGCAAGTACGTACATGTCGTTGTCGTCGCAGTTGATTCGTCTGCTGCAAAGAAACGTCAGCTAGCAACCAACCAATCCACCCCAACCCAGCCTTCCTACTTTCGGCCATTTCGAATTCCTGCTAACCAATTGTCCTGTTTCTCCAAATCGCACTTTTTGCGACTTCAAGATATCCCTTCTCTGCATCTTTTCTCACGAACTACGGTTTTCCTCGAATTCGATTTTTAAAATCGCATCGGATCGGATCCGAGCACGTCACTTTTGCTGCTGCAGCTGCCACCTTTCTGAATCCCGACAAGGTCTCTTTCTCCGCGCCGCTACGGATATCTGCAGCCAAACCAAGGTCCATCGCCTGATACGGAAAACTACCACCAAAAAGGGATTCCCATTCCATCATCTTGCATACCTCGCACCATCAATTATCACGATAGCACTATCGTAATAGATAAAATACTTTATCAAGATGTTCTTCGAGAAGACTACTCTTTGGTTCTTCCGAATCGCACAATGGTGTCTTTGTGTCTCGCTTCTCGGTATCTCGGGGTACCTTGTCAACGAGTACGCCAAAGCTAATTCTCGGGTTCCACCTGAAATCTGGTTGCCTTGCATTACCGTAAGTACTTTCATGACCTTCAATTGCTACAGCATGCTATATAAATCGACGGAAAAAATGGTAATAAAAATACTAATAAATATATGTATCACTAGTCTGCCTTCGCGATTTGTATCTTATTCTACTCAATCACCCTCCTGTGCTGTCTCGGTCGTCTCCTCCTCCACATCGCCGCCTTCTTCGATTTTTGCTTCATGGTCACCTATATCGCTGGTGTCGTCCTGAACCGTTACAACTTCCATCAAGACGGTACCCAGAACCGAACATGGCAGCATTTGACATGGACCAGACAACAAGCTGGTATTGATAACCATGCCAATAAGAACTTGCCATTGGTCAAGGCGCTGGCTGGACTTACAACCACGTTGATGGTTTTGTATATCATCACGACTTTGTTGTGTATCAATTTGGCGAGGTTGGCTGATGAGAAGCACGAGGAGAAGACCGGACACAGAAGGAGATCTTCTAGCCATGTTTAGACCAGTGATTTAGCATGATTAGAAGGAAGACGGTTTGTAGATGAAACCTGATGAGACGGGTATAGATGCTCCGACTCATCGATATTCACGAAAATGCCATTTATTTATTTTTATCGATATGGTGGATATCATCTTGGACGATGGATTTTTTCATTTGTTATCTTTTGGGTCAACTAATGCTTTTATGATACCTCACATTGGGTTATTTTGTTCTTTCTCTTTTGTCAATTTACCTATACAAGGCCGGAAACCTAGACTTTTCGGGAACAGGACCGAATCGCGATCGTATCGGATTCATGCAAGTGTAGGACTAATAGTCCTTTCGGCATTATGATAATGTGGGTAGCTAGGGAGGGTATGCATATGTTAATGAGGTTGTTTTTTTCCTTTTATCATGTTTTTTGACGGAGGTGTATTCATGTAAATAATGTCCAACTAGTATCGCTTCAAATGATACAGCCATTCTTACTGTCCTAAATTCTCTAGATCTCAAGACCTTGAATATAAATATCTAGGTCATGTGTCTATCTATATACCTAAGTAGGTATCTATCGATTCGATATCGCTTGCCATGATCCTTTCCATGGCCTGATGCGCCCAGCACTGTTCGCCAAGGAAACACCAAGAAATGTTGGATCCAACACACATTTGGCTGTTATTTCACCTATTTCGAGAAGACTTCCAACATTTTTGATTTTAGAAAGAGGTTATCCCATGCTATGTGTAACGTTACGAGTATAGTCTCCTTTCTTCTAGGAATAGAAAAAGGGGGGCGAAGAAGGAGTCTAAGTATTCGAATGTGTATCTTTTCAAATCTTACAACCTGACGATATCTCTAGACATAGTCGTAGATTAAGTTTTTTTTTCTTTACCTTTTATATCTCAGACATATTCATTATTTGACTCTCGCGAAATAGCCTTTTGTTTCGTCAATCAGCCCTTTTAATATCCAAACTGGGTAGATTACCCTTTTTGGTCGTCCATCTATAGAACTTCGGGAGTTTAAAAAGGGTGAAAGGCCGGTGGTAACCTTATAAAACTCTTTTTTTTCTCTTTTGAAATTCTTTCTTAATTACCTCAAGGTCCTGACAAGGCCTTCTCCTGTTGGACGGGCTGAGAGGAAGAGAAGTTATATATATGGAATGAGGGGGGAAGAAGAGAAGGTGAAGGTTTTTTTTTTGAAAGATCTTTGGCTGGACTTCTTCCTTTGACTCTTCGATCACCGACTGGATATTGTGATTTTATACTTACGACGACGAAGAGGGTTTATATTCATCTTATATTACCCTTTGGTGTATAATTATAAGAGTGTTTACTTTAAGTAGCTCTATCTATATACTCACGATGACACCTTCTACTCCTCCATCACCTCGTCTGGAGTCTATAACCTCCCCGGAATCCGACTCGGAACCTTTACTTCCACTATATACCCCTTCCACCACACTTCCACCAGCATACACCACCCACCGAACAGATAGATTACTACTTTCCTCCTCCTCCTCTTCATCATCTTCTTCATCACCATCGCCATCAGGACAATCAACCACAAGCCCAACAAGTGACCCCTCCAAAATCCCAATATTCTCCATAACCGGGCACCTTCGTCTCAAAATTCACAACCCCTTACAACTCTTCCACCGCTTCCTCTTCACATTCTTACTCCTAAACACCGCCTTATTCGCACTATTAGTCTATAAACTAGACGAAACGACGTTTCTTACCGTGCCCGGTATAGAATACAAAATATGCGTTTGTCCGTTACCGCCGCCACAATCAGAGGTACATCATCAATTTGAAAGGTATGGGGATTTTATCGGTGGGGGGGAGTGTTATGCTTTTTTTAATACCAATGATAACAATAATAATAATAATTGGGGAGCTGGGATTTTGAAGGGAGGGAGGAGGGAGTATGAGAAGTTGTTGGTTTGGAAAGAGTGTATTGAGGAAGTTGGGAGGAGTAGACGGTGGAGAGAGTGGATTTTGTGGGTGGTTATGCCGGTTATGTGCGTCGTTGAGACGGTGGCGGCGGGGGCTTGGTGGTGGTGTTTGAGAGAGGTAGAGAGGGAGGAGGAGGAAAAGGAGGAGAGAGAGCGGGAGGAACAGGAAGTGGGACAGGAGGAAGTTAACTTTCGTGGGGGGAAGAGTGGGGATGTTTGAATATGCATATATGCATATATGGACGAAGTCGAAGATGGAAGACGGATGATGTCCGGATGTTGATTCCTACCGAACCACTTGTCTCGTACTCGGACCTGGAACCGAATCTCGTAGAGTTTAGAGGGTTCGCGGTGTGGGGTTTACAGCATTTTGTGCACGTGGAGTTTGGGTTACTCTTTTTGTTTTCCTTTCACGATCGATGTGTGGGACTGGTGGAGTTATCATATGGCTGTGCATATTGTGGTACAGGTTTGTGTACTTCCAATGTAATGCAATATTCTTATATCATGGTAACTTGCTGCGCTTTGTGTGGTCTCGTTCCCGGACGTCACAAAGGGCAGCGGTAATTTAGAATAGTGTATATCTTATACTAAGTGGGGTGTAAAAAACTTATACTTTTCCTATGCCATACGCCATACATGGACCAGCTAACTAACTAATTCGGTACCTCATTGGATATATACCTATAGATGTAACGTTCATGCTCTTACAGTTGGTTAATGCAGTGCGGTGGCTTGGTTAAAACAGCCTACTTGTGCGTACAGGGTTAAATATCTGTCTTGACCAATTGAGTTTGAGAAAAAAGTTGCAATGAGTTAGGTATAGTCAAATCCGTGATCCGGGCTCTCCCTTTCGTTTGTGCACCATTGAGCTTTAGTAGTTCATAGAATGCATGGGGGAGCTCAATGGCAAATTTAAACTTGTGCGCCGTATATTTGGTATCCTCCATAGGGAACAGTATACAGAAGCATGTGGTTGATCAAGGGTAGTCGGTTACAAAGGGCTGTTTCGCCACGCGAGAGGAGGAAAAAAAAAAAAAATCTAACATCAAGGAAAACTCATGCGATGCAATGGCATATGGCACTCGTTTCGAAATTCGAGATGTATCGATTTCGACTCGAGGCCGGGCTCGTGCTCGAGTTTGTTAGAAGTTGTACAGCAGCTACACAGCCGACTCGATCATTTACCAACATGCAACATGTAACATTGTTAACAGTGTAACAAACATTTGATTACTTCGATATACCTAGATTCGAGGCTAACTTCGATAGATGGTGCATGAAAATTCAGTGATGCAATGCAGCTTTTTCCTACCAATTGAGTGAATAGTTACTGTAGATTTTTTTTTCTCGGTTCTGGATCAAATGCAGGAGCTAGTTTTGTCTCTGGAGCCGAGCACGAATTAACGCTCGTGTTCGTTCAGTGTTGGCATTCCAAAGCTTATGCAGCATGCATGCAGGTTCGCAATCGGGTCGGGACTTTTTGTGATCTGCGGGTGCGGCACGGAGCGAGAGTACAAGCTTGGAGTGGGAAGATTTCGTAATCCAAGGGGGCTTTTTGGCATTGGAAATATGTAATGATGTGAAGTAATACTCATTAATGTGGGATACAAAATTTCTAATATGCAATTAATTGGCGATGACTTAAGTACTTGTGGAGGGCGAATCGGTCGGGTTAGATCGGGCATGAACAATATGCATGCATAGGAATGCTGTCGAGCGGGATATATAGCTAGCTAGCTAGTCAGCTCCCTCATCAAGCGCCTATATTTAAGGCTGAGAGTTGGAATGGTGTATGTCGAAGTCAGATTTACCTCTCTCTGGCAGTTTTGGGTTTTCTTCAAAGCGGGGTAGCGAGCACGTAACACGGCAAGTTGCAGAATTATTTCCTGCGAACTGGGGCCATGGCTGAAGCTGAATGGGTTTGTGTAACTGCTAGCTATAAAGGTTCAGCTCGAGGTACATGTACACATCTTCGAGTCCTAGATGTATGTACATATCGTATACATACATTGTTCATTTTATGGACATTTCATATATACCAAAATATATCGATATTATCGATATATATATGAGTATCAAGGCCTTTGGAAACCTTCAATCAGCTTGGGAAATTTTGGATCATGGTGTGCTGGTGTCGTGATATACTAATGTCATGATGTAATAACCCTAAATATACACGCAATGTTGAATATCAATATCTGAGTATCAGTAAAGCGAGCTGCCTACCGAGTGCGATTCCAAGTAGTTGCAGTAAGGGAGGAGACAAACCGCATATTATAGGTTAATTGAGAAGCTAGGTACTAGTCTAAGCTAAGAAGGGAATTGGGGATGTGCATTCTTCTGCAGCTCGATATTTCGGCCAGCACCCGATCGATTGACGTCCGTCCATCCATGTGGTAAAGGCCGGTACTATTCCTAATCCCCATTAGTCGGGGCAGGAAATATACTTAGCTAGTACAGCAGGGACCTAAATTTTGAAAGAGTACATCGGTGTCGTGGTCCGTGATATAGTTGTACGATAAAATTAAAGCCAGATATATGTACCTGGCGAGATCACAAAGAGCTAACTACTAGACTTTGTATTCAATTGGCTAGATTTTGAAAGCTTCAACTTCTGTGTTAGTATACTAGATTTGGTGGGATACACGGGTTGTCA
Organism: Orbilia oligospora ATCC 24927; assembly: GCF_000225545.1. Classification (NCBI taxonomy): domain Eukaryota; kingdom Fungi; phylum Ascomycota; class Orbiliomycetes; order Orbiliales; family Orbiliaceae; genus Orbilia; species Orbilia oligospora. The sequence goes on along the minus strand of NW_011645633.1, from coordinate 1,855,317 downwards.
ATCCCTTTGGGTCAATCGTTCGTGAGGGGTAGTTTTAAGATTCGCGGCTGGAATGTGGCGGCTAGATATATTCGATCGATTGTAGGGATTGTACTCTGAACTTAATCGAAATAAATACAATATGTATATATGCCTCATCGAAAGTGAACTGCAAGGATTGAATAGTGGCGCCATGGCTGGCTGTGGAATTGAAAGGCGGTATATCCGTATGCAAGAAGAGATATTAAGGCCTTGAATTCGGTGATCCTATCATATACCTGTACTTGGGCATCCATGTAATGCGTGCATTATGGTCGACTATGGGAGATCTTCCGAATGGAGCTACTCCGCATTGCTGTAGAACTAATGATCGGTTACATAGCAATCAATTGGCTAATTGGGTCCTCTGTTGAGCTCATCAGTTACTCCTGGAATTCTGATTCGACCAAAACCAGGATTTCACATGTCCGGTGCATTACAGTATCCGTGCCTATCGATAACTCATACGTATGCTTAATCGAATAGTTACGACCCCTCTCTAGATCTATAGAGGTATATCTATATAAGAGAGCCTACCACCCTGCCTTTTCGTCAATTCATCCTCTTTGAATACCAATCATCTTCACACAAGCACAATCAACTTACCCACATTTATACACGGACAGTTGTCATAACTTTTATTTTATCTTCAGCGATATATAAATCAACATGCCTGTTGAGTTTCCAAAATCTTTAAGAGCGTCTTCCCATAGTTCGGAGGGCGGAACTAGTAAGTCTAGAATCAATATCTCAAAGAAAGTGCACGATTATTCGTGCTACTCATATATCAAGGGGACTAATTTTTTTCGTGTTCGAACGTTATTAGCTAAGGAGGAGGATATCTACGGATACGAACTCCTCTATAGAAGCGCCTTCGCCTCATACATCGCCCCAACTGGAGCATGGAATGTAAGTACTGATATATTACTATGTAAATATAGTTTCTTAGAGCCAGAAACCTATCTAACAGCTTCTAAACTATAGCTCGTTTGGTTCCAAGCTGCAGATGGCTCTATCAAACAGGCCAGGTGGTATGGTGAATGGGTCATTTCCACCGTCCTTGCTCCTGGAAAGGCTCTTCAAGGTACCCCACTTACGGCTCTCTTATGGGGGCCCCAGGACACCGTCCGTCTCTATTACCTTAGTCCACAATTCGAACTCCAGGAATGGTGCTGGGACACCAAGAACGGTGCCGATAACAAGTATGATGGTGCTTTGAATGCCGCAAAGGTCAAGGTCGCACCATACAGCAAGCTTGGTGCTGTCTCCTTCGGAGGTGCCAATCTTCGGTACGTTTATACTCTTTCTTTGATACCCTCTTAGCGCTGCGATCCCGTTTTCTGGATCTTGGAATGTTTGGAACTTGAATTGACTGACGCATTTGGATATATAGTGTCTACTATCAAGGCACCAATAACAAGCTCGAGGAATACACCTTCGGCGGCGGTCAAGGTTGGAAGAAGGGTGCCACTCTCCCGGGAGACCCACTTCCAGGAACCTACATTTCCTTCGTCAACCGTAATAAATGGGATGCCAACCCACCCTCCATCCGCGGCTACTTCCAAACCGTGACCGGCTCTCTCGCAGAACAAGTCTGGGAAACCGGTGGCTGGAGAATCGGCCAATTTGTCATCCCAGCTGCCCCATTCCTCACACCAATTTCAGCCACTGTTTCACCCGAGAAGGATTTCCCTAAGATTCATGTCTACTGGCTCAGCGTCGAGAGCACGATTATTGAGTCTGTGAACTGGCATGGATGGAAGGCACCGAAGCAGATTGATAATATTAGTGTTGTTAAGGCGGATATTTCAGCCACGAGTTTTACGAGGGATGATGGAACTGTTGATGTTAGGATTTATGGTACTGCACAGTTGAATGTGCTGTTTGAGAGGATCTTCAGGTACGGAGTTTGGGAAGAGAAGATTCATAGTATTAGTGTTGGGAAAGAAATTCCTATTGAGGTTGTGGGTGTATAAATTGAGGATAGATACTAAGTACTCTCAGACAAAGAATTCTGAATTCTCTTTTTGATCATTTCAGTTTCGTTTTATTTTGGACGAGGGATTGTTAACTAGTAATTGTGGGACGCTCTTTTGTAATTTTGTCCGATGATATTAGTATCAATGCAATGGGAATACTAGAGAGATTATTGTGTTGACAGATGTTGTAATTTGAACGTGCACAGTCTCGTAACCCGCCTGCTATGTATGAGGTCGTGGCCATTGTCAGTCTAGACCGTGGATGTGCTAAAAATACATGTATACATTCTTTGTTGCTTAGTCGAAACCCCCCCGTGGGGTATCGCACATTGTAAATTGCAGACTGATCGTGATGATGGTAACTTTGGAACAAGTTCTCGAGCTAGCGCTGCTCGAAATCCGGGTACGCGAGTACTCGAGTACTCGAGTCGGTATGTTCTAAGAACTTCACAACAGGACCCGCGGCAACTCCCTTCCTGACCTAATTACTCTATACTGGCCATAAACATTAGTCGGTATTAACTACGACTAGTAGGAGCTTGAGAGATTTCAGTGAACTGGCAAGGAAGAGCAGGAACTTTGCATCATGCGCTTCCCTTCAGGTTTCTGTGGCGGAATTTCCCCCAGCAGCGCAATGCAGTGGACTCGACAGTGGATGACATCACATCCTCGCCCACCCATGGCCACCCACATTGACCGGCTTGGCAGCCCTGCGGGTGCGTCGATGCATGGTCGTCGATGGGTAGACGTAAGCTAAGACATCTGATGTCGAATTCCGAATTCCGCATCTTAGGCTAGAGATGTTACATTCCCTACAGTGCTACCAAAATGTATGCGTGCACGCGTGAAAGACAGGAGCCGTACGAGCCGTTCTTGAGCTTTGAGCAACCATCTTGCGAATTGCGTTGGATATCTGATCGTTGAATAGTCGAATTAATCACACTGGGCTATAGCTTAGCAGGCGTAGGTGCGGTTCATAATATTGTTCTGGAGAATATCCTGCGAAAGTCCGGCATTGACCATCCGAAAGTGAATGAGGACGGTGGTAGATTGGGAAAATTATAAGATCGACGGGCGGGCGCTTTTTCTTTTCTGTCCTTGATCGAGTAAAGCATTTCGAATTCTTGTGGTCGCTTGGAGTAAAGACGAACATTCTCTAGAACCTTTGCATTGGTTATTAAATATACTCGACTCGAGCGGATATCGACAAATTAATTGACATACTTTACCGGATTATATACTTGCAAGTTTAACGATATGATATCCCCGAAAGTCCAACGGCTTTGCGCCTCCGAATCTTCAGTCACATCGCTGATGAACGAGGATCCGGACCTAACCCCCTCGAAAGCCTATGAAAAAGTCGCTCCTCATAAAATGCCAGTAATCTTAAGTGCATTCGCGCAAAAACATTCGGCAAAATCTAACGAAGATGACTATGCGAATGTGTTGGAAGAAGATATCGAGGCTGCAAAGAGTTGTGGGAACTTTGAAGGGACGGAGCCTAGCAAGCTCTTTTTAAAAGTATGAATTGTTAAGTTTTGTATTTGTATTTTTACAACTTCTTCTTATGTATACATGTAGTTAAAGGATGTGGATTAACTTCGATGGCGTTTTCTTTTCTAGATATTCTACCATGTCCTCCGTACCTTGGAAAACGACCCGCAGGCTGGAGTTGTGTCGCCTAATCTGCTGGGTAGCACGGGAGTTATACCTCTAACTATCATGTCAATGTAAGAGTTCCCTTTGAATTCTTTCCGTTTGGCTAGTGGTTGAGGGTATAAGTGCCCTTACCTTTATATAGAAAATTTTTAGCTATATTTATAAACTAGAGATCTCGAGAACTAACTTGATACATAGAATCCCAGATATAATGCGCCACTACGCAAACCTTATCGTCAAAGCCGAATCATCCATAATCCTAGCCACAAACTTCTGGGCAGCTTCTCATGCCTCTCATATTATCACCGATGCTCTCAGGGAGCTTTCAAGGCGGAGATTAGAAGCAGATCTCCCTACAGTTGATGTGAAAATTCTATACGACAGAGGGAATTTGAAGCAGCTGTTCAAACACCATCTGAACGGGAAGGAGAAAGAATTCAATAGTGAGAAAGTTCAGATCCCGAAGCCGGAAGAAGTACAAGGGATTACGTTGCAAGTTTTGAATTTTCATATCCCGCCCGTTGGGACATTTCATGCGAAATGGATGGTTGTTGATGGGAAGATTGCGGTTTTGAATAGTAATAATATTCAGGTCAGTAGCCTAATTCCCTTTTCCTTATATATATATACATATATGTATGCGCAAGAAGCTGATTTAACATACTTATTTGATTCGCAAGGATGTTGCAAATTTGGAAATGATGTGTCATTATGAGGGTGCCATAGTCGATTCCTTTTATGATTCTGCTATGATCTCCTGGCATAATGCACTCAGACCATCACTCGGTGTTCATAGATTCTTCGACGAGGATGTGACAAGACAAAATTTTGGGTTCTCGGATTTTCACACTATTGCGAAAACGATCGGAGACGACGTAAACCGGCGGACGAAAGAGTTCCGGACTAAATATCTCAAAGAACACGAGAATTGTGAAAGCGAGTATCTAGGAAGAGATGGAAGAGATATGGTACCGTTTGCCGCCCAACTGGGAGCTGCCCATAATAGAAAAGCCCATGAGCATGCAGATAACGAAAACCTACCCAATAGCTTATCAAGCAATGAGCACAATCGTGGGCCCCTGGGTACAGGCGGGTCACCAGTCCCAAATCACACTCAACGGGGACAAATGGTTGATACTGAAATACCACTACTAAAAGATCGAACGGCCTCAAACACAAGTCATATTGGGAGAACAATTGCAACCGAAGAGGACCAAGACGAAGCTGCAAGAGTACTAAACCAAGCAGCTGAAGATGTTACCGTAGGGGAGGAACAGCATCTTGCTTCTGCCGCTGATGCCTCGAGAATTGAATACGATAGTACCCTGTCAGCAGAAGCAGAACGAGTGCAAGGGTTCCTTGGGACACTAGAAGGTCTGACAAAACATTTAAGTATGCCAGAACCCTGGGGCTTGTTGAGTTTCTCCATAAATTTGCTTTTACAGATACGGGCTAAATATTTTGTTCTCAGATACCACAATCCAACCAAACACCCAAGGGACATTAAGATGTTCCGACAGAGAAGCTCATCTCGAAGATTTCAACCCTTATATTCTTCACCCACGCCACAAGCCATTTCCTATCGCGATGGTGAACAGGCGGCCTTTTGGCGGTAAGTTGTAGTCTTGATATATGTATATCACATAACGATACAAAGTACTAAAGGTATTTCTTTATAAAAGCTCCGGGTCATCAATCGGTCAGAGTCCCGCAGAATGAAGCTTGGATAGCTGCCACCCGTTTGGCCGAAACACAAGTATTCATCCAAACTCCGGACCTAAATGCATCCCCCTTAGTCGAGGAGATCCGAGACGCAGTGAAGAGGGGCATTGAGGTTGTCCTATACATAACTTTAGGTTATAACGACGCTGTGAGTTCATGCTGAGGATCCAAGAAAGTTGTTACTTGTCGTTGGTGGCACGTTAGACTAATATTAACCAGGGCGAACTCTTGCCTTTTCAAAACGGCACTAATGAGCAAATAGTTTGTTCGCTGTTTAATTCCCTATCATCGGATGAGGAGAAAGAAAGATTGAAGGTATATTGGTATACTGCCAAAGATATGCGGTTCCCAATTCATGCAAAAACAAAACAGAGGACATCGCATATAAAACTCATGGTAGTCGACGGCCACATTGGCATCCAAGGTAGTGGGAACCAAGATACACAAAGTTGGTATCACAGCCAGGAAACAAATGTAATGATTGACAGCGAGGAAGTTGTCCAGGAATGGCTGTGGGGTATTCGATCAAACCAAAACACTCATATTTGGGGAAGAGTTGACAATGATGGTGTTTGGAGAGCAAAGGAAGAAAGAGACGACGTAGAAGATAGTGATATCTCCGGTGATCAAATTCCTGGAGCTTTAGGAGGGGCAAAAATAAAGTTCGGCTGGATGAAAGGTATTAAGGGCGCTATTGAGCGGGTCCAAGGCGCAGGCGGTTTCTAAGGGAGTTTAACCAACCAATGCGGTAGATGTTAATCATTACAGGGCTCCCGGCCCAGGTTGTATTTTTCTGTCCAGTGTCTTTCGGGGTTGTTGCATTTGGGTAACTGTTCGCTTCGACATCTCTATATCTGGCTAACCCTTCTGAATTCGCTTCTTAATGTAATTGCAACTTGACATTCATAATATAGTGGTTTATCTCTTTGAAAAATAGGCATTTGCAACTGCCAGCTAAGAGTTACAACAGAAAGACCAAGATATTGCACTTTTATAATTTAATTGGCTGCAATTGTTACATCGACGCATCAATTGCCCCCACGCGAAGACTATATTTAAATTTACAACATTTGCATATGTGGTCGACGGGATCTGGTTGACAGATAGGCTGGAAACGAGAAGCCGCAGCCGCGCGGTCTGACGTCAACCGAAGCTAAACGTCTACCATGATAGTTTAGCTCGAGGCTGTTCAAACGATCCAGTGAGCGTCGATGAAAATAATCCTTGTATGTAGACGTCTGCAGTGCAGGTATATGTTTTAACATATATTTCTACCAGAATTTTTTTCCTGTGAAACGATAGGCCCCTGCAGTGAAGCTCCGGCCTTTTTTGGCCTAAGCATTTTACTTGGCTCGACTTGGCTGGAGAAGGAATGCCCAGGGGTTGGCTCCCAGACTCACGGAAACGAGTGGTCTGACAAGCATCATGCCAGGGGTCCGATGCAGCAAGCAATGTAATTGGTTCAAAAGCAGCCAATTGTTAGGCCCATTTTTAGCCCGCCCCCGCCATCTTCAGAGTGCGGATTGAAAGTTGGTTTCGGCCACACACCTTTCCTGCTTAAGCGCCTTATTATTGTTTTGAATCAAGTTTATGTCCGCTGTCGTAGATGGCCCACGGACTAGAACAAACAATGGGGATTACGTTTCAAACTTCAGGTCCACGTTCTATTTCTCCAATATTTATATTCCAAACCTGGCTCCCGAGTTGAAACTGTATATCAGATTCATTCGCCAGTGGCTATTCCTTCAAAAACGGCACACCTGCCGAGACTGCGAGGCCTCTCTTGCTGTTCATGCGACAATGTCAAATTCTCCCGTGGATTCGAGGCCAGCCGTAGCATCATTACCTTCGCAAACAAACCCCTCCAATACTCTAGATGTCAGGTCTACAGGACAAGAGCCGGTGAACATGGCACCGGCCATGCAGCAAACGAACACAGATCTCGATGTAAATCGAGTCGAGGCCATACCTTCGGCCCCTCCTCCTGCCTACATTCCACCTCCTGAATGCCGAACCTCACGGATATACGATTTTGGGGACTTAGATCTGACTAATCATCCCGATAATGATCCTGAACGTGCAGTCCCACCCCCGCCTTATACTGGCCCATCTAGAGACCAGGCCGTTGTAATATACAGTCACACTTCTCCCTCAGGCGATGCAACAGCCACGGTATATTACCCTACGATGGATTCATACATGAAGGCTTCAAAGCGTCGAAGGCTCTACGGGGCAGTCACTCTTGCCGCATTTATCATCGTGGGAATAATTCTCTTGGGAAGCCTAATTGCTCGACAAAATATGGGAGGGTCAACTGATACAGCGGACCGGACTTAGTCTAGAGGTCTATCCAGACTCGGACAGGAGGTCGCATACATCCATATCTCTACGTACATACAATTCCGCAGTTCAACGAACCCCGCCTTTACATTCTATCTTTTGGTTTTCTTACGATATTGAAGGCATGGGAACCGTTGTTATGACACTCTGACCGACGAATATGTTACGACGAAATTAGGCCAGAACTTACTGTTTTCTCATGTTCGAAAGGGACTTCGTTTTTTTTTTTTTTTTTTTTTTTTTTTTGGTTTTTTATTTCCTCATGTTCATTTCTCTTATTCCAGGTTTCCCCTCATCAGCATCTTGGGAAGAGTTCTGGCGTTCTTGATTCTGGTTGTCTGGGCTTTCCGTTTTTTTGCGCATCTTTTCCTGGGCCGTCGGGGATTTATTCACTTTCAACACTAGCAAACTGCGAAAGCTAGATAATTAATGGAGCAGTCACTATTGAATTTCACTTCTTCAAATTTGTACTTATTCTTTCTTAATCACGGAATACGGCCATGAAGTATCTGCAACCTTAAGTTTGCGGGATGTGTCTCATCCAAAGATTCGTCCCAAGCATTTCAAATTATTGCAATTTCACTGACCCGTCAACGGACTTGCATGCAGATTTTGTCAACAAACAATACAATTTTGACTAGACAAAGTGCAAAAACCTTTCGCTTTGGCATAGTCACTTGATTATTACGGAGTACTACCTTTCCGATTCCTTGCATACTGTGATGATATCGTGATGTATTAGGAATGAGGAGGAACCTCGAGAGGGGCTTCGGGACCCTACAACGGGATCGCAGAATATTTACAACAAAAACAACACATGTGAGAATAGTGTCGATATCGAGCAAACATGCCATCGAGTTGATCTAAATTGGACCTAGAATACACCCAGCTCCATTTCATAGTCTGATTGGAGCCGAATACCAGTTAACTGCCTTAACTTTTTTCTTAACCTTATAGATTTATGAAAATCCTTGCCAAAATAATAAAAAATACATGTCAAGAATGATATCATGATAAGAATTGCAATTGAAGGGGTTAATTAACAGTACAGTATTAAATTTATAAATGAATCGACGGCCTCAGAATTCAACAAAAGCCGGGGTTCATAATACTACACGAAATTAGAGAATGGCTAATTCATCGAACTTATGGCCCTTTAGCTGGCCCCGTAACCTTATCCCAAAAGTATCTAACCCCTTTATCCCACTCCTTATTTCCGCATTCAAAATCTGGCATACCATAGGCCTCTCTGATGGTTTCCTCTAAACACTTTTTCGATTCTCTACCTTGTCGGTTTGAGAAATAAGTATATCTGAAGCCCATCGAAAGGACCCACTCCCACAAAGCAGATTCGTGTGGAATGGGTGTAGTTGGGGCCATCCACCAATTTCCATCCCAGCCAGGACACAGCGTAACTTTGTTGTAGAACTGAAGCGGTCCCCTTCCCATTCTCTTCGGGCGGGCAAGATTGTGGTTTATGTCATCGAAAGCGTCGAGAAATCCATAGCCCCAGATCTTAGCGTAGGCCTGACCGTTAGCGAGCCAAAAGCGGCACGCAGCCCATTTACGCCCCGGAGGACGCCGATACGGGTCCAGTGGCTGAATTTCAAAATGTTGTGTACCTCCAATGACACGGGTACCCCCTCCTTTCCAATTCCAAGGGTTAAGCGGATTGTTTCCGTGACATCCATCTATATATATTGCAGTTACACTTTAGAATCGCCTCTGAAATCTGAAAACAGACATTTCGTAAAACGGTGCAAAGGTTTGCTTACCTAATATATGGTGTAAATTTTCTTTACACTCTTTCTTCGTGGGTGGGTTTGATGTCCAACTGATCGCGATCCGGAAGTTTTCTGGAGACCCTTCATAAAAGGTCTTATCTAGTCCACCGTCTTTACCTTTAAGCTCAGGGGCACCTTCACCACAAACTTCGTCGCTACTAATAGCCGAGGCAACAAGGTTTCGTTCGACATAATACCATGAAGTAACAGGGAGAGTTTGTATCCATCTCTTAGATGAGGGGACAGTAGCGGTGGGTTTTGGCGTAGTAAAGAACAATTGCTTGCAAGCGTGCACAGTGACTTGAGGGGGAGGTGTAATTTCTGGAACTATAGGCCCGGTTGGTCCTGTTCCAATTGTGGCGGTTGGCGGTGGCATTTCGGACGTTGTGGGAACAACTGGCGAAAACTTTGTTCCTGTCGTCAAAGCTGGCACAGTGGAGATACCGATTTTCTTTAGGTCAAACTTCGACGGGTCTTTCAACGAGACTGTGTAACTCGTGTAGTTCGTGTTTGTAATAGTTGAAGTCAAGTTTCCTCCATTTGCTAATGGGAGGAGAAGGACAATTATCGGCGCTGCTACGGCGGGGATCGCCCATAGTAGCTCGCTTTCAGCCCATGTCATCTCTCCAACTAGAGACTCGTCAACCCAATCTAGGGTTGGTGCTGGCTCTTCATGCTCTTCAATCTGCGTGGGTGTACTCTCCTCTTCATCATCTTCATTATTCGCTGGCGTGCTGGTGGCTCTAATACTTGAAAGCGATGCCGTTGAATGTTCTGTTTCAGTAACACTATGGCTACTAAGTGTAGGCCCAGATGTCGTCTCTACGGTTGTGGCTGTAGTACTGGTAGAAAATGAGCTGCTTAGAGAGCTACTCATACTTGAAGAACTACTTGAGCTCGTTTGCACCGGGCATTTTGCCCAATAACTCTTATTTGGAGTGCTCCCACGCTTCCACGAGTCCTCTGGACTGTATACTGGAGGCACTCCTTCGCCTGGTCCCTCGCCCCATCCTGGTGGCAGGTCCCCTAGGGCTGGATCCGTGGGCCGCTTTGGATTTTCCGAGATATTGTCATCTGAATCCCATTCAAGGTCTTCAGGCCATCTCTCTTGCACGAGAGACTGGGCCATTCCTACCAACTTATCTTTCTCAACTTCTACCAACTCTCTTGTGAGGCGCCTGTAATAGGATGTTCCTTCTTTGCACATCCCCCAAGCTCCATTGTATACAACTCCTGGAGCCCGGTCTAGTCTATGTTCAAGTTTTCTGTCAAATCGAGGGTATGAATAGGCATATAAGATTGTTCTAGCTTCATCTCGATCAAATCCCATTTCTAGAAAGTATGCAAAGAGACCTGCAACTGTGCCCGCCGCTACATAAATTTCGAAATTGGAATTCAGCATCGCTCCGTTTAGAGATGTAGTTAACAAGAGCGCGATAAAAAAAAGGGCACTTACCATAAGCTGTTCCCTTGACAGTACCATAGTCCCCAGGATTATGTGACACGGCTTTGGCCGGACCAACTTCCCTGCTATCGAATGTAGAATAGGGAAGGGGTACTAAGATATCAACGGCGGGGGCAGAAACCCGGAGGTTCAAATGTGACTGATAATAGCTATCCCAGGATATCATATCCACACCCCCAACCGTAATGAAAGGCCTCTCTGCATTCCACCTTCTGAGTCCCTCCTTCGCTGGAAACCCAATGATTGGGTTAGTTACAACAGTGTTACCTTCATCTTCCTATTTTTACGACCCGAACAAATTAGCAGCCAGTCCATTTCGTGCCTATGTGATTTTACAGAACTTTGCTAGCCTAGGTGTATATATATCTCAATTATAAGGAGCTTAGGACGAGAAAAGCCCAGTTTGTGATACCTAAATACGAGATTTTGGGATCTCGAAACCAGGCCGAGGCAAATTCTGTAGCATGCACTCTCATTGTACTAAGCGGCATACTTACGACTTCCCAATGGACACTACCTCCTGGTACTACGAATGCAACACCAAGCTTGCTAAGCATTCCAATAAGACTGCGGATACTAGCTATGAGGTTATAATCGAATGTATCCATTTTAGATCCCGGGTTATTAGGATCGGAGAGAAATGTTAGGATCCATGACATGCTTATCACGATCTTCCTTCCCATGAATCGTTTCGTAATATCCGCATGAATCTGAAGAAGGCTGTCAAAAATATGGAGACGTGATGTCCTACCATTCCTATCGGCGGCTACAACTACAACTGGTTTTGCCTGTCTCGCGGTGCCTACAGTTCTGCCAAAGATTTTACCAAAAACCGCAGTTCCAGCACCCCTGAGATAATATGAATTAAAGGTTGAGGTTAAAATGAAAGTTGTACAACATTTTAGGTTCTATGAATCATATCAACTTACCAAGAGTAATCCCGATATATTTTTTGGGGGGCTGGGTAGGGGTCTGCCCTGTTAAATGAAAATTAAAACCGATGATTCTTGAATAATATTTTCATCTTTGCTGGAAATTATCTTACCACATCCAATCTCTCATTTCTCTTAGATTGGTATGATTAAATTCCTAGTATATATCATGATCAGCAACATATTATAATCCTCCTATGAAACAATATGTGGCATCACGGTGGAAGTATCTTACCGGATGGTTTACGTCAACTCCCTTGCAAATAACATATACTACTACTGGAGGCTCTGTCGCACGCCCTACTCTTTGGTAATAATTATACTGTAGTTTATCCCAACCTTCTTCTTGGCCCCATATCCAAGGCGGTACTCCCAAAGCTCGGAGTTCTCGGGGAGCCCTAAGCTGGCCGGTAATTTCCCTCTTTAGCATACCATGAAGCGGATATGCAGGGTTTATTGTTCTAGTTAAGTTCGAATCCCTCGGCTTGATCTTACCACTGACATCAGGCGTCCTTTTTCGATTTCGAATAAACCCTGGCGGGGTAACTTTTAGCTTTCTAGCTGGATAGAGAGTGGTCAACGGCCGAACAGATGCAAACTATAGTATTATGGGCAGTTAGTCAGCATCACCTTTAGCTGAAGACTCTAAATACCGCCCGTAAACTTGAAATAGTCATCCAATAGATATCACAATCTTACTAGTTTGTGATTTGAGTTCTTATCTTATACATACCAGATCACCATACTCCTGCTCCAGGCGCCTGATTTGTTGGGTGCTGGTAATCAAGCAGAAATACCATATATCGGCCTCGCTAACCCCGTTTGGTCCCCTAGCCCAGTATTCTTGATCGGTGCCTTTAAATCTTATACCTTTAACAGCATCTACCATTTCCTGAAAGTACTTGGCTTTCTCCTCAGAGCTATATGGTTTCCCATTCTGATCCACTCCAGGACTTTGCTGCGCAGGGAGCTTCAGAAGAATCACCCAGGGTATTGGTTCCGAATATTGACTTGAATCTGATCCGGCTTTACTAGTCGGGTCGGATCCAGTATCTGACCCGCCGCTTTCTTCAGTGTCTGAAGGCCATCGAGCAGATAGTTTCATACTTTTCTGGCTTCCCGATCTTGGCCATGATATCGAAAAGAAGGGGTATATGATGAGTAGAAGCAAGAAAATTCGCTGGTTCAACAATATTTTCATTCTCAAAGCTAGAGATTAACTCGCAATGGACACCAGGTCCGAATATATAAGCTAATTCTTAAATTGAAGAAGGTTTGCTTTGGGTATGAGATTAAAGGTTCGTGAGAATAATTGCAAACTGGATATAACTTTATAGAATTATAGAATTGGTAGAATTGACAAAAACTGATAAACTGCTGGGAATAATTGATTACGAGAAATTAATGTCACAAAGGGCACCGTCTAGCTATCGGAGTGTTTGAGTGTATAGGTAGGAGCTTAGGATATATACGTACATCATGCAATTGCAATTGATGACTAGATCGAAACGAGTTTAACAAAATATATCCGATTCATCCAACAACGTGCTAGGGTTTGTATAGCAGTGACCGGTCTCGCTTATACAAGACATCACAGGAGGTATGCGGGAACCAACTTTCAGTTTTAAATTATTAGTCTGGGGACGCTTTAAATTATAGAATGTATACTATACCTATAAAGTCTAGTAACATGCAACATGATATCCCTGAAACAAGGAGATGTGAAGAAAACTGGCTGTATCATATGATTATAAATATTAAAATATTTTACATCTCAATTGCATTACATCGCTACTGCACCTACATCTTTACATTTCGAGTCTGAGAATCCGTTGGATCCATTTGATTCCAACTCCCCATATTCAACATTAACGCCACAACTAATCAATAACTGTTGGCTAGAGATATCAACTGGTAAGCACCTAGCCCTTGATTAGGTCGGTCCATTCGCAGCTAAAAACACCAACTCGACATGTGAGTTTGGGGGCAGAACGGTGCTGAGGCCGGCGAACAATTGTACAACAAACATGGTGGTATGGTCTACGGGACTTTTTAGGCGAAGCCTTTAACGTTGAACAGACGACACGGCTGTACAACTAAGGCTGGTGCTTTGCCTAATCAGCCCGGTTATACCATTGATGCACTTGAGGTAATATAAGTACGTTTTTGGTTGATGCACAGCTAACTATGAACGATAGTATAGATAGACGCCGTTCAAACCTCAAGGTTTCAAGGGGCTCTTCCTAAAAGGCTTAGATATACATACTCTGCATCAGTTTTCATATGCTGCGCACGCGTATTGCTACAACAAAATTTTCAAATGGCTAACATGAATACATGATTTCAGAAAATCGAAGTTAATCTATTCCACGGATCTTTGTATGATGATGTGATTAGTGATTGTGGCAATATCTTACAACAATACAGATGCGAAAATATTGTGATAAAAGTAAAGCAAGCTAATGGATTATAGACGCGGTTAAATCATCGATCACGATAGCATAAATTCGATTGCGAGACCATGGCGCTGGTTGGTATTCATGTACCCTATATATCTTAGAACTACACACAAGCAATTTTAATTTCGTGTACCACTGTTCTAACCCGAATTAAGGTATCCGTCTCCGGACCACATTGCATTTTCTATCTCGATCTTCCCACAAATTCCTTTCATCATATCGGAGCTTAAAATTTGGTCTAAATTCTGGTTCAAATACCCATGATATATATAGCGTGTGAGTAAATTGATCATTAAACTTACTCTGATGTTTGCATCTTATAGCTTAGCATACTGGTACTATAGTTATAGCGTTATCTCGATCATTTTGAGAGAATATTCTGAGTTGTCCTGCGCAAGACTACTATTATATCTCCCTTGAACGGTAGGGTCTTTCGAAAATATGATAGTATTTCACCTTTTTATCTATCTACTAGCTCTTCATATCGAGTGGGCAGTTGCACCAGGAAATAACTACAATGATGAGTATATGGGTCATGAAGGTCTTGTTGAAGTCTTAGGAGGGGATATCAAAGTGTGGTGGTTTCTTCCGAGGACGGAATATATGAAAGACGAGGACTTTTTAGGAAAATTCAATACGGAACTAGAGAATTTTGCAGTGAAACATGGTGGAGAGACACGAAATGTTTATAGATCACATAGTGACCATATTGGGACCATCTTTTTCACCATCAAGCTTTTCCTTACTCATGACCCTGAAGAACTTTGGAATGCGCATAAAGACAATGTAAGATTCTCATAGCTTTCCCTAGGGAGCTTCAAATGCTCCCTTTTTAATTTTAAGGACACTAATGCAAAATAAATATATTTAGCTCTTATCATACGGTGAGGTGCCGTATTCTAGGGCTTCTAGGATCATGGAGCATGAGGACTTCAAAAAGGCTAAGGTCAAAGCCAAACTGAAAGCCAAACCCGATACTCCAAATCCGAAAGAGAAGCGAGATGAAAATATAACCTTATTACCAAAGTCAGCAGATTCAGTCTTCGAGCGAGCGGTCGACCTAAACGAAGTTGAAGTGCTAGAAGAGCCATTTGAGGACCTACAAAAAATGTCTCAACCTAAGGGTGCCCCCCTTTCCGAACTGCATGGCCACTACTACCGTAGAGCGGCAAAGGGACGAGGTTCAACAGTTTATGTAATTGATTCAGGAGCATGGGTCGGCGAGAAAAATAAGCACAAGGTTCGTTTTCACACCCTAAGCTATAGGTAAATGCTAACTCTGAAATTTTCACCGATTCTAGGAGCTATCAGAGATCCGACTTGTTGATTATCTATTCGCAGGACCGGTAAGTCTTTAAAAAAAATCCATTTCAAACAAAATTTGAAGCCCCCAGATCTATATGGTTGGATACTCATGTAACTCGAAGGATCCTGGATCCGATATGGTTGATAGTTGGTCGGAATTCTATCATGGGACCAAGGTATTGAGTAGAGTAGCTGGTCGGCGTTTGGGGACAGCGCCTCTTGCCAACATCGTTGTTGTCCAAGTTCTCAATAAATTTCAGTACCAAACAGTCGCTCATATGCTTGATAGCATTCTTAGGGCGTATGATCATATCGTCCAAACAAAGCCAAAGTTTGCCATCTTAAACATGTCCTTGTATTTTGCAACAGGGGATTTATCAGGAGCATACACATCTGGCGAAGGAAATATCATTCAAAAAATAAAAAAGGATTATGATTATCCCGATGCTAGCCCTGAGCAAGAAGCAGCCGGGGTATTGACGACACCAGAAGCGGTTATAAGGCTTTCGAGGTATCTTGCTTCGGAGATAGACAAGTTGGGAAATGCTAAGATCGTCACATGCACTAGCAATTATAAGGATGTATGTGGTTTTGGGGGACTTAGTGGTCTAGTAGAGTCCTTAAATGGTTTTGATGTAGCTGATCCATGTGCCGATGCCAGGCCCCCGACGGACTTTTACCAGCCAACGAAATGCTAGAATTTCCAAAAACTGTCGTTGTCGTTGGGTCCACCGGACTAGATGACAAAGCAATCTACCAGTACTGGGACCAAGTCAGGGTATATGCACCTTCAAGCAATGTCATGGTAGCATCGTTCGACGACGTTGATGACAGTCCCACTATACTACCAACCGACGGTGTATCATTCGGTATTTGCCCCCACCCCGTTCTTGTCGACGGATAGCGATCGCCCACCTATTTGGTATAGGAAGAGCTAACAACTGATATATGATAAACAGGCACAGGTACTGTCTCTGGAATGTTAGCAACATTCGTTTCGGAAGGTGTTCCTATAGACGATGCCGTTGAACACCTTTACAAGCTCGCTCATTCTAGGAAACCACCAGGGGTAAAAGACCCTGAAGGATACTATACTCCAATTGCATTTAATGGCGTGGAAAAGAGTGAGTGGCCCTCTACGGTTGGAGACCAGGAGGGTCTTGAGGAATATATTCTGCCCTGAATTTAGTATTAAAGTAGGATACAAATCCTCTATACACTCAAGACAGCGAGATGATTCGACAGCACGTGCGTGTTTGTGGCACTAGGGGTATAATATATCCTAGGATCGATTTAAGCAAATACCTCGGTAGTTAGTTAGGCAACTAGTAAGAATTATACAAATTTAGAAAAAAAATGGAGATATCGAAATCGATACGAATAATTATACCAGCTAGCCCCCAGATTCTGTTTATGGAACCCTAACAACTAGACTAGCACCTAGTATAGTATACCTCGCTGCTAGCTGCATGAATCTGTGTAAAAAATAAAATGCTTGATAAGATGATTGAACTTTGATCGATTGAGAGGCCTGAAGCTGGCTGCGTAATATTATATATTATACAATACGTATTAACTCAGCGTCGACGCGACACTGCACTGCACTGGCTCAAGCTTCACCAGCTTAGGAATTTTGGTGTTTTGCCCACAGTGCCGCCAAGGTGCCGCCGAGACAATAACCCATCCCAATCGGGAAATACATCGTGCAAAATTTACAACGGAATCAACACGGATATTGACTTTCACAAACCCGCACGCTTTGCAAGTTTGGAACCCTCATTGCCAATTACTAGATCCATCTACCAGAAAACTTTCCCTCATCTGATTACTTATTAATCCTTGTTCAGATTCTTCCCATATTATCTTACATCTAAAGCTATCTCTTTCTCAAACAACCCGCAAATTTACAACTTCTCCATCTTTTTTCCGTCGATTCCGTCCTTCATTGCATAGATCAAACCTTCGAATCGCATTTCCTTGAGGTAAAACTGCACCCCCAATCTTAGATCGATCGCGACCAAAGCCGAATTTCCTGATTTTCGGAGTAGCTAGTCTGAACTTCCCTCGGCGGCGTTAAAAATGGGCCCAAGCACAGTCGGAAACCAGGGGCAGAGCCAGGCCGACAGCTCAGAAACCCGTAAACCAAGTATACTCCTTCACCGCCTCTCCTCTTCCGGCCTGCAGTTTCCAGAAGTCCAAGGCTGACGATTGACAATGATAGGTGGCCAATCAAAGAAGTTTTCTGCCATGACGCTTCTGAAAATAATTGGGCTCCTCTTCTGCATCCCAATTTCCTACGTCCCGGACGCTGATATCGATGGGGTGGATGAACTCCTCAATGGATCCACTGAATCAGCTCCTAATCCCCCTGAGCAAGAAATTTTCGAGATTACGGTCCGAGTCGTTGACCACAAGAATGCAAGAGCCATTCTTAAGGGGGCTACTGAAGAGAAGAGTGTTGAGTTCTTATCAAGATTTGCAATATTCAACGCGCAATCGCCACTCGCCGATGTGGTGCTCCAGGCGGCATATTCCAAGAAGGTCGGAATCCATGTCGATGCCATATTTTTGGCACGAGGAACTGTCGTTGGCGGAAGCAAGGCTATTACTTGGAAGTTAGCAAGGACCATGTCTGAAATTGAAGACTATTTGGCCACACCGAATGATTTCAACAATACGGTGCTCATGGTTGGACATACCCTTGATAAGAAACAATGCAAGATGAGAGGATGGATGTTTGCAGCTGCCGGTTTATGCTACCCAGAATTTTCTCTGAGCTACCAAGAGCGAGGAACAACGGACCTTGAGCATGCGAAAGGAATTAAGTTGGGGGATCGTCTCAATAAGCAATTCCAGGCGGGACACCTATTCAGCATGGAACTAGGTGGACCTGCCAATACCTCCCAACCTCGCGAGGCAGCAAGGATTCCAACCGACCACAAGGCGCCACTGCCTGAGGGATTTGAAGAAGCCTTGAAGTTCAGAGGCATCTTCGTGCCGAAGAAGGAAGCACCAGTCAGGCCGGAGGGTCGAAAAGCTGATGGTCCAATATCTGTAGATGATTACAGCTTCACAGGAACATACCATGAAAGTGGGAATGGGTTTATTTATACCCCGAGCGACGAAGATCGGCGTATGCTCGGCTGGGGACGTGGCTCTTAGATTGGTTAGCTCATCCACAAGTACCATAGGAGCTCATTGTCACACGCTCACCATTCATAAGTTCACTCGGATAGGCGACAAACGACGGAAGTTTCTTGCCCCTCTTTTCTATTATTTATTTTTGTCTTTGGAAAGTTCTCAGCATTGGTTCTTTCACCCCTTGGTATCATAGACATGTTGTTTCTTTCAAGGCCCTCTCGAGAACTCAGGCATTTATCAAAGCGGGTCACCTCCTTTTGTCCAATTTAAATCTACAAGGATATTCCACAATAAATCGCTTCCTTTAACATCAGCTAGATAGCGTTGAACGTCTATACAGAACTGGATTTTAATCTATGCTAAGTTGCAAACTTCGCCTCATCCTCACAACGGTTGGTTTCGCTGTGGTAGTTAACCGTATACTAGTATACTATAACATCTAGAATCGGGTACCAGTTGTGGTACTCTCAATTGATCAAATATACGCGTATGGATGCTGAAATTAGTATGGATTTTCTTGATATTCTTGATTACAAAACGGTATATGTAGTACCTATATATAAAGGTATTTTGACATGATGTCGGGGAAAGGGGAATTGAGAACATGACAAGATCTCCTAAACTCATTTTATATTGCACAGCCACTTTAGTAAGCGAGCATCAAGCTAGCACCAGGATACAATAGATGATGCTGTGGCGATGTTGTAGTGTGGTAATCCTAGACGTACTGTGTCATGTTTCAATGGTGTAAGAACGTCAAAATAACCCCAAAGGCCTCAAATTAAGCCCAAGAGGCACGGCACAGAGACCCATTCGCACTTTCCACCCATTTCTCTGAGCCAACGCAGTTGAAACAATACAATACACCGTTTGGGTCAATTTTATTTTTGAATGAAAAAAGGCGCGGGTAGTTGGAGCCCCAGTTGGCGGCTTGCCATCCCTCGCTTCCATACAGTGCCTGGTCATATTGAAAGTTAGTTTGTTCTAGTTATTTAATGCCAACATGGTTACACAACCTAACCGTACCTCGTTGAGATATTGTCCTGTTTCTGGGGCAAGTTTTCGAAGGTTATATTCGAGCACATTACGTGCGTGGTCAACCACGGCATCTCGAAGGTCTGGTGTATCCCAGCCAGTTGCGGCAACTAAAAACTTAGCAAAGTATGGTCTTCAGCGTGAATATTGGTGGCACTCACTGAAATGATTATATGTTCGCCTCCAGGCGGGGTTCAGCGCCATGTCAACGTTTTTGTACTGCGCGACTCCAGGTCCTCCAACAATATGGCCAAGGTAAGCACCAACATAGGGACTCCACATCTTTTTCAAGGTAGCAGCGAAAAATGTTGGGTCTTCGGTTAAAGCTCTAGCATCGAGGAGGCGGCTAGGTAGAACTGCGGTGCTTCCTGCCCGTTCAGCACGGAAAAAGTTGACAAAGTAAGTCATGAAGTCTGGGAAAGTGTATGTCTGTTGGTCGTAGATAATATGATCTTTGTATTTGCCATTGGTAAGGTTGGCGTAAAGTGGTTTGAGTATGTCTGATGCTTCCTCAGCAGTGCCATTAACCATGGTCAGAGCAGCAGCCCAACCCACTTTTCCAGTCCCGTTGTCGAAAATGAAAGAGTAGCCCATAAGACCTGCCTCTGAAATACGAGGGATGTCAGAATGAACGTATGCCATCCAATCCCACCAAATATCAGTGTCGTCAGACGTAAGAGTGAAGTTTTGACTAAGAACTGTTATTGGCTGTGTCGGATATGTTCTAATCGTTGCACTTGTGACTACGCCAAAGGTGCCGCCACCTCCCTGTAATTATTTAAGCCGGTTGGTCTCAGCATAGATCCCAAGTTGCGATAATTTCAATAAATGAAGGGCCGACTCGGTTTGAACTTACACCTCGCAAAGCCCAGAAGTATTCGGAATTCTCGCATTCATTGGCTGTTATATATTGGCCCGACGGCGTGACAAGATTTATTTCGAGGACTTGATCTACAGCCATGCCGTATTTACTGCCGATTGGCGAGTGGCCCCCACCTTGCATGAACCCTCCGATACATCCAACGGTCGGATTACCTCCAGTGACAACGAGTTTGCCATGTGGGTGGGCCAGAAGAACCAAATCTTTCCACTGCATACCAGAGCCAATCGTGACCGCCGAGTGGGCTTTGGCTTTAGAGCACTTTTTCGGTTTGAAACTTTCTGTGAAATCAGCATCCCGCATGTAGTGGGTCCAGATACTCAGCGAATGTGCACCGGATGATCTATGAGAAGATATAATTAGCGGGCTAGTTCAAAATAACAGTAGAGAATGTACGATGGTGCAAGTTGACTTACCGGCCGAGGAATTCATGACCGGTGTTTTTGACGATCAACCGAATGTTGTATTTTTTCGCAAACTTTACACCAGCTTCAACCTGGCTGGGGTTGGTAGCATTGATAACGTAGACTGGTGACCCAAGAAGTGTATTACAGGTTCCATTTGCTTCGGCCCCGCCGGTAGGAGGGCATGGATTTCCATTCCAGCCGGGCTGCATAACATTGAAAGGAGATTGGGTAATCCAAGTATGATACTTGGATTCCTCACTGATCTTTTCACAGGCTTCCTTGTCGTATGCAGGGCCCTGATAACAGACAATTCCTGGGGGAACCGTTTTTAGGAGGGCACCATTTGTAGTCTTATTAAGCCGCGACCAGGCGTGAGAGTCTGGCCAGCATCGCTGAGAAGGCTGGCATTTGCAGTCGTCAAGATTATTACCAGTAGCCTCAGCAAATATCCTTAGAGACGAGAGATAGGTCAAAGACGTTAAAAATTGCATTGCCGGAATCGGAAACTTTGGGAGCCTCATTTTGTAGAATTAGGATTGATTTGCCTGAGTGCTTTGGTCTAGCAATGGATTTTTTAACTCACAGGACGTCCTGTTCCCTCTGCCTTTATATAGCCCTAGTCTATGACTAGAACATCGGGATTTTCCCTAACCAAGTTAATATCGAAGTACGCTCGTCACAATTCGGGCGATGTATTCGTCTCACGAAAAACGTTATGTTCATTGAAACACCGTCCGCAGCGGTCGGAGCAACGGGCTATTATATCATATCCAGCGGTCTCAAGGCTGTAAGCCTGGCGGATTGTGACGAAAAGAGTAAAGCATTAATACAATTGTGTTAATCAATTTCCCAATGGAAAATTAAACCTACGCACTAAGGACAAGTTAGAGCCAAATCTAAGTAAGTCTGTCACGTCACGGCACCACTCAAGATCAAGGACGGGGGCCCGTCGCGAATCGGATGCCGCTACTTAGAAATGTGACTGAGATTCAGAGACTCGGTTGTGGGCTTAGGCCGCCTTGGAGGGTGTCGACTTACTTGGCAATCGAGAGCTATGCATTATGTGCTACAGGCACGAAGTTGTCGAGATCCCCCTCAACAGTAATTTAAATGTATAGACGATGGTCGATTACGCATACCCATGCATACCCATGCGATGGGGGCTGGCATGTTGTCGCCTCGAAGTCCCAGACGGAGGCGCAGCTCGTCGCTATTAACGTTATAAACGTTATGCGGCGCAGGTCCCAACACAAGGTAAATCTCCACGACTCCACCATGTGCACCACGGTGGTCGAAAGCTGGGAACAAAGCACATGCATGTATCCAGATATCCCAGCTAATTAATTCCAATGTTCCTAAGCGATATAAACCAGCTCGGGATAGCTCTACCCTAGAATTTAAAAGTAACGCGGGTGCCTTGCGAATAATTGGATTCGAATTCTAAAATTGCAGCTAGAAGCTTAAGCTTTGCAATTCTAACCTAATCGATTAATCTCAGACAAAATACGCAGATTTATATATATATGTCATATGATCAGTGCCCTAGCTCTAGCTCTAGCTCTAGCTCTCTATATACTGCGGAATTATTATATTAATATAACCACGGCTTCAATGTAAAAGATTTATATTTTAGCGCCCAAACTATTGATTACCGTGGTAAATTATTACATTGATTATACTAACAACTTAAACTCGCAACTAGTATCTATATATATTTTTTTGAAACATAGATCCTGTAGGGATAAAGGATCCTAGGAGGTGTACAGTTGGTGTATATATATACGTATACGATATAAAAGATGTAGGAACATAAAAGCTATAGCGCTAACTGCATGCCCGCCACAACCGGTTAACCAGGTCGTTGTAGGAGAGTTAAATTTACTACATACACAGCAGCTGGTATTCAAGGAGTTATCGGGTCGATAACATAGATGCTGCTGGGTAGCTGCGCGCGGAATCCTATTTGCACAAGTTGATCCGCTTACGCACATCAACCAAATCTGTTTCATCTGCATTAATGCATTAACCCGTTGGCATCTCCTAATGTTTGCACTGAGGCACTGCAACGGCCTACATCGCAACTCGGGAGGTTAGTACTCTCATTTTCTAGCTATGTATGCGTATATGGTTTATAAACCTTTTCGCTGTACTAATTCAGAATAATATGCCCGGTTCAAAAGATAGAGCCGTAGCATACATTAAAACCGAGTTCTCTTGTATAAAATGTCACCTAAAGCCCCTCTTCTGAATAGCAGCTAGCGCAATTGCTTCCTTAGCTAGTCATCTAAGTGAGTACTCGAAGAGTATTCCACTAAACATACGAGTACGTAATGGTGTACAAGGCTCTGTTTCTAGATCCCATGGAATTAATATCACTGTTGTATAGAATCCGCCATGATTTACTACAGACTCCTTACGAATACCTATATGCTACTGCTAGCAAGTCAACTGTTACGATATTCTGAAGGCCTTCCACTAGAGCAAGAACCTTCAAGGAGAGACCTAATAGCCCTAAGAGGGCTATCTATCAACAACGATACGACACCTTTACGACCTCTAATTAGGACGATACCTTCCCCTCTTCCTACTGAAAGATCTGAGAGCCGCACAGGTAACGCTTCGAATGTGCTAGATGCCAGAAAAGGTGGTGGCGCCAGACCACTTTACACCGCAGAATTAACAACCGCATGCTTGAGTTTCCGAGATCTTCTACGAATAACACCGGAGATGTACAGGGAAAATGATGCCGCGGATGGGTGGCGAGCTTTCCCCATTACAGCGAACTATCCAGACTGGAGAGAGATGTTAAGAAAGATTGGTAGAAAAAATCTACGGTGGTATGTGGATTTCCATGTCGAACAGTGCCATGAATGCGAATGCAAAATCGGAGAAGCAGACGATGGGGGATTCTGGCAGTTAGAAGCGAGCGGTACGCCTGGCTGCCCAGATGATAAAACTGCTCGGGGCTGCCAGTTGATTTTCGGTAATTCCTCCTCTTTCAGAAAACCTTTACGCATTCTCTGTCTCTCACCCTAGCCATTAAGATATCTACTAATCTTTTTATTCCAGGCTGCTACTGTTTGGAAGGGTTATTTGACCCATCTGAAGGGACCCCGGGCGTATTGCTCGAAAGGGTTGGTCACCACCAATATATCAAAGGGGGCAGGCATAGAGTAGATGAAGAGAGAGCGAGGCAGCAAGAAGAGGAAGCCAGGCAGGAGTGGCATATGGAGTCGGAGGCGTCAAGGCAACTTGCGCCCGACACTGCAGAGCCATTTATGCTTGAGGGTCCAGACCCCCATTTTGATGACAATGGCGGAGAGGGCTCTAGTACGGGTGCGACCCGTTGGGCTGTAGACTCCGGGCGAAATATGCCACCACCTCAGTGGGGTTATCATCTTCCACCGGATTTAATAGAAACTGAAGAAGAAGAACTTGAGGATAGTCGACGCAGGTATACTTTCGGCGAATGGGGTGGCCATGGACTATCTGGCCCTTATAATTTTAAGAGAAGCCTAGAAAGTATACCAAAATTAAACGATGATGGTTCGGAAACCACTCACAAATATATCTCACATTGATCAATTGAAATGTGCTTTCTTCAAGCGACCTTTGGACAGTCTTTAGGGAATATCTGCAGTCACTTCTTTATCTTTATTTTGATATCGCTACGTGCGCTATAATCATAATTGTTATGGCTAGTCTCTAGTCTTCTACCAGTTATGTATATGTATATAGTTCGCGTTGATGTTGCATTTTGGGAATTTGATGAGCTGTGGGGGCGCTCATGCTCGCGCCCGTTCGCTGGGAACGAACATGCGGGGATATCGGATCGAGTAATTGGCTGCGGATTTGTACTTAGATTTTGAACTTGTTCGAATGTTCCCTCACGGCCTCAAGGCCGTAATCTCGTTACCGTAACTTCGTATATACCATTGCTCTGACTTTATACCTTTCGACGCGTAAAGCCGATATAGTTAATTTTATTCTCCTAGTTACTAGTATTATATACTCAAAACTCGTCAGATGCAATGGATATCGCGATAAAGTCGTAGTCAAATATTATCGGAATATAATCGCGCCACACGGTCTGGATTTCCCGCCGCCGTGGCCGTCTCTCGTACGTTACCAGATTTCGGAGTTCGGATAATCATAGTATGCGGTGTTAATGCCAATTTTGCCGGCCTTATTCAAATTCCCACACTTTTGAGGGTATTTGAATTCACTGGCATGAATCGTTAACGTTGCGTTACACGGTTATGGCTGAAATCTACGTATTCAAGATCTCCCGATCGTGTCTTAACGTCTTCAGCCATAAATGCATACGTCTTGGCGTGCTACTAAGATCTTGGTTGACTTTTTCGATGAGGTGATTCTGGCTAGCGGGAAATAGTTTTCCTGCCCACCCTTTCAGTTTACCTGACCAGGGCTGAAGAAAGCCCCAAAACCAGGATACCTGCCTTCAAAAGCTTGCGTGGGGAGACCTTTTGGCTGGTCAAAAGGGCACATGGACAATGCCAGTTCTGCTCTGCACCTTTGAAACCGGTATAATCGGTATAAACGGCAGCATTCCAAGTGGAGAAAATTTCAGGGGCGATAATAGTTTATATTAAATCGACACTTTTAAGTAATATAGGCAGGCCCCACCGAGATAAAGAGGGTTAATCAGTGCTTGGCCTGCATGGTACGACCTTTCTATTGCAACTATCTCTGCGCTGCGATTGTCAAGTCGTACGTTCGTCGATGAAATCCGTTATTCCAGTTCTCTTGGTCTGCATTTACTGGACCTTGCTGCTGAGGCGGTAGGCTGCGTTTCCGCTCGCTTCTATCCTTTATTTCCTTTCGATCCTTTTTTAAAACGTTTAAAACGAGAACTCGGCCCACGCCGCTTTTTTTCCAGAATGGATTCTGTAAAGGAACTACCCGATTTATTCAAGAACTCATCGCCTACCACGATGCGTCGGTTGCGGACTTCCTTCTTAGCGTTTTGCTTGACGACGCTGGCGGTGTCGATGTATCTTCTTTGGAACTATGGAGCCACTCTTCCTCGTGTCTTCCATGGCATTGAAGACGTCGATGACAGCGTCCAAGGAGGTGTTTCTGTTGATCCAGCCGCGACGAATACTCAGAGTATCGATATCACATCATTATCAACATCAATCGTCGCCCCAGAGTCCTCGTCAGTTCCCGCGCAAGACTCTCAGTCAGATAAGGGAGCTGGATTAGATGAATCAGGCTCGACACATCTTCCGTATTTCGATCTTGTCTGGTGGCTTCGTTCAATTGGTCGTTTCCCCGGAGAACCTTTAATCTTTATGATTGCCAGCAACGCCGAGATGGCCTTAACCTTCAACATGCACGAGACATTTGAAAAGTACGGGAATGAAAATAACTTCTTTGTATTGTGTCTAGAGAAGGCATGTCTTGATGCCCCAGAGATTTTCACTTACGATGTTGTCGGTATGAATAAGAACTCTGTCAAGGTAAGGAAAGCCCTTTCATTCCGATCCGAGCTCTTGTAGAACCTGTCGGTCCCCAACACAATTAAGCCGTTTTTTTAACTAAGATTCTTGTAGATTGCTGCAAGCGCCCAACTGTTGAGGGAAAGGTTTAGCTTCGTCTTCATAGACCCTGATGTCTATCTTACGGGATCTATTGACCCATTTAGCGTTATGCTACCGTTGAGCGATCCCGACTGGGACATTCAGTTTTTCCCAGGCCCTGCCAGGGGAGCAAAGGGAATAGACGCCAGCTTCTTCTACGCCCGACCAAATGAACCAACCAAGGAATTCTTCAAAAGAGTAAAAAAGAACTGGAAGGAATCCGGGGACCAGGATCTCAACAGTCTTATGAACGTCATGGCTTTTGAGATGTTCAGCGGAGACGGAACTTTGAAGATGAAGATCCTTGGTTCTAAAGAGTTCAGAGGTTGGGGGGACATGATCGAATGGGAATCAAAGAACTATAACAACTACGCTGCTATGAATATCATTCAGAATGAAACTGCGGTCGTCCATATGACATGTGTCGAACCTAGTCTTCGCAGCTACATCGCAAGGAACTTTGGCGCTTGGTATGATGTTGAAAGTTACTACAGTGGAAAACGCAAATTCCTAGCAGTAAAGGGGTTGGAAGGCGACGCATCTCACGCTTCGAAGATAATCGGGTTCGCCGCCAAAGTCGCCATGGACAGCTATCGAACGCTCATCTTTCCGTCATCCGCTATTTTAACCCAAGCTAGAAAGAACGCGCAAACAGGGGCGTCGGACTACGTAACCGTTCCCGAATTTCCAGCTTATAGAATCGTCAACCCGTCCAGCTTGTACCCTCTAAGCCTACGCCTTGTGGAAGCTACGTATTTAAACAACAGGGCACGGTATACGGATGAGCATTTGACCGAAGATACGATAATAATGGGCAACGGCCATTCAGCTAAAGATCCGACTACTGGAAAACCAGTGGTCGTCAAGACTGTTCTCGATAAAGCGAAAGTCGACATTATCTGGCTAGACATGGGCAGCGGAAGGTGGTGGGATCTCGACGCCTCCGGTGCAATGGCTTCATACACTAGGGAGGTGCAGAATGTCATCAAAACGTGCAGCAATGCCAACGAGGAATTCTTCGAATGCGACAAGAGATGCATATAAAGCTATTTTTTATTTGGTTAGGGATTTTTCTTTTCTTTTCATATGGGTCATTTTCGGGCATTTTTAGCGATATATTTCTTTTATTTGTTCTAGAGGCTAGAGGGACTACCAAAAAACATAATGTTCATAGAGAAAGGCACGCAATGAATCAAGCATAAACACAAATGGCTACTATTCCGCGGGGAGGGCCTTCTTAGAACCCTCCCTCAATTATTCTTACTGTCATTTGTTACGGAAGCTGGCCTAGCCGTTGAGACCCACGGATGTGTGCTTCCTACTTCTGTGATTTGCCAACGAATGCTAAGTATTTACTCGAATGTGCAGGATTTTTGCTTACGATATAATATGCTCATCTGTACTTTCATGGATCCACCTCGTTTCTCGAAGAAAGTCTGTGCCATGTTAAAGTTCAATTGCATTAATTGACAATAATGTATCCGTGAAGAGAAGTGAAAGGTGATCGCCTCATAGAATACCAAAAACCCGGATAAACCTGTTGACTAGGAAGGACATCCTACTGGCTTCACGCTGCATTCTACTGTGTGGTACGTCTGCTGAAACACCACCTAAAGTGCTATCATCCAGGTTTGTTGAAGCTCATGTGATAGGAAAATCAAGGTTGTGCAAGGGGGACACCAAACACGCCATTGAGAGGAGGTGGTCATAGCGTCTTTTGGAAGGACCTGAATGGTGGGTCTCCACTGGACTTGCACGTATTGAGGCAGGGGCAGCAAGGGTTTAAGTTCGGATCAAACCGTGCAGGGCGACTTGCGAGAATATGAGTTTTCGCGGTCGCGTTCTTCAGCAGCTTGGTGAGACTAGAACTTGACATCCTGCGGTTCCTTGTATTCTCCTCTGCTTCGTGTAATTTAATAACCGTGTTCGTAAATTTGAGGATAATTTGGTTCAATTACTACATCTTAAAACTACCGAACAGTCCATTAATCCTCGAATAGTCTGCAGTCGCCAGTTGCATTGTGATTTCATTCGTTCGACCGTAGCAGCATTGAGTGTGGCCTTCAGGACGGTAAAGGACTAAACAACTTACCCAATTCTGAGCGAAGGTCAGCTGTCGTATTAATGGAGTTAAGAGAAAACCCTCAAAGAACAAATTGTTTCCTTCGCTCGGGGGGTTAACCTACATTTGTAGAAGATACTTTAGTGGTTCACATCAATTCATCACTTGAATTCTTCAAGTGTTAAACCCTAATTTGTGAGCACAGCCCCCCAATCCAAAAGCCATGTCGCTGGTTCAGTCCTTACTAGGTTCTTGATGCAGTATCAACGGAAAACCTGGAAATACAAAAGCGACAAACCAGGAACACACCGACTGGACTATATCGCAGGCTGTTATCACCAGACACCAGTCGTCATCAGGGACCACGGTTTTTGAGCTTTCTTCCTGCGGTGCTGCAGGGACCGGGGGAGTAATCAATTGTGTCTGGATGCAACGCAATCAACCATGGGACTACGGTTGAATTTAAGACCCCAAGTCCTTAATGCTCTGGACTATGTATGTGGATGGAATAGTGGGTTCTGTTATAGGTTCTGACTTTTGGGGCGGTAGTGCACTTTGGGCTGCGAAGAAGAGATAGTATAGCCGATTCCGTTCTGTAAGAATGGCCGTGCGGAGAAGCGTTATATTTTGGAGCTCCGACAATATCGGCTTCCCGAAAATATATCGCCACCGTTAATGTCTTATTCTTCAATAAAGTTATATCTCTTCGTCAGCCAAGAATAACGACTTTTAATATCGATCGATAAGGATGTAATGATGAAATATTAGAATTACCTGATAGAGTTATCAAATACTGAAAGGCATCGAATCATTCTGCCCACAATTGTATCGACGTACGGGCGAATACGGACTCTAAACCTTCTCAGGAAATCTTGAAGCTTTGCTATCTACGCATGCAAGACATATTTGATAATACAAATGTGAAAATTCTCGACTTTTAAAATTTTTGGCGCCCCATTGTCGGATTTTCTCTCGGCAGATGTTCCTCGAACTCCTCACCCTAAGGTCAGAGCTGAATATTGGGGCCTGTGCGGAAGCTTTACACTAACCGTAAATGGAAAGCTTCGAGAAGAATTTTCACCATGGTAGACCTTCTAGCGCCTTTTTCTAGAGCATTTTATTGGGTGCTGCCTTTATTGTGTTTCCCCTCAGCCAGGGATCTAGAATCTCCACATATCTCGAAGTGAGACCTCAAGGCCTCGAGGCCGACATTGCCTCCGGCGGTTAAGCTTTTTACTGTAACGTCGTGAGCTCATACACATTATCAGACGGAACGGAGACTTGGTCGGTCGACAGGAGAAAATAGGAGCCAAAGGCAAAGACTTATAACGACGAAACCAGAAGTGTCGTGAGTCTGTGGGGTCTAGTCGTCGAAAGTGGGGAAGCGAGAGGTTGGAGACGAAGCTAAATTAATTCCCTGTGTTACATCAAAATAATCCCACAACGTCTGTAGATATGTGTTGGTTTACTGAAGATGTAAATTGATTTGGCTGTTCGATATACATGATTATTGCATCGTTGTATTCCGTAGTCACATCTCATGGTATATTTAGTATATGTATACATGATCCTCGCTTCACGTTCATGTGCATGTAATTAAGCACCTCCAAAAATCTACAGATCAGCGCAGAGATCAATATTCTATACACGGGAGGACATCGCATGATTTCAATATCGCTGGTGGTACAAGTCTCCGGCCTAGCGGGTATGACATGTCGACATCTCATTGTGCATCCTAACTACCGCATGGACGAGGATAACTCCATGATCCCCAATTGCTTTGTGCCTGGTCTCGAGGCTACCATTCGCTGCAGGATTCGGAGGCCAACCCGGACTTGTCGAAGATTGGCAACAGCCTAGCCAAGATCGCAGAAAATGTTTCCGCGCTTGCGACCTTTTGGGCATGGGTTTTTCTTTCATTCTCGATATTATCGGGTTTCAGTCTCGGTAGCTAATTCGGCGGTTTCCACAACTTTATCTTAGGTCGAAATGGGTACCATTGTTAAGCGATAGTTCGCCAAAGTTACCATTCGACACATTGTAATCGTGGGTCGTCAACCAAAGATAGCTAAGCCTTTCGACAGAGTTTTCGGGGCTTTTTAGTGTGATGCATGCTGCATGGGCCAGGGACTAAGGAATCAACTACCTGTTTCCTTATCCTGCATCTGGGGAACTCTCCCACATGGCCACCACCACTACTATCTTCATGATGGCAACTGAGTTTTCCTGAGACTTTGGGGTTTTTTGGGGTTGCGGGGGACCCAAACGACCTTCGACTAACAGAGGGTAGCGTAGGCCGCTACACCTGGGGATGGTGACTTCTAGTTTCTCCGGCCGACGATAATTTCCCCAATCAAGGAGGTGGTACTGATATCATGACGATGTATAAAATGACCCTCAATTTCTCGCATGGTATCTTTTTTTTTCTCCATCAGCATCGGCAACAGCGGCTCTTCTCGGGATTGCAACATTGGCTTTATAGGACGTATTTGGTTTTAAAATCCTATATATTATTTCT
Organism: Orbilia oligospora ATCC 24927; assembly: GCF_000225545.1. NCBI lineage: Eukaryota > Fungi > Ascomycota > Orbiliomycetes > Orbiliales > Orbiliaceae > Orbilia > Orbilia oligospora. The sequence goes on along the minus strand of NW_011645633.1, from coordinate 1,824,008 downwards.
ATAAATCTATATAGGGACCTCGAGTCTTCCAGTACAAAAGCCCGTCAATCCGATTTCAGGCAGACGTGCTGCTTCCTAATCCGTCGCCCTTCTCGAGATCAACATTCCGCGCACATATATAAGCCTTATACCAACACAGTCCATTTATCTTCTAATAGATATATCTCAACAATGGCTGGAGGTGTCCCAATTGTTGCGCGCGCAGCCGCGAGCGATAGAGAATTGACTGGTGCAGCGGCATTGACTCTTAGACAGTCCTTGCTTCCATGCGCTCTTGTTACTACTCTTTTCTTCCTCTGGGGTTTCGCATACGGCCTTCTAGATGTTTTGAACGCCCATTTCCAGAGTGCTTTAGGCATCACAAAGAGTCAGAGCTCTGCCCTGCAGGGTGCATACTTTGGCGCATACTTCTTGTTCCCTCTGCTCTTTGGTGGGCCAATATTGCGACGATTCGGTTACAAGGTTACTTTCATGACTGGCCTTATCATCTTTGGTATTGGATGCTTTTGTTTTTGGCCCTCTGGTATCTACTCGTCTTTTGGTGGGTTCTGCGGGTCCATGGCTATTGTTGGATGGGGTCTGTCGGTAAGTAAACTCGAAATATCCGCAATGAAATTGTAATTTCTTATAGTGGAAGCATAAAATTAATGGGTTATTCTAGACACTCGAAGTATCGGCGAATCCATACCTTGCAACTTGCGGTCCTCCAAAGTATTCCGAAATCAGACTATCAACTGCTCAGGCTGTCCAGGCTACTGGAACCGTCGTCGCACCAGTTCTCGGCTCCTATGTCTTCTTCAAGAATACTGAGGATCTTAACTCTCTCAAGAACGTCCAATGGGTCTATCTCGGTGTTGGAGTATTCGTCTTCTGTCTTGCTTTCGCATTCTTCTTCGCCCCAATCCCAGAGATTACCGATGCGGATATGGAACTCCAAGCCACTTCTGATGAGCTCTCCCAGGAAGTCGAACCTTTGAGGAAGCAAATTACTCTTTTCTGGGGTGTTGCAGCTCAATTCTGCTACGTCGGTGCCCAATGCGCAGTTGCAGGTTTCTTCATCAACTACACTCTCGAAACCGGCCGTGATCATGCAACTTCTGCAAATCTTCTCGCCGTCGCTCAAGGTCTCTTCGCCATTGGTCGTTTCGCCGGTGCCGCAATGATGAAATTCGTCAAGCCTCGTTATGTTCTTCTTACTTTCCTCATCGGAACATGCGTTTTCTCCATACTGTCCATGAACATCGGAGGAACAGCAGGTCTTTCATTCCTCAACGTCGTCTTCTTTTTCGAGTCATGCTGTTTCCCACTTATCTTTACTCTCGCTATCAAGAAGCTCGGTCGTCATACTAAAATCGGTGCTTCTTTCCTCGTTTCTTCGATCTCCGGTGGAGCCGTTTGGCCACAAATCCTCGCACAGGTTGCAGACCGTAAATCGACCCATTTTGCTATGCTGGTCCCATTTATCGGATTTGCTTTGGCGACTACTTTCCCAGTTTACGTCAATCTATTCCAGAGGGATCGCATGGACATCGCATTCGAGACAGTTACGCCTGCACGCGACGTGGAAGAGAGGAGCATCGACGACGAAAAGGTTCACGTTTCTATGAAGGAGTAAAAATGAGATATTTATTGTATAGCCGGTTGAGCCAGCGTTGATTGTTCCGCTGAGCTTTTCTTTTTAAATATCCATCGAGACTAGGGGCTAGGAATTTATGAGCTATGAGCGGTTAGCGGATTTCCTTTTTAGTTATGATATGATCGAAGGGTTAGTGAACGTTTTGTATATATCTCTCATACTATATATATTTCCTGTTTAGATCCTAGGCCGAATTGCATTTAGCCATAGTCTATACACCATGAATTTATCGATAGATCTACTATCTGTCATTTCTACCTATGCTTTATCTTAAAATAAACTCGATAAGTAGTTCTCATTTGTAGGCTTAAGTACCCGATCCCCATAAAGATACATACAATTCGAGCACCGGTATTTCACTATTTATAAATTAGTTGATATCGATATCGATACCCCCCTTCTAAAGCCTTGTCTACTATTGAAACCATACAATTCCCACCAGCAATACAATGCAATGCTGTGTAACACAAGTTTTCTAGAGCGACGTCGCGACGATATAATCCAAAAACGTCAGCTTCAATCGAAGCTAATCGGCGAATCAAATATATACTTCTCTTGGGCCTAAATATGGAAATCATATACCAGAAAACGGCTGTTATCCGCCTGCCAGACTACCCCCGTCCTACCGCTTCCCGTCATTTTCCTTCCTATCGGCCTTCGGGAACGTCATCCCGTCTACAACACTCCAACCAAAAACCACACGCTCAACTCATTCCGGCGGTCCCTGCGCCAGACCTTTCCTTCTTCGCCCCACACCACCATACGTCATCCTGCGTCTTCTTTTCGCCCAGAAGAAAAGAGAAAAAAAATCCTGTGAGCTGAACAGTACATGTACATGAACCCGCGCTGCTGGAATGCAGGTCTTTCTATATTCGTAGAAAAGAAACCCTGGGGGAGAACATTAACCCCCCAGTATGCATATGTATGTAAGTACTTACATCTGCTGTTTCCAAGGAAGTGCTTGTGGGCAAAAGTGTCAAAGAAAAAAGCTTAGGGTGATGGTGGAATTTCTGCAGTTTGAAGGGATCCGCTCCCTTGTACCGTCTCCGCTTTTTTGGCCGGTTCCTTGGGTGCGGTTTTGGTGAGAGACTATCTATAGATACTTCCTTTTAAGTACATTCTGGTTGCATATTTATTCTAACCGCATACCGTCATTTCGTGTACTTTTTAGATCTTTGTTTTTTCTGTTTCCTCAGCTTTCGGGTTTTTTCCCCTTCTCCCTCTCCCTCCTTTGCGGGGAGGCACCTTCGCTAAACTACTACTTACCCATCTTGTGATATTTTAGACACGACAACGCTGCCAAACATTGCATTCCAACCCATTTTTAAACGACCTCAACCATCATCTCACAAATGAATCGGTAGCACAGGCGGGAAAATAAACCTAGCACACCAAAAAAAAAAAAATAATCGAAAAAAAAAAGAAATGAACGACGCAGGCGCCGACGAGGCCATTAAAGATCTGGCTGAGTCCCACGCAAGAGAACCCGACCTCAACCGATTCCTTTCTCCCACATATAATCACAACAACAAGCGGTCCTCACGTCCTAACAGTGAGACGAGTTCTGTTAATAGTGTTCCGACACAGAGTTCTCAGAAGGACAATGTAGGAATAGGACCGTCAAGGCCGCCACATAGGACGTCTTGTTTTTGGGAGAGATTTAGTCATGATTCGAGAGAAGACGAGGAAGAGGAAGTTGAAAATGTGAGGAGAAGTAGGAGTGGGGATGCTGGGCTGGAGACAAGGGGTCCTGACACTAGAAATGGAAGTACAAATTCTAGCTCACCGATGAGGGAAGTTGAAGGAGATTTGGCGGGGCCAAATGTGGGTGGGGATGAGGAAGAGAATATTAGAGAGCTTCAAGAGATGGAGAGAAAGGGAGAAGAAGATGAGCAACTACCCGGGTAAGGCTATACTAACTCGAAACTACAGGCTATGATTGTGATATGTGAAGAAAATAAGCTAAATGCTAATTTACAAATTTGATGTTATAGGGTGTACTTTTTTCTAAGCACGGCGTTCCCTTTAATCTCAGCAACATTAGGACCTATAGCGAATGTAACGTCAATCTGTGCCTTAGCCGTGCCCTGGAGTGAGTAAGATACATTTCATTAGCATATATATCAAAGTAAACGAATTATGACTAATGAATTCCTTACAGGAGTTTATATTCCTCCAAACTCGTTCTCCCCGCTTGACGACAGTTATAAAATCTCGGACCCTACTTGGTCGTTAGCCCTAAACGCTGTGTCCCTTGCCTGCGGGTTTGCAGCAAACATAATACTCCTCCTAAACTTGTCCAGGCGCATACGATCCGCACATCTCCAACCTATCACAATCACCCTCTGGTACTTAGCTTCATTTTTACTTATCGCCCTCCTAGCCTGTTACCGCCAATATTTGTATTCCGTCCCTCGAGAAAATCACACTTGGAGCCAAGCATTCTATTATGGCATCATCGCCGCATCACTATACTTCCTTATTGCGACACTTCTAGTCGGGAATTATATTGGCGTATTAACTGGGAAATATGCGAAACAGTTCACCTTGACGATAGCGCAGCGCACGTTAATGTTACAAACTATGAGCCTGATGGGGTGGTTATGCCTCGGCGCTGGTGTTTTTGCAAAACTTGAGGGATGGGCGTATCTCGACGGAATTTACTTTTGTGATACGACGTTTTTGGTCATAGGGCTGGGGGATTATACGCTTACCACGAAAGCCGGACGAGCTCTGTTATTCCCGTATGCTACGATTGGGATTGTAACTGTTGGTTTGATCGTTAGTAGTATTCGAGGGTTGGTTTTAGAACGAGGGAAGAGGAAAGTGAGAAGAAGGCTTTTAGAAAAGCAGAGAGAAGTCATTGTTGACGGTGGGGAGCACGGTGTGGTGGATAGAGCTGAAAGCCAGAAAGAAAGGTTCGAGCTTATGAGAAAAGTGCAGGATAGGGCGGACAGAAAGAGGAAGTGGATGAGCTTGTGTACGTCTGTAACGTTCTTCTTGGTATTTTGGCTTGGTGGGGCGTTTGTGTTTATGGAAGCAGAGGTAAGCTAAAAACCCTCATAACTCTATAACAGTTCAAGGAGCTTATATTTGAGTCGTATATGTACAGAAAGACCAGAAATGGACATACTTTCAATCACTATACTTCTGCTACACCACAATTCTGACAATTGGATATGGCGATTTTACCCCGACGTCGAACTCTGCAAAACCATTCTTCGTCATATGGACTCTTCTCGCAGTTCCAATGATGACTATACTCGTCTCTAACCTCGGCGATACCATCATCGTTATTATCAAGAATGTGACCTTATGGCTAGGCGAATGGACAATCTTACCCGAAGAAAAGCTGCCCGATCTGGGTGGCCGGAATCGATGGCTCAAGACAGAAACGCAGAGGCGACGACAACGGAGGATACAAGGGTCAGAGAAATTTCAACAAGCACAAAGAGAGCGGGAAGAACAGAGACACCGAGAATTAAGAGATGACGACGAGGAGGACATTGAAGAAAAGAGGGCATTGGAACGGATAGGGACCGGGCTGATCAACCGAGAGGGAAAGGAGCGTGATACTGGGAGTGGGGAAGAGCGGAATAAAAGGTTATTCCATGATCTGGCCTTTTCGATCCAGAAACTTATGCCAGACCTTGCCAGCAATTCGCCCAAACAATATGGTTACGAAGAATGGTCTAGCTACCTGAAACTCATTAATATGCAAGACCCGAGGTCGAGGATCCAACCGGCACCAAGAGTTGGCGAGGCGGGAGTTGAAAGACACCCAAAAGATGACTGGCTGGGGGAAAATAGTCCGTTGATGAGTAGACAAAGTGAAACAGAATGGCTGCTCACAAGACTATGCAGCCGGTTAGAAGCGTGCTTAAGAGAAGAGAGGGACAATGAAAAGAAGAAGAGGAAAGGGAAAGCCAGAATTGAAGGCCTTGATATCGGCGGGGATTCAGCCGAAATATTTAAATCTACCTAAGGAAGTACATAAGAGAGCGCTGGCTCGACTCTATTGCATTGTAATCACATATAATTAATAACTTGGGGTCATTTAACGAACTCTGAACCAATTATCCAAACGCCTCAAATGTATCGTTGTATATGTTTACTGAGGATAAATGCTGGTCTGAAAACACTTAAGGTGCTGCTCTATAAAATCTCATAGCGAAGCCCTGTGAGCCTCCTGCTGGGGCACTCCGATACCCCCCATGGTCCTCGCGATGTGTCCTGGATCAGCTAGGACCACATCCATTTCTTTTTTCGTTCGTACCAATGTCATCCCGGCCATGGCTGTTCCATTCAAATTCAAGCCTGGACATTTGATTGCAACTCCATCCACAACTGCACCGCTCTCCTCGTCTTGGTCAACCACATATACAGTCTCCGTGGTTCTTGGTAAAATCCCCATCCACCCTTTTGTGAATGCCATGTTGTAACTAAATGATACATCGACATCCATCGGTCTCTGCATCGTCAAAATTGAGTCCCATTGTTTATCTACCTCTCTGAGCACAACATCTGCAGGTGTCGTGGGATGTAATAGAGTGTATTCTGCCAACGATAGTAGAGTGGAGTACATTCCCCATAATTCCTCTGGTTTGCAGCCTTCGTGTATCTTCATAAGGTAATGCTTATACATGACTTTACTTTGATACCGAACCTTCAGGTCTCCAACCTTACTTTCCACTACACCACTCTCGCCGGGGTTTGCATCAAATATCTGCTTCGCCCAGAGTCCGTCCATTTCTGGCTGTGTTAACGGTATAAATTGTAAATGACGATGCGGTTGGCTGGCTCCAGACTCCTTCCCGCTGTTGAAGAACCCATATAAACATTGATGTTCTCCCGCTTCATCGTGTACCCCCGTTTGGTCATTGTTATCACTCTCCCAACCCTTTAGGACACTTAGAACTGCTTCTAGATCGCCCACTGTTAGAGGACACCCCTGTTTCTCGAACTCGGTGGTCGCTAAAATAAAATGACCGGGAATAACCGGGAATTTATTTAGAACGAGATAATGTGAACGAGGGACAGCTGTGACATAGAGAGCTGGGTTTGGGGGCAAGAAGGGATTTGATTTTGGAGTTGGGTTTGGAGGGGTAGAATGGGATGGATTATGTGCGGCCATGGGTTTTTTGAGAAGGTTTGGAGCATATCGGATTTCATACTGTTGAACAAGTAAAGTTCTCAATGTTAGTAACTTATTGTAATGAAAATCAAAATAGATGAGATAAAGAAGGTCGGTTTCATACATTTATTCCATCGTGAGCTATGTTATGAACTTCGATCTCGGCGAATGTTAATGCTCCGGCCTTTAGCGCCCGTTTATATGTCGTGAACACTAACGAACGCAGGGACTGGATCGAGGCAGCCATTGCGATACGTTACGACTCCACCGATTTCCGCGGGGCTTAAGCTTCTAGTTAAGTTTGAGAGCATATAAATCCGCGAGACTCAATTGATCAAAATCGATCAATGTAATTGAAGTGTACGCGCGGGCTGTCCATGTCCTGGCGTGCAGCAACTGGTGGGGCTCAAGAAGTTTGAAAACCGACTAGCTCGGAATTCGGTAACAATTGACATGATCTCATTGCAATGCCATGCATTCTCAACACCAGACAATAACACACTAACTCCGAACTGCCAGCCACATTCCTCAGGTCCACACGGAAAAGCTCCGTCGATGGAATGCAGTTCTTCAGCTGTCTGGAGACCAGGCCGCGTAGTCTTTGTCGGGGTTCTTAGTGGTGTTTTCTGCAGCCAAGTAACCAATCAGCTTGACGTCACCGCCCAGGCTGCTGGGCCGCCAGTGTTATATAAAGCCCCTCTTTACCCCGCTATTATTATTTTTTTCCGCTGCTTGAATCACCAAAATTAATCTCCATTACGCCAAAAATCCTTCTGTTTAGGTTCTTTTGAAAATTTTCAATTAAAACCTTTCTTTTTATTCAAGATGTCTTACGATCGTGATAATTCTTACGGCGGAAGCGGTGGTGGTTACGGACGGGACGACGGTGGACGTCGAAATGACGACCACAACAGACGTGATGATAACTACGGACGTCGTGATGATGACCGCCGCGATGACAGACGTGATGATAGACGCGATGACCGTCGAAATGACGGCGGTTATGGTGGTGGTAACTCTGGATATGGCGGCTCCGGTGGCGGTGGATCATATGGCTCCGGTGGGAACTCAGGCTACAGTGGCTCTGGGGGTAACTCTGGATATGGCGGCTCTGGAGGCAATTCTGGCTACGGTGGCTCCGGAGGCTCCGGAGGCAATTCCGGATATGGTGGTTCCGGAGGAAACTCTGGATACGGCGGCTCTGGTGGTAACTCTGGATATAGTGGTTCGGGCGGCAACTCTGGATATGGCGGTCGTGATGACCGAGACTCAGACCGTCGAGACCATGGAGGCTCTGGATCCTACGGCCGGGACGACAGACGGGACGACCGTCGTGATGACCGCCGCGATGACCGACGGGATGACCGTAGAGACAACCACGGAAACTCAGAATATCGTCGTCCACAAGGTAGCGGCACCCACGGATACGACGATGACAGCGATGACGACTTCGAACAAGCCAAGAAGACAGCAAAGAAGCAATCTGGCAAGCAAGACAAAGACGATGATGAAGAGACCAGCCTTTTCTCTACTGCCTTGAGTTTCTTGAGCGATAAGAAAAAGAACAAGAAGATCAACACCGATGACTTCGATGAAGACAGGGTCGTCAAGGCTCACAAGAATACCTATGGAAGCAATAGCAATAGCAGCAGCAACAATGATTCCGGTACTATTGGTGCCGCCGCAGCTATGGAGGCATTAAAGATGTTCAGTGGCAGCGGTAGCAGCAGTGGCGGTGGAAAACAGGACAAGAACCAACTTATTGGACTTGCCATGAGTCAAGCTGCAAAGATGATGTCTGGAAAGGTATGATATACGTTCTTAACCTTTCTGTCTTCTCAATCAATACGAAAATAGTGCTAACATCCTATTGCTCGTCTAGCCGCAAGAAGAGAAGCAAAGTGCCGTTAACCAGGCCGCTGAAATGGCTCTCAAGATGTACTTGAAGAGTGGAAAGGATAGTAGTTCATCCGGTGGCAACAGTAGCAGCAGTGGTGGTCTCGGTGCCGGTGACTTGCTCGGACTTGCGTCCAAGTTCCTTTCGAAATAAATTCAATTGCGCAAGATGGAAATCACGAATTGCATGATTAATGAATATGTTGGATTATGATTAATATTGCAAACCGCAAAGCTTTAAAGCCTGCACGGTGAAATGACTAAGACTAAGAATCAAGTTTTATTCAAGTGCTACATCCAAACGTACTCTATTTCTACTACCGTGTCAGATCTAGTGTATACTCTTCGTTGACTTCGATATTAGTTAAATACCCCCATCCACCGACTTGCCTCTTCTAATTGGTTCAAGGCTACCTTCGCCCCCTCTAACATCCATGCAGTTGAAAATAAACAATGACCATACCCACTATGAATCTGAACTCGGGTATCAACCCCCAGCTCTTTCATTCTCTCTGCAAACAACAATTGCCCATCTCTTAAAACATCCATACCATAAGCTTCATGATAAACCTTAGGAAACTGCTTAAGGGATTCATCGTCTAGTGCAACCAACGGACTGAAATACTTATCCGCCTCAGGTGGTGAATTCCTCCATGCGATATATCGATCTACATCGACAGCAGTTACGAACGGCGCATCTTTATTCTGTACAATGCTGGTTCCTTGATCGCTCGAAATCTTTTCTGTTGGGAAAAGATGTACATCAACGGCCGGAAGTCCATGCAAGAAGAGTCCCTTGATTACGCCGGTCCGCTTATTCTCGATATCGATAATTGCGCAAGCGCTTGCAATCTGCGCCCCCGCTGAAGTACCATACAGATAGACCTTCTCAGTGTCAAATTCTGGAATGCCCCAGCTCTTGAGTTGATCCTGCAGTTTGTTATCAGCTGCGTGAAGAACGGCGCGGTACACTCCATAGCTATCGTCCTGAGGAGTGTTATATGGATTTTCGGGACAGAATCTATAGCCAACGTTGATGACGGTAACGTTATGGCTAGCGTACCAGAGACAATGGGGGTGGCCGAATTCGAGGTTTCCACCGACCCAACCGCCACCGTGGAAGTCTGCTTCCAATATTAATATGATTTCACATTTCGGGGTTATTGCTGGTGAATCATTCACTTACGAAATAAGATAGAGGGTAGTTGATTCCCAGCTGCAGCCCTCGCAGCTTCATTTGGTGTATAAATTCTCACCGGGATCAGAGTTCCATCGCGGATTGGGATTTCAGTATCATTGGTCTCACAGTCCTTGGGACCAGAATAGAGGGTGTTTGGGAATGTAGCCAAGTTATCTAGGACTCGACGGTAATCTTCGAGACTATAGTTTGCAGAGTCGTCTCTCGGTATAAGTTTAAGCATCTGCTCAAACTCAGGAGCGATTTTACTATATTCTATTTTTCCTCTTGTTAGAAACTCGGAATTAAAATACTTCGCAAATATATCGATATAGGCAGCTATAACCTCAGGGGATCTTTACCTGTGTAAGATGTCATTTTGTGATTTTGTGAAGTATGTATGTACTAGTAGTTTAATTATCACTAGTGAAATTGGTATAGAACTAAGGTATCTGGATCCAAATATATCGACTCGAGTATAGAATATGAAATTTACAAGCTTGATCGAATTGCTGAAAAGATCTCTCTACAGTTCTCCTATGGTCCTACCCAGGCCTGCTTTTATACCAAGAAGTGGGGCCATAATGAAACCCCTGGCATACAGCTCAACGTGATCAACTCGATCCGAGGCTGCGCAAACCGCGGCGATGTCTATAGGCACAATACTGCGATTTCTGATCCGTATTGCATGATTTATCCTATAGGTCACCTACGCGGTGTCGCGGATATACAATATGGTTACAGATTTAGAACCTAGCATTGATTTTTTGCGTTCAGACGTCTAACGTCCCGAACTGGAAAATATTTACACCCGGATACTAAGGACCAATATCCGTCTATGATCTCATAAGTATTCAGCGACGGAAATGGAATGCGCAGCTGTGGAATTTCCAATTAATATTATGGGACTTGTAATTTGTAATATTTGAGAGCGTGATTCGTTTATTAAGACTAGGTCACGATCACTCGTTTTGCTGCGTTCGGCACCCGTCTGTCAACTAGACTAGCCAGGAGCTTGATGTTAGATGCATGCGCATGCAAAACCGTAGTCAGTGTTTGGGCCCTGGCGGTAGTGATGTCTCCCTGTAAGATGGGGAAGCTGAAGGAGTTTAGCCGAAGGCCAGAAGTTCTCCCGGCCGAAACGTTTACCGGCCGAATTGCAGGTGGGCTTCCATATGAAAATAAAGAATAAACCGGCACGATTAATAATTTGAAGGGTTTTACAATCCTTTAAGATGGGGAGAACCTTAGATAGTAATTGTTTGGGTCCGACATTTCTCTTATGCGTCGGTGTTAACAGGCTTTCCGCCTTACTTCTTAGGTTGTCATCTTCGAAATCAAATAAAGCGCTAAACCGAAAAACCAAAATCTGAGCCTAAGCTCCAAGATAAAATGCCTGATCCAAATAATACACCGTCCGTGAAGATGATATCGGAACACTCTTCCTATCGGGCGAGATATGTTATGCGTCATATCTCATTGCTAAATCCAATATTACCTCTCAGACCTCTCCAATTGACATTCCTCTTTTTCCTGGCTGTTTCCTCTTCCGGTAGAAGGTCCTTGAGCTGCTCAAGCAGTTTATCCACCTCCTCTAGTTTGGCTTCTGCATAAGTTGCATCCTTATTTGTTTCAGCGCTTGTCGTCCTCTCTGCATCTTCAGCGGCTGCTTCCCACACCCTTGCAAGCTCCAAGCTCCCATGGAAAGGATTAGAATTTCCGTCATGAACTTCTCTATGCTGTATCCTGACACCCCCACCCCCAAAGTTATCCAACAATTGACTTTCGCTTCTCAGTTTTCCCATTACCCCTTCCAATTCTCTGGCTGCTACATTATTGCCTTCCTTAATGGCCTTCATGAGTTCTCCTAGCTCATCCATTCTCTCCTTCCAATAACCTAGCTCTCCTATGGCCCCTAGCAGCTCTGGTAACTCGCCTCTCCCCAAACCAGGCCCTGAATTTGCCGTATTACTCCTTTCACGGCCCAGTTTTTGTGGGATCGGCTCCTTTTTGATCGGTTGGCTTGCTAGTAAGAACGCATGCAGCATTCGTTCTCTGCTCTCGACATAGTCTTCATAGACTCTTTTGATCTCTGCTAGTTCCTCGTCCAGGTCAAAATCTTCGTCTCCATGAACCATACCCAAAACTTTGCCTTTCCTTGGGGTTGCGCTTCCTTCCCCTGCCAGTCTTAGCTGCTCATCAAGCCATATCTCCAACTCTGCCTTAGCGGCCACCATACCCGCTGTTTTCACTTCCTCGGGTATGTTGGCCATATCGACCTCCTTAACCCTCTCCTTTACCTCTCCCAGTAACCTTTTCTCCTCATCCAGCCGTCTCTTTGCGTCTACAACCGCCTTCTCAAGCGGTAGCAAAGACTCTTCATCCCCTCCAGAAGCTCCACCGGCTTGATCCTTCCCCGCTAATGGTCCACCGGGTGGTGCAGGTGGCAACTGTTGATTATGCACCACAAACACACCAGCCAGCGATTTATTCTTCCCTTGTGCCAACGCTGTAATCTTTTGCTGGTACTTCCCTAGCACCGTCAATTGCGACAATACTCTTCTAAACTCTAAAACCTGGTCATATGTCTGTGTCCAATCTGTAGGTAACGGTGTGACACCGGTACTAATCTTTCGACTATGAGAACGGATATGTGACGGTGTCTGTGGCTGCTGTTGCTGCTGCTGGGGAAATATTGCGGATTTTGTAGTGGCATCTGAATCGCTGACGGGCAGTTTGATATCGGCTGTTAATTCGGCCCATTGTTTGCGTAATCGCAAGTTTTCGACGGCGGCATTGTAGTATGCTTTTCGTGTGCCGGTTAAGGTGCGCACAGCGCGTTGGGCACTAAGTGAGGGTGTAGGGGAGGTCGAAGAAGCGATTAGAGTCGTAAGAGTAGAGGAGAGATGTCGCCGAATGAGATTTACTTCGGAGGTAGGGTGTATGAAGGGAGATAAAGCGGATTCGACGGCGGGGAGAACGGGGAGGTTTGGTTGGGACATCGCCAGGTAGTTGGGAGATCAGAGGTTGTGGGTTAATTGGGGGAACGGCGGGTTATCTCGAGGGAGCTTGGGATGTTCAATGGGCAGAAATACCACAGACAACGCGCGCAAAACGTCTGGATTCATGAACAAATATCGAATGGTCAAAACTTCACGATGATATTAAGAAAACGGTTAAGCTTATAATTACTAAGATAGAGTGAACGGCCGCAAAATAGTATATACATAACCGCTAAACAAGCTTCAAAGCATGTGATGAATAATGCGTGCATGCTAAACTGGATATCCTGACAATATATCAACAAAGAAATTTAATGGAAACAATTACTGCAGCTCCACGCTCACTGCGCCATAACTGATGCCTTTATACACCAGCTCGAATGTCATATACCCGGCTCTTAATGTCATATCCACTCGATACGCACATGTAAATATCTTTTTCATAAACCCATAATCTACGTCAAAAATCCTCTTGCTTTGATTTGTCAGATCCGCGGTCAATTTACATAGGATTTTGACTCGGGGTGTCATTCTCATAGGTGGGAAATCATCCTCACAAACGACGATGGTATCGACCCATGGCGTAGTTTTTCGGAAAGTGCGGTGGAACTGCTGTGATATCTTTTTATCATCGGAGATTTCGGCACCTTTGTAGACAAACCAGGAGATTTGGTTACGTGCCATCTTTAGGCCGGTGAGAGGGTCAAAGAAGGCATCTTCCTCGAGATGTTGGCCCGGAATGAAATGGGCGATCATAACTATTCAAATTGTTAAATCAGTATACCTTCGTAAATTGGGAGTTGGGAGAAGACTTACGGGTTCCATAATGCTTTCGGCACTTTCGTATCCACATCGCGCGAGTCGGGTCACCAATGCTGCCAACCTGCTGGGGGGCTGAAAGGTCTATTCCTCTTATCACACCACCTTTTACTACTGCGACATCACTATTGCTTTGTTAGCTAAGCGGAATGAATGAACTGCCGGTCGAACACTTACCCATCCTTTGGCTGTAGAACATTAATTCCTTGCGGTTTAGCCCATGCGACGACCCGGTTGTATAAATAAGGTGACTGCCCAAACCCTCCGACTAACAGAATTTGCTATTCAAATTTGGTCAGCTTTCTCAGTTTCAGCTCTACTACCGAATGATCGTAGAAATACATACCCTATTGCTGGCCGTCTTATCCACGTGCGCGATCTGTCGAACTTGTTCCGCGATCAATTCAATAACTTTATCAATCACTGGATCAAACAGCGACCGCATCTCTGCTCTTGTGATCTCGAATTCGCCATCCACAACTCTAGCCTCAGGAATATTATCTCGTCCAGGTACAATCACCGAATAGGTGTCCTGGTCTTCTCTATCCCGGAAGCCGCATTTTACTTCTTCGAAGTTTCGCATTACACGCTGACGTTGAGCAACCCGTAAACTATCGTAGTGCGTGCCCATTCGTGTTTTGAAGAAGTCTTCGAAAGATTGGTCAATGTAGCTGCTACCGCAGGTATCACCGCTACCAACAACGGCTTCATCAACTTCGAGACGAGGATGAATGCGGCGGATGTTGTAAGATATTAAATCCTAGGATACATTTATTTTAGCATTCAAAAGAACCAGCATAGGGTGTTATATTGCTGGACTTACGACGGTACCGCCTCCGGCATCGCAAACAATGATCTTATCCCCGACGTTTGCCGATGTCTCTGAAGATCTTAGAGTATATAAAGCTGCAGCCTCTGGCTCTGTGCACAAATTCAATGTATGGTTTGTTGCAAATCCCGCTCGCTCCTATCCTCTAGTTAGTATTTGCTGTCGCCTTAGTTGAAATGCACATAAAATACATACTGCCGCCCTCTTTGTCCTCGCGCAAGCTTGTTCATTCCAAACCGCTGGAATCGTCAAAACAAAATCCACCTGTGTGATATCCATAACCGCCTTGCCCCTCTGCACGTGTAGCTGGGCAATAGCATGTTGATACACCGCGCTCAAAAAGTCTGCAACAACGTCTTCGATAGTCTTCCCAGGTGGAAGATCACACAGCCCTGCTATTTCCTCGTCCGGGTATTCTAGGAATAACTTAAACCACTTGAGAATTGAGAGTGTAGGCTGAATATCGTAACCCCACGAGAACGGACCACCCGTAGTCGGATAAGCGATTTCAGTAGGAACTTGGGAAAGAGCGCGGGTGCCGCAGTTGGGCCAGTTTTGGATTATAGATATCTGTGGCTCTCCAGGGGTTGTATCTGCAAATGCGAGACCTGAATATGTTGTTCCGAAGTCTAAGGCGACTATGATTTTGTGTCGTCCGTACTGTGCGCCAGGTGCCGGACCTGCGAAGTTTTGGACTTGGAATGTCTGCCCCGCCTGTGGTGCTGCGTTTTGCATAAATGCTGGGTTCCCCTGAGGGTGGTACTGTTGGACCGGCGGTACCCCCATACCAAGAGGAGGTGCCTGCTGTTGCGGAGCATGCTGAAACTGTTGGTGCTGTTGAAATCCCGTATTTTGGGGAGAAAATTGAGGATGTGCTTGTGCTTGAAATTGCTGCTGCTGGAATTGCTGCTGTGGTGGTTGCTGTTGAAATTGGAGATTCGGCGGAGCTGCTGGTTGGGGGGGGAAAGGTACTTTCTGGTCGTATGGATTTGCGTAGTTCGCGGGCCCCTGGTTAACGGGCTGTTGATATCCCGGCTGTGACTGACCTGACCATTGGGGTGATATTGGAGTAGCTTGGGTTTGAGGTTGTTGATATTGATTGAAAGCTGGATTTCCAGCCTGCTGAGAGGCATACATTGTCGTATATGTATATGTATATGTATATGTATGCGAGGTTCGGATATCACTGGCTGGGTAAAATCAATCAAGATCCAGATATCGATAATCCGGGGGTAGCTCAGATCTACTTCTAAACTTAGGTACAGGAATATATACGAGAAGTTACGTAGGAAAGAATGTCGAGAAAACAAAAAGAATTAGAAAGGGTAAATACGACGCCAGGAAATCGCGATCGATTCGGAAGAGGGATTTGAAGGAGGGTTTCTCCAGAATAGCGGCGAAGGGTTCCCGGCACCTTATATCCTATGTGCCGTAGTTCGTGGGATTTGGCGAGAAACTAAGGATTTGCGGCTGATAGAAATAGAATCAAACCACCACCATCCAGGCATCTCTTGTTACTAACATTGGCCACTATTAGCTACCTATTCAAATCGAGGGAAGGGATGGAACATTAGCTGCAGGCCATTAAGCTTTTTTCCTCCTTCCTCCTCCTTTCAGAGCCGAAAAAAAAAAGCTGAATTGTGATAGCCTCGTGGGTCGGAACTTGGACACGATAGCTTGACAAATTGACTCTAGTTCTACATGCGCCAGCTGCATGCACGATGCCAGGACCCCGGCGCTTTGGGCAAGTGATGGGGATATTAATTGGGTTAGAAAGACCAATGAAAATAGACCAAAAGAGCCGCATCGCATTCTGGCGGAACCAATTCCGCAAACACCCAGATAGTGAGTGAAATTCACCAGTTCCATCATTTGGAAAACTTTCAATCACGGATTTTCATGGAACTGGTAGTCAGCTCAACTCGAGTTGTACTTTTGTAGATACGGATTCTTGTACCACCTCAGGGTCTCACTGCTCCAAAAATGCCAGATTGAGTAATTGCCCAGTTGGGAAGATATCACGATCGGCGTAATATCAACCGGCGACCGACTCACAAGGTCGCGCGTTGTTATACCATGTCGCGACATCAACCGGACTGAACCCCACAACACTGACAGTGGACTACTCGATCGGAATGGATGAATCTGTCCGCAATTCGATTAATTCCCGGCCCGTTAAACGGAGACGACATGATACGCCGGTGGACAAAGACGAGACAGATAGCACTAGTAGTCGTGCGGAAAGTCCACCTTTGCTAGGTGAAGCATCGTCTTCGCATGGTGTAGTGGCACCGAAAGCTACAGCGGCCGAAGGGAAGAAGAACGCTTGTAAGTAATAACATCTATATAGATATATCATCCAAGCACCTATGTATCGGACTATATCTATAGCATCCATGGCCTTGGTTACTAACATATATGAGTTAAGTCACGGAACTAATGTCCAAGAAGCCCAAACCTAACCCACCGGCGCCAAAGACACAGCGGCCCAGTCCGAATCCATATTTCCTAAACTCTGACCCTCGCGCCGGTCTTGCCGTCTACCTAGCTGATCCAGCATCTGTTCCTTCAAAATCAATGCTCTTCTATAACGACGATTTCGTAGTAATAAAAGACGCATTTCCCAAAGCAACCGTTCACGCTCTGATTCTCCCTCGAGATATTTCAATAACCCATCTCCAACCTCTTGAACTACTAAATTCAAACCCGGAATTACTCGCTTCTATTCGCAAAATTGCACTCCAAACTCGTGACCTCTTGGCCAAGGAACTCTGTCGAATTCATCTGAAAACCTCAGTTCTAGAACAAACTCGTCAAAAGGCCTTTGAAGAACTTGAAGAACGAGCGATCTCCGAACCAGGTTTTGATCCTGACTCCGAAGAATCGCAGGCACTATTACCCCCCGGTAGGAATTGGGCATCATGCATCAAAATCGGTGTTCACGCCCGCCCGTCAATGTCAAATCTTCATATCCACGTAATCTCGGAAGATATGCATTCTGAACGAGTCAAGAAAAAGAACCATTTTAACTCTTTTAACTCGGGATTTTTTGTGAACTTGGACGAGTTCCCGCTTGATAAGGATGATGAAAGGATTCCGGGAGTAGGGCATGTGACGAATGGAATGCTCAAGGGAGATATGGTCTGCTGGAGATGTAAAAAGAATTTTAAGAATCATTTTAAGGAATTAAAGGACCATTTAGAGGTTGAGTACGAGGCATGGAAGATGATATGACATCTTCCAGGGAACAGTCTGCTTCTTTTCTACAAAGCTTTAGAGAAGAATGGTACAAATCAAACGTTAGATATTGGTTCAATCAGAGTGGCTTGAACAAAATCCCTTGATTATTTCACACATCTGTGAGATGCATTGTTGGACATAAATCCAAAAAGAAGAGTACAATACTCGCTAGAGCCTTGCACCTGCAGTATTGTAAGGGCGTTGATATCAAACCTAAGCTCCAAAACATCATATGACAATGAGCCGGCATCCAACATGACCAATTCCTATTTATTATAATATTAAGCCACGGATTCTTTTCAATTCGTAATAAGAGGAGGTGCCAATATAACCTATTATATTTTCGAATTTCGCCACATTGTCAGAACTTCTCTTCAAATAAGATAAGATTCGTTATAACGCTAGAGCTCAAGAGCTTGAGTTACTTACGTTCAACCCGATGTACTCGCAATTCTTTGGATCTTCCGTCGTGCTCCCACCATTGACATAGTAAATCATTTGCCAGTAACCCCCCTTTCTATCTCTTCGCTTGCATGCGATAAACCCATTCGTGACTAGATTTGGGGTTTTCCAGTAGAGACCTATCCACATAAATTCGTTAGTTAGCCTGGAGAAAATGAAATAGCACGATAGCCATCCCGAAACTACGAAGGAGGACTGGAAATCACCATATTCAGCAACGTCACCACCCCCAATCAACTCAAACAACTTATGGCTCCTCCTAAAATCCGGCTTCGACTTTCTTGTCAAGTTTTGAAAAATAAACTCTGCCATTCCTGTTAATGTCGCCGCATTATACGTAATATTCCTAAACCCGCCGACCGGTCCCAGATCAAATAAATTATTTGAAAAGTCTCTACCAACGCTATATAAGATACCCTTTCGCATCTGAATAGCCAACGTTGGCGACTTGAGACTTCCGTCTATTACAGCCCGCTGGGTGCCCCGCACTTTATCGTCTGGACGTAAGACGACATTTCGGCCGTCGATTTCTGGGTTGCTGGCGCGGACTTGGAGGTAGACTGGTGGACGTTGGTTTGTGGTGTCTGTTACGAATGCTTCGTACCAGTTTGTGGTGCAGGATGGGGTTACTGGAGCATAACGAGCTGGCTCGGGTTTGGCGATTGGGTCAGCCCTAGCGCCACTGAGGATGTAAGCGACGAGAAAGGTGGTTTTGAGCAGCATATGCATGCTTAAATTGAATATAAAAAATCGGAATTTACAAATTTACGATACTATCGAGGTAAGTAGAGAGAGGGCCAGAGTATACTAATATGTACTACTGGGTGAATGAACCAAGCTGTGGGTCCAAATGGTTCAATTTATATACTTCCTTATCCTAACCCCTACGCTCAATCGATCGAAGGCAAGGGAATTCAGCCTTAAATTCGTGAAAGCTTGAAAGCCATGTATCACGCACAAATCAGTGTTCAAAAACCATCACATCAATTGCCTTTAACGGCTGAAAAAAACATTAACGGAATCGAAATTAAGTAGTACGACATGGTACGGATGCTACCTTGCCAACCAATCTGCATGATAGTCAGCAGGGGACCTGAGCTGAAGGGGGAAGGGCGGTGACGTTGTGTAAGAGGTATGGGATGCAATTGGGAATGTTTGCCATCATGGGCGCACGCCTCTTTAAAGAATTGGGCGACCAGCATATCAGCTTTTGAGTAGTGCACGACGGTGCCGGTTGGTGAGGGGTTCGCCGACGCCGCATACACTTATCATCGATAACACCCTGTGAAATCGTGGTCTCGCATCGAGGTTAGTGAGATTGGGTGTCTTTGTAGAACCTATAGTATACTATAGCACTATGCATAGCTATGTCTCTATGGATATATATAACTACCGGCAGCTCGCAGTCTCTCAATTTACAACACCAAACCCAGGACTCAAAGTCGTACAAGTGTGTTCGTCATGAACTTAGATGGCGTCCAGCCACTTTATATTTTTTGATAATATGGGCCTATGGAGCGCTAAGGGCCATTATCTATATGTGGCTTTAACTAGAAGCCCGGAGTAAGAATTTCTTTAACTGTAAGAGGCTTTCTACGGAATCGTTCTCAACAATCGACCTTGTGGAAGGTTCAAAAAATCCTGTGCTATATATAATCTGTAGCTCTATGACGTTTGAAAGCCAGGTTTAAAAAATACTTGAACATTGCAAGCTGGTAAGGATAATATACATCATAAGAATGAAGATGCTATATTTGTAATTGAACTAGGTAAAATGCATTGGATATCATATACGCACTCTTCATGAATTCAAATCAACCGAACACGAGGTGATCGTGCTATCATTCTATGCCATCACCATATCAAATTAGCCACGCCAGTGTAAAAAAAACCTCACCATCCAAACTTTTCTGCTAAAATCTCCACATCCTTTCCTTCATATAGCAAATCTCTTCCAACGGTTCTGACTTCCCTCATCATAGCATCAGGTCCACAAACCAGTACTCCGGTTCTCCCATTCAATCTTGGTCCATCTTCGTCCTCTACCACTCTAATAACTTCCTTTCTCAAATCCGGCCGTTTTCCGTTAATGCCTCTAGTGATGAACTTTTTTACTTCAATCTCAAATTCTCGGGGTAAGGTCCTCTTGACTTCTTCTAATTTCTCGAGATCTTCTTCGATCCATTTCAGATGGTGTTCGTGGTGGACTATCCACACTAGAACAATCTTTCTCGGCTTCCCACCTTTCCCCTTTTTATTCTTATCCATTTCCCTTCTTATCAATTCACACATCAATGGCCAAGCAACCGCAATACCACTACCACCGGCAATGAACAGCGACTTCGTACACCCTCTCAAAGACCCCCTCGCATGTTCAGACCCATAAGGTCCATCGACGGTAACCTTAACCATCCCACCCATATCATATAACGCCTCTGTGAACCCCTTCAGCTTTCTAATCACTAGTACCATATCCTTCTCATTCCCATCATTAAGACTATTTCCCTCAAGATCATACCCAACCGGCGGGGTAAGTATTGTAAACGGATGAGCTTGAAATCTGTTCCACCCAGGGACAGTCAAGAAAACATGTCCTGCTGGCTCCCATTTCATAACCTTGTTCGATCCTTTCCCAAAATTTTTGATAGTGACCCTGATAGTACTTTCGTCAAGGACTTCAACTTCTCCATCGGCTGACCATCGTTTATTATATGCTCTATAAACAATCCTATCGGCCGCCCAGATGAGGAATGAAAAGACGACGTAAATTCTTGCAGCCGGGTGGTGAAGGTATAGGAATATCATGGCGATGGAAGCGAATGAGATGTGCGTAGCCAGGAACAATTCGTAGGCTTTTAGACGGATTTCGTCCATGGAGGTTATACCAAAGATCCAGAAGGCGATAAATGAAATCAGACCGAAGAAGATATCTGGCCGGAGAAGGATGCCAATGAATGTCAGACCGCGGTCGGTACCAGCCTGGTATGTATTGTTAGTATCCAAATGTTGTAACCCAGGAATTTCTAAACCGAAGGATGATATATCAACGGAAAGCGAGCAGAAGAACTTACAATAAAAATTCTATAAACGACATACATCCCTATAAAATGCACTATACTGGCTATATGTGACGTAGTAGCAACCATACGGTGAACAATCAAATGTTCTTCATAACTCCACCCGGTCAAATACTTGATCGGTGAGGTCTTCGCCGCCAATATGAAATTTAATGGCTGGTTCATAGTAAATACCATCCCCCACCTGTCAGCCATCAGGAAAAACCGAAGATCAGAGTTGTTGGTCCTGTCGAGCGGGTAGTAAATGTAGTATATAGATAAGAAGACTGATGTCCAAAAGAATAGCTGATTAACGATAAGGATAGAATTATGTGGTATCACGCGGCCTCGGGAGTCGTTAGGACGTTGATAGGTCATAAATCCTTTGAAACGGCGGTAAAGGAGTGTGTACCATGGTAATTTCGGCGTGGAGTTTTGTAGAAGAGGTTTGGATTCGTCTGAATCTATTTCGGCGGGAATAATAGCGCTGGAAGCACTAGAACTTGACGCTGTAGAGGCCGTTTCGACTACCGAAACATCCACATTTCCGGTCTTGTATCTTCTGTTATCCCTTCCAGCGGTTTCCTCTTTCTTCTTTTTCCTTTGTGCCTTCCTATATTCTCTTATCCTCCCCGCAGCCTTCCTAATCACAAAAACCCCGATAGGGAACAAAATACAACCGACGTTGTAGTATATACCCAACCATCTCGTAAACTCCATGGCATCGATAATAGCATTCTGATCCCCTCTATTACCCCCTTCAGCCGCAGCCGTAGAAATAGCATTTCGTTTAATAAGCTCCGAGACTCGTTCGCTTAGTACCGGGCGAAGATTAAAATGCGAGGAAGGCCACCACATGTTTAAGTTCTCGCTGTTGGTACTGCTGTCGTTGGTAGGCGACCCATTTGAATCGGATCCTGGATTAGCGAGTACCGTAGAGCCTGAGAAACGAAGGTCTGACGACCGTGTGGGATATGGATAACGAGGCGACATCTTAGAAACGGTGGCATTAAATAATTAACTTCAGTACCTATGATAGGAGAGGTACTTAGGTAAATGTTAGTGATTTCCCAGCAGCCGTAAGTGGTAGTCGCTACATCGGAGTTTCAAAAATTTAAAAGCTCGCGCGAGGATTTCTGAAAGTCGGATATACCAAGTTTAAATGATCCAAGGTCCAGAGCCCCCCCATGAAGAACAGTTAACAGCGAGAGCTGGCCAAGAGGTCCTTGCTTGGCCAGCTGTTTGTCGGAGCCAACCAGCGTCTTTCCTTCCGATGGCGCCATTTTCAACATCTTACGTCCGAGGGGGCAGCTTGCTAGAGAATAGTTTCCGAATAGTGTCCCCGTACGCAGACCCCTCAAGTCCGATTCGGCCTGATCCTTATCATGCGATCAAAAGTTTACTGGAGCCGAGCTCCGAAGAGCCAAGAAACGGCCGCGTGGAGGCAACTTGAACGAAGAGGTCTCCATAGTAGGAATCAAACCCGCCTGCAGACGCCAAACGTTAGCAAACTATTATGTACTGTCGGCAGAAAGACGACGAAAAAGAATGAGGGGGAAATACATTTACATATCGAAATTTTAGGGCGCGCATGAGCATGTGGGGGTATTGATTTGGGATGATGCTCATGCATGACCTTAGCTCAAGGCAACCATGTGGTTGAACCCCATGAAGAATTGGTCCTGTTTTTTTTTGATCTATCGTTCTCGGAGGGGTGCTTGTCATGTACGAGCGGATCTAATCTAAGCTTAAATGCCTGACGAGCGTGCCCAGGAATCCGGTGATATCTAATCTGATGCATCTGATATAACGATGAAAGCAGCCTGAGGTCACACTGCTTTCTTGGTGAAAGTTAATTAATTTAATTCATGTGGCTTCTTGCCCATGATTGATGGAAGTATGGAAAAGCCCAGTGCCGGGCCAATAATGAGTATATACAGGATTGTTGGCCGGAAACTAAAAAAGGTCGTCCTAACCAGGCTGAGGTATCTCAGCACCTACGAAACCTTGTTTTGAACAGGGTGCGGGCTGGGAACCCCTCTTTCACGACATCCTCGGAGACCTTCGTCATTCTCTCTTCCTACTTGTCGCTGGACTTGTATTTCCCACTTCATTTCGTCCAGGCGACCGCTCCGCCCCGGCGCCCGGGAAAGGGTGAAGAAATATTCCTACCCCGCTTCCCGGTTTGCACCTTCAATATCCCATCTTCTCGATGGGAATGACACCTCGCCCTTCGGCTTCGGGCTTTCCTTCACATGCAGCTGGTCGGGGCAGGTGGGTTTCTGAAGGTCGGGGCGATTAGCCCCCAAACTTCCCATCCTTGGCCCCGCCATTTGCAGATAGCGCAGTGACCCCCTTTCTAAGGCGGGTCAGAAAGTCGACACCGTTGGCCATGGTATGCTCTGATATATTGATTAGGAAAGATCCTTTGAATTATTATAAATGTAACCTGATCGCTTACTATTCTGGCCCCACGGCGAAGACTTGCTCTGGGTAGTCCACCCCTTATCGTTATTCTTATATAGAACAGGCTTGTCGTCTCCAGCAGCTTGAGAACCAGCAACTGCGTCCGTGTATCCTGTCGAACCCAGTCAGCCAAAATGCCGTCATATCCGACACACTCGACCCACTCGGAGTATCTACCTTTGGCAAGGAGATCCCTTAGCTCCTTCGCATTGAACCCGTTCACGGGTGCATGTTCGTCAACCATACCGCCCGAGAAACCAGGTGAATTATTAGCGTTATTATTAGAGAAGTTTCGATTATTCTGGGACTGGTAAGAAGAAGATCGTGAGTCGGAGCGACGAGGCTGGTTGTAGTTCTGGGAGGGAGTGGGAGATGGCGAGGCGCTATTATTCTGGGTGGATTGACGACGGCGCCATCTATAAATAGAGAGGACACACGAGCATTAGTATAGCACTTATACATGACGATCGGTCCCATAAGAACGGAATCTAGCTCACTTGTTCTCCTCGTTGGCAGACATGGTTCAGCTGTTCACGTGGTCGGGATGAGTGGACCAGCGTGCTCGAGCCAGTGCGATGGGCAGTATGTTACAGGTGAAGAGAAGAGGCCAGCTCTGGTGATTCGTAAGTCGTTACTTCGTCAGGAAGGGAGCGAGGTGATGACAATGATGAAGCTGAGGATCGGATGTCGAATGGGAGGTCGAGGATGTCGAGAGGAAAGCTGGGAGTTCTGAAGTTCGAGGTTGCAATTGTCGGGGAGGACAATCAATCGAGAGACAGCAACGCGACAACACCACAATAATGCAACAGCTCAACGCAAATGCACAATTTATTGCTCGTTACAACTTAGTCTTGAGGGGCACTGTAGTCTCAAGGCATCATCTCTTTACTACTATTCGATTGATCTATACTAAAAGTTCCAATATTCACTAGTTATAGATTGTAAAATGAGGGGGTTACATCACCGCCAATCTTCAATATCTTCCGGACCATAGATCTCTCCCAGATAAAACGAAATATCCGGTGTCCTGTCAGGCAGTAGATCCAAGAGGCCTTCGGGAAAGAAGGTACTTAACCCGGATCTGATAAAGCCTGCCCTCTCAAGTATAGCCGCGGACCGTTTCCCTTTTCCCGTAGAGATATACAAAGACCGGTTCAGTACCAACAATCTTCCCTGTCTTTTAACCCATAAGTAATCCTTGCTAACATTCCCTTCTTTAAATGTCTTAAACCTCTCCCTCTCCGCTTCGTCAAGTCTGGAGTCTCTGTTACAGTCTTGTAGTACCGCTTCTTTGAGCCTTTCAGTCCAGATATTGAGCACTGAAGGCACGGTAATACTATATTGCCACGATCCCGTAGTAAAAGGCCAGACCATTCTAAGCATATCCTCATAGAAAGTGTTTAGTAACGACTCAAATTTTCCGTAAAACGCTTCAGTAATAAACTCTTCTGCTATCGTTCCATTGAATCCAGCTGTAGTCTTTTTCTTGATGTATTCTGTAAGCATACCCGACACGACGTGTATATGAACCCTTAGGTTTTCCCCAGCGGCATCTAGCATGGGTCGTAAGCGCTCAAGCAAAGGCAAGAGTATTGCGTTCCGTGTTTTCTCCTCGGGCCGTAAACTTAGTGGGCTTGGAGGTAGGATGAAAAGTCGCTGGTCTCGAAAATCTTCAATATCGATTCTTATGTTACGGATTAGCGGCCAGTAGGCATCGGCAAGATGTAGCCTTTGAGACATGGGTTCCCTTGGTAGCGAGTCGTAGTGATCCTCGTATTCGCTTTCGATTATAGGTTCGGTGAGGCTTCAATCAAATGCCAAAATTAACTACGTATACACCAACAGAAAATTTGAATAGTGTCTAACTCACTTTGTACGACCCTGCGTAAAAGAGTAAGTCACGGCCTCCCACGGGGTATTATACTGAACCTTAATCTTATTCTTATGCATATTCGTTGACAATCTTATCACAAACGTATTTTGCCCATAGAACCACTCAGTGGCCTCATGGTGTACCTGCTTATTAACGCGAAATATCGATAGATCAATCGCTATTTGCTTATATGTTGGAGGGTATGAACGGCGTCCCGGTACAATGACTGGCGGTGGGTCCCGGCTTAGGAGCTGTTTATAGATTTCATCTCTGATCTCGCGAGGGAGACCTAGAAAATGGAACGACCCTTCTCGAATGAATTTTTTGTTTGCATACCGGCGTTCGTTGTAATCGTCAGTTAAAGCCGGAGCTGGGGGTGGGGGAGGTCCCCATAGCCCGTTGGGCCTCGCTGGCGGTGGTGGGGGGATAACCCTGCGGTCCCAGCTAGGTCTAACGTTGTGCACATGTAGCCCCTGTGGTGGAGGAGGAGGAGAAGGAGGAGGGACAGGTAGAGGAGTTCCAGTCCATGAACTTAATACTGGGGCTGATATCTGCGGTGGTGGTGGTGACTGCCCTCCGAGACATTCGTACTCGCGCCAGTCGAAAGGTGGCGGCGGCGGCGGCCGTCGCCCCAGTCGTGGTACAAAACCAACAGCCCTAGACGGGGGAGCTGGAGGGCCTGATGGTGCGGGTGGAGGGGGCGGACTAGGCGTACTCCCCCAGGTATTCTGCCGGCTACCACTTGAAACCGCATCGGAGATGGATGAAACTATGGACGGAGGCCCATGACCACCTGGAAAACCTGGGGGGCGTCGAGATATAGATGACACTGACTGTTGGTCGTTCCGAGAGATAGGTGGTAGAGGTGGAGGAGGGGGTGGAGGCAGGGTTCCTGACATAGACCATCCCGGTAGTGGAGGCCTAGGTGCCCCAGCCCATGAATTTGAAGTCGAAATAGATGTGCCAATACTAGATTCCCCAAGCTGAACGGATTGGAACGAGGCATCTAGCTCCGTGTCATCAAGCGGGTCTTTCTGGGGGCGCGAGCTAAAGAACGACATTTTCTAAATCCCAGAGCCTGCCTTCTAGCTGGTGTTGATTGCTGCTCTAGCGTATGTTGTTCAGGTTTATAAATTATATATTCCATTTATCTACCTTCTTATCATTTCGAGATATTTCGACCACTATATATGTGTTCGATTATGCATGCATGCATGACAGGTCTCGATGTGGTTTGAACAAAGGTTGCGGCCCGTGCGCTGTAGCGCGCCGAATTCGCGACTGGTGAACTAAGTTGCACTTATGGATCGAATAATTAAGTCCGCGTTGCGTTTTTTACCCTCAGTGGACTTGGTTCATAGGCATGGGCACGGTTCGGCCTAAGGATCACGCCTAGGTTTTGGTTATGCACTCTAGATGCATATGTCTGGGGCGAAAAGGCTGTCACATGTCTTGGGAGATGTAAATTGGTCTCACAGATCCCAATGGGTTTAAAATTTTATGGCTAATAAGCGCAATGCGTTCTGTAGTTTCTGAACAATTGAAGAATGACCAATTGAGCAGATTCGTAGGTGTTTCCACTGCAATAAAGATCATCCTCTCTGGCGCGGAAGATTAAACTACAAAACACTCAGATTTAAAATTTACTTTTCCAAAGCCACCAATGTTTCTGCCGCATCATCTCCAAAGGCCTTCCAGCTCCTCCTCGCAAACCACGGCCCATAACTAATCCTCGCAACCCCTGCTTCTTCTAATTCCTTCAACCCCAATGGCGTCGGGCCAGTCCCATGTACCGCTAACTTCCCTCCAAACGCCTCCACCATCTCCTTGACCTCCTCGATAGTAATCACATGTTTTCCCACACCCCACACAAATACCGTCGTAGCACCAGCATCAAGGTATTTCTTTCCCCGCTCAATTGCATCCTTAATTGATCCTCCATATCCCAACACATCAGTCCTAGCGTTGATTACAAAGTCTGGAACACCAGCTTCTGACGCAGCTTTTAACGCCGTTCTAATCCTTTCGACTGCTTCTTCGGTGGGCCTTAATTCCTCGTGGCCAGTAGACGTGTCTGTCTTCAAATCTTCAATGTTTGCGCCAACAACACCAAGCGAAATAGCTGATTTGATAGTTTCGGCAATGTCGTTGTAGCCATCTTGAAGATCTGCGGATAACGGTTTGGTATCTGCAAATCCGGAGTTTTTAAGACCCTGGGTGACGTTCTTGATACCGACGAGATTGCCGGAAAGTGGAAGTTGTGCGTCAAGGATACCTTGAGTTGCGGCAATTGACCACGATGCTGTCGCGAGTGCCTTTGTGGATGCATGTGTGGCTACTGCTGCAGCGGTTGGGGCATCATGTACATTGGTAAGGATCAATGGCTTTCCGGGAATATGGAGAGACTTGAGGGTTCTAGCGAGAGTATTAAGACGGGACATGGTGAATAGAAAAAGGAAGTCTTCTTTTAGAGATATATTTTAAGAGTGTTGTTTTTGTGGTATTATTGTTAGGAGAATTTGGTGGGTCAGTAGACGTCTATGCGAGGGATGTTCAAGATGTTTCAGTGTGATCCGAACTGCTGTTTCGAATTCTGATAATTAGCTATTCTTCCACGGATATCTTTCTTTGAAGCGTTATATAAAGGCACAAAGTAACATTTAAAATCGAGTCGGGCCCGCCTTCCGCCATTTCCCGTCGACCACACTAACATTAAGCCGTGTGAGGAACTTAGCTGACTCAGCAGTCGAACATTACGTAAGGAGTCAATATCCATCTCTTTGGTGCAGCAGACTTTTGTGGATATTTGCGTCTATAGTGTATTTTTGAGTTCGGGGTCCTTGAATGTCGTGCTTTCCGGATGGCATTATCGGAAAAGATCCATGCTAAGAGTCATAGCATACCTAGCTATCGAGAGTCATATTTCAATTGCTTATGAAATCATTATCGCGAAATCGCGTTCGGCTATCAGTTTTCAAACAATTGCAATGTGCAAAATGGAAACCAGCAGGAAATCTATGGTGTATGCATGCGCATACCTAAAAGTTGTTCCATCAACAGAACGAAATCCGGTATCTTTCATATTACCAATTTTTACGTTACTAATTTTTTCACGTCACATAGTAGTATATCCGGGCCGGACTTATACCAATTCGATTGATAAGCATGTCATTTTTATGCCGGAGTTCCTTTCTTCCTAGGTTTTTGAAAGAACTTCGAAGACGAAAGAGTCGCCTGCACGAACATGTACATGTCGCCAAATCCCATGACCTCGGGTTTGCCGACGATATGACATACATAAGTATCCCGATTCGTCTCTCAATATTTGATCCATGCAATATCTTGTTAAAATTGTGAATTAGGAAGCTTTTTTAGGGATATTATCCTCTAGTAAATATTTTATTATGCGATCAGACTAAGAAAAGTGTTAAAATACCTATTAATCGTGATATATCGATAACCAGGAATCCAATCCATGTCCTTTTGGGAGGAAGTTTCGTTGACGAACACTGTGAAGTATTTCTATTCCCTAGGCTAATTAATGCATATACATGCATTATCGATTCTAAGGATAAATATCTTTCCAAAAGCGATATTGCATATATTGATCCAGTTGATGGCACTTGAAGATATCGGTCTTCGACTGTGATGGCCTTTCTGCCTTTTCCTCGCTGAGGCCGTTTGCATTTTCTAGATATGTGTCGTGCTTTATGCCCTATGTCCGGGAACCTTTGAGGAGAGTTAAAATTCATCTTCGATATACATACCTTATGTTTGTAGGCATATACTTAAAAAGTAGTACTTATGTTGAGGATAGAACTGGAACAGATCAGAGCGCAAACTCTGAATCAAGGTTAATATTCAGAAACATCCTACATGGATAAGTGCAGTATGCCACCAACCGGAATAACTCCGAGGAGCAGGGGTTCACCTGCCATAAGATCCGCGCTCCCATGATATGATATGATATGTCCTACCCCAAAGCTTGTTTTCCATCAACTGCTCCTTTTAGCATCCCCAAAAATGTCACCGGTGGTATCCTAGGCATGCAGCGCGGTAGCTACCCAGTTTCTGCATGGACCTTGGAAAAGGCCTCAAAGCACATCGTTACACTTCCCGAATTCCACTCTTCATCATCAACCATCTCCCCACAAACCACTACATCCACCAGCAGGCCATATGGAACATCCATTCTTATCCAAAGTGACCAGATTCTTAATTTTTGTAAATTGGTAAAATCGATTTGCGACGTTTGGCGAAATGGCTGCCGAAAGGCGCAGGCAGGGTAGAGACGAGGATGACGTCACACCACAGAGGCCGTCGGTTAACGATGCGAACGAAGTAAGCGACAAACTTCCAACGTCGCCGCCATACGATCTTCGTCTAACTGTAGTCGGTGCTTCCAACATTGCGTATGTCCTTATATTCCATCACCGTTTTCTAGGATAGTCAACAGTATTTAATGTTAGTACTGATGGCTTTTGCAAAATTAGAATCGCAGATTTGCGTGGTACCTCAGACCCTTACATCATAGGGAAGCTGAAAAACGTTAAAGGCCTGATCCCAGAAGTCGGAAAAGCCAGCCGTATCCATTTCAGAACCTCGACCAAGGCCAAGACTAGAGATCCGGAATGGCGAGAGACATGGAGGTTTGGCGGTGTGCGGGAGGGCACTTATATCAAATTAAAACTCTTCGACGAGGATGGTAAACAGGCTGTTGACGATAAGCTGGGTAGCATCAAGCTTGTTCTTCGAGATTTTGAAGTATGACCCCATGGATCCATTTTGATCCCAGGATTTTAGTTGGCTGTAAGGTGATTGTTGCCGATATGATCATGATACTGATTGTTGTTTGTGGCTGTATAGAATAATCTTCTAGATGGCTTGGAGCACACAAGGCACATCCCCATCAGAGGATACAAGGGAAAGAAGCACATCCAAGTGCTCACTGCATTCTTTGACCTCTGCAACCCAGAGGCTTACATGGACTCCCCGGAGCCTCATATCACTATCAATGTAATTATCCTCCTCTCAGTTGGTCTCGACGGTCACGTGAACACATAAAGCTAATAAGTGCCTTTCTCAGCTTCAACTTCTCCCACCGACATACCCTTCTAATCTATTGACACATCTTGTCAGTCCCACAAGATACTCTGTTCATTATTCTCCTCTTGCAAATCTTGTTACTACCACTCCCTCAAAAAAGAAGCAAAACACCTCCGAAGCACAAGAGGTACCTCCAGACGCGGCTTCACATCCCTCTACTTCCTTCAAAGCATATAAAATTGCTCTTGTCCATCCACCGCCTTCAAAGTCCCTCCAATTCCACGCCGACATGTCTCACTCCAAGGCTTTTGATCCCTCGAAGCTTCATTACCGCTTCTTTCGTCACCTCGTTCGCAAGCAATATCAGAACATCTATGGTCATGACAACAATACCGTTTATGGCGCTTGGGATGACTCCAACGATGTCGGTCAGGGCCTAGTCGATCTTCTTCAACCAGTCGAGAACAAACTTTTCACATTCGTTATCACTACCAATGGAGAATGGCGCTTCTGCGAGACCGGAGATGAGTATAAGATCAATCACCTCAGCAAGCACGGGATGCACTCCAATGGTGAAGAGAAAGTTGCCTGGAGCGGTGAATTCTTCATTCGTTTTGACAGGGACGTCACAGTAGAAGATGTCAAAGATGCTAAGATGTATGCTCGAGATGAAGAGCAAGCTAAAGTTGGTGGAGAAAAAGCTAATATCGCTGGAGTTCAACCCCAAGGACGTTGGAAGATCTATTTGGACAACGATAGCGGAACTTACTCTCCTGATAAGGAAAAGATTGCGACTTTCCGCGAGTTCATGGCTCAGAACCTCAAGGGCATTGAAGTCGTTGTCAAGAATTTCAAGGATGAAGGGTTGATGCGAGCTAAGAAGGAGCAAAAAGGAGAAGACGCTGATAGTGGTAACCAAGTAAAGGGCAAAAATACCGAAGACGAACAGCACGACCAAAATAAACCGGAAGGAAAAGAAGAAGGCGTTCAAGGCGAGCCAGCCAACGATGAGCCAGACAATGGTCAACCAGCCACGACCGTCCCAAAGCGTAAACCTCGTCGACTCATCAGCATTTTGAAGGAAGAGAACGAACGACGCCTTAATATTGAACGAGAGCAGGCTCAGAAGGAACGTCGGGCTCGTCGTGGCTCTAACTACAGCTCTGATCCCGACGAAAACCCTTATTGATTGGGTTCTCCATTTTAGATATTTAATTTCTCTTTTCTTTCTTCTTTGGGGTATCATTTTATGTATGCGAGATATGTTTTGTTTAAACATTGGAGAATATTTGTATTCTCCTTGATCATTGGGCCGGAGTCATCTGCGAACCTGGTATTCTTTGTATTGGTAATCATGATAATGCTTTCACAAGGGAATGTGACTCTGTTTGTAATATCCGCTCGAAGTCGTTCAATATAATCTCGGTGCCAGAGCATGCGCACTCCTTTCTAGTGCCGCAGTATACTCAACTGTCTAAGTTCTATTCTAGAGTTGCCCCCACCATGTCGCTATTATCAAACATTTGAAAATAATATTATCACCATGGGTCCGGTCCTTTGGTGCAAGCACACCGTCTATATACGAGACTAGGTCGAATAATAGTTCGTCAACTACCTAGGTATTATCAGAATAGGAATACTACATTTTGATATTCAAGTTTGAACATTGTCTCGTACCCAGGCCTGGAAGGCTTGAATATGAAATAAGCCATAAATCGCACTTTCTCTCAATAGATCAAGTCTAAAGTCGTGTTGCCGAGCAATGTAGTGGAAGCGTAAACTACAGTCTCCGTCACCCCATTATGTGTATACATAGGCTCTCTGTATGTTGATATTCCTGGTGTGAACTCCGTTCCCTTAGTTACGGAACTTACGACTATTTAAACGTCGACGCCATCTCCCTGACACCTCCATCTATCCAACAACGTACTCCACGGTCTTCTCCACAGCATCTTTAGCAACGTCCTGATCATCATCACGCTCTCTGACAACGGCATTGATACCTTTCTATCTACGTCTTAGCTATCGTCAGAGTCACTACCCAATTGCCGTTAGCAATTAGTTAGCGTCTATCAAGTATCTATCTATCCCTTAACCGTATGTTGGTGTCTGCTTGATTCTTACTTACCTCCTTACCTACCTATCTACAAAAATGGAAGTCGCGTCCTGGTTGCTAATTGAAATCGATGACTACAGAGTCAAAAGTCTCTACAGAAATTCTTTCAAGATGGAAGAAATTTCTGATTCCGAACACCCATCCCAGTCTATGTTGACTGTTCCGGCCTCTCCCATCCTTTCGAGGATGCCCGGAAAAGGGCCAAAACCCGAGCCATCGACCCCGAGGGGTCTAAAAAGAAAGACATCTCCGCCAATTTCTTCGAGGCCATCGAAAATGGCAACTCCGGGGCCATCAAAAAACCCGGAGACGATGACAGTCCGTGGTCTTTATAAGTACCACGGCCTCGGCCGCAAGAAGCTCGAGAAGTACCACAGCCCCGGATCGTTGAGACGATATGCCGAGGCCGAGCTTCAAAAGCTGCAAGCAATCTTCGACGAGGAGATTGCAAAGATCAAGTCGACGGATATCCCTTTGGCCCAGGAGATAACCTTCAGCAACATCGATGAGCTTGTTGAAGAAGCGATGGAACGTCTCGAAACTGAAAAACAGACGTTGACACACCTGAGAGGTGTCATCGTGCTGTACTCCAGGACCATCTTTCAGATCGCAGAGGACTTACTCGAGGAAATCGGGTATGTTACTGCCAGCCAGCAGGAAGAGGAGGATGGCAAGGAGGAGAAGGAGGAAGGTGACATTAAAGATGAAGAGATGGACGAAGACGAAGAGGGAAAAGAAGAGGAGGAGGATGAAGATGAAGATGAAGATGAAGATGAGAACGAGGACGATATCATCCTCGTCGATTAAGGAACTTGTTTTGACTATTCTATTTATCCATCTTGCTCCTTATAGCGTTTTTTTGTGTCCACGCGTGCGACCACCCATTCCTCTGTTGTTTCTAGACTTGTTTTAAACCTATCATTCTGTAATTTAATGATGAGACGACAGCACGCATACTTGAATGCACCACTCCTGCACGCTTGTATATAATATCTAATATTCCTTCGCATCACTTTTCATATCGACGCTCTTGTAATTATTATCTTCTATATGTTGATGAGATAAACTAGCTAGCTAGACGCAAGCGCAAGTCTATAGGTAGCTATATAGATGTCTAAGGACGAGTCGACGTCGTGGTTGACAACACAATTGTTTGTTGCAGTCTCGTAACCAGACTCGGATCTTTGTGTTGCGTGCTTGTTGTTTTTTGGTTAGCCTCCAGACTTTTGTGTTGCGATCGATGCACATAGCCGGTGGTCTAGTTCTAGTTTTTACACAGCCAGTCTAGAAATATACAGTAAGGAAGCCTATTATATCGATTGTACGAGCGTAGTATTACACTTTGGCAAAATTCGGCTCAGGTAGATGTAATCTAATCGAAAAGTATTGAAACCTTTTTGATGAAACCTCTTAGATAGTGTCGCAAAGTAGATATAGGAAGCTAGTGATATCATGGTATCGTATATTGAAATGAAATATTGGGAGCACGCATGGCTGATTATCTTGGGCCTAAGCTAGTTAAGCTAAGCTTAGAAACTCGGAATAAACTTTGTAAGACTGAACCCGAATGCTAGCCAAAGAAACCCAGTGATTCTATATATTTTAGAAAAAACCCCTCCATGGATCTCCGCCTATTTATATCGAAGACGTCCCACTAGCTGGAAGCCGTAGGGGAAAATTATGAAATATCCCGCCGTTGTTTAATTATTCTATCCGCCCCTCAAGCCCCCAATCGATTGAAAAATTAGATTTGAATAACCCTTCAAGAGGGTGATTTTCCTCCTGATCAAATAAAAATTTAAAAACCGTACCGACGACGTGTGCTAGACTCCATCTTCTGATGGGACTTTGACAGATGAGGTCAAACTTCATAAGCGATTTTTGGTATGCCCTATTGAATAGGATATCAGACCCCAAGATCTTTTGTATTTGATTATCCGAATTGACCATTTGCAAAAATTTCTCTAGGGAGAAGTCGTTGATTATGCCATCGGCCTCGATTTCACCGTAGACGACGTACTCCAATTTCCCGGAGTAGCTGATACCTTCGAGCAGACCTTTGGCCCTCATCCTTGGCCGAATTGTGGAAATATGCTGTATCGGCTGACGTATTTTCGACCTGTCGATAATAGAGATTCTTGCATTCTTCCGCATTCTAAAGGCTTTATGTAAAGCCCATAGTAGCGATGGGGTAGTACTGACAAAGTCGCTGCCTTCGTCCATTTTTTCGCCTTCGATATGAAAAGCGAGTGAAACGTCAAATCGTTCTAACTCGGACTCTGCTAAGATAGGCACCTGGTTGTCGCTGCCTGCAAACTTCCCAGAGCGAAATCCATTTATCCCATTTCGACCATGGGATGACCGGTTGTATGCCCGGTATAGGATTTCGGGTGCTAGTTTCTGAATTGGTCGTCTGGGCCGGTGAGGGACTCGGTGCTCTTCATTCATGTCTTCGTCTGACAAGTTCTACTTGCTTGAAGAGACTGAAGAGTCACTATCGCTGTTTTCGTCATCAGGCCCTCGATCCCTCCTGGTGTTTCGACATGTTAGGGGAGTATCTGCAATGCGAATATCCTCTTTCCTTCTCAGTACCAGCGCAACACCGACCCTTCGAGCCGCGCTTTTGAGCCCACTGGTAAAACTGGAATATTTGTATAGCTTATCATTGATGATAGCTGTTGCGACTTCTAGATATAACTTTTTATTGAGTGCCGTATATCTATACTCCGTAAATTGCGCCACGACCGAGTTTTTCCCACGGAATTTTTGGTGTTTCTGGCTGAGAATTCTGCTAAGTTCTTCATTGTTGACTGAATACGCAAGTTTCAGAACATACAAGTCGGTTTTTTCATCTTCCGTCCAGCGGTTGACGCGTTTACCGGTATATGGATTGATTCGAACACTATCGGAATCAGCTTCATGACCGCCCTCGTCGTCAGAAAGAGTCAAGTCAATGATAATTTGATCATTGGGCTTGATATCTACAGAACAGGATGAGCTCGGTGTTGTGCTTGCTGGAGAGCTCTGTGGGCTAGTTCTATTACAATCCGTGTAGACTAACACTTCAAATTCGGTAGATGCGTCTTCGCTCGGCTGCGGAATCACTTTTCATTAATCTTTCTGTCGTTGAAGTAATGAAAAGAAAACCCCTGGCTATAAGGAAGTACACCAAGAAGTAGGCTTGTTATCAAAGATTGTTAAAAGTACCTTTTGTTCGCCCATGAGATTGCTACCACAGTGTGGGCAAACTCCAGTTGGGATTGGTGCTGTGGCTTCAATCCTTTGTGGATTATTGTCCTCTTCTGCTTTCATATCATCTGAGAAATTTTGGTATTGATCTTGAGGCTCGGCTTCCCAGAGTTCACCTGCAGTGCCTATGCCACTCAGGGCCTCGTGATCAAGTACATCCCAGTTAAACGGCATTTTAATTCGGTTTCAAGCCTTCGGGTAGTTCAAGTTACCTAGTGAAGTTAGCGATCCATATAATACGCAAACTGTATAGAGAAGAGATTGTTTTACATACGAAACTATAAGAGCAAACGGAGTGACTGCTGAGCGAGAAAAGCTGGGTCTAGGACAATTTAAACATGATCATGAAGAGGGGGGCAGTCGATTTATATATCTTCCAGCCATCGCCGAGATCCCCCCCCCAAATCAATATCATAGCGTGGGAAAGTATTCTTGACAATGTTTGAGACATAGGTGATGAATCATTTTCTTCATATTCGGCGATGGCGTGTCTTGATGATAGATTGCTCAGCGTAGAATCCGTCCCGGGTATCTAGAGATAGATACTAGCGCGATCCTCTCGTACAATTTGAGACAGTAGTATCAAGCCTGCAAGATGGACTTCGACTACGCAGTATGAAGTTGGACGTACTTTGAGCCTCTTGTGCTCCAGACTATTAGATTTGCAGTTTAAGATTGGCTTATGCTAATCCGAGAGGAACCGCAGGGTGGTTATTTCAATGGATTAGTTTCATGATCAAGTTCGGAGAAGAATACTTCATGGATCCAGTTCAAACTTACAGTTCGTAAGTAATCCTGTTGGTGAGACAAGTGTCTTATAGTTTAGATATGCTGAGCGAGAGCGTGATGATATCTACAATGGCCGAGCTTTGGTGGAGAAACTATATAAGAAGCTTGTTGCCCACCCTCAAAATCTCGAAAGTCAGCCCGAGATATTTGTTCTGAGCGTTCAACTCAACCTTCCAACCCCATCATTGCTCCCAACTAACCACAATGCCAACTTAGCATCTACACTTTCCAGTAAAGCTTTGTTGTGGTAAATCGCTTTTCTATCCTTTCCCTCTTATTATTTGATTTCGATTGTCTTTCATTTGCACAGAATACCGAACGGCTGTTCCGTACCAACATGAGCCAACCCCACGGTACCAATCCAGGTCAAGGAATGGACCCACCCCATCGGGTTCCGATGCTATACATATCGCCTCCCGTAACAGACTCAATCCCAGAAGTCGAAGCAGCTTCTGTCCCTCATACCCAATGCCCAGTTTATAACCTATTCGAAACACAAGAAACCGATATATTCCCACAAGGTCCAACGGTCCCACAGCAATCTAGTTCAGACGAAAACATACCAGCCTGTACAAGCTTTCAGAACGAGAATAGACAAATGGATCAACCAAGCTCCGCGGATGGTGGGCCACAACTTGATCCTATTTCCCAGGATCCTACTTCCGATATCGCTCGTTCCTAGGTGGATGACGATGACGGAGGGAATCCCTTCGACATGTTTTGCGAAGAGCTCAAGAAGGAAGTTAGTCGGGCAGATATGGAGGGTAGAATGGACAAAACCGGGGGAGTGACTAACTTGATGGTCGAGAACAACGAAACGAGTATCATAATTGAAGAGGATCACGACGTCAGAATGAATACACCGGAAAGAGAGGACCCTATATTTAAGTTATCGAATATAAATTATGGGATACATCACGAAGAAGAAGAAGAAGCATGGCCTACGCTGAGCACACCAAAACGTCCCGAAACATTGACTCAACTACCCGAGGAGGAGGAAGAAAGAAATCTACTCCACTGTTCAGATGACGATCAAGATGATGAAGATGATGACAGTGGGTACTGGACAGGTCGAAAAAGAACCAGAATCAGCGTTAATAAATATAAATCCCGAAAACCTACTTTACATTCTCCCGAAGGTGACCACCTTGCCTTTGACCGGATCTCTCCAAATAGCAAGTACTACAAGACACCATTTGTTCCAAGCGAAAAACCCGTGAACAGAGTACTTTTCCCAAGCGCTGCCAGGAGAAAGAAGAATATAGTAGAAAATCAAGAGCAGGAGAAAATACAGCCGGAAGAAAATGGTATGTTTTCTAAAAGTATTCACAAATATCATTGCACTAGCTGAAGAGAATATAGACGGTGTTGACAACGACACCACGGAACCAGAACCACAAGAACCAGAGTCCGAAAACATCTACGATCCACTTACACCATATCGCCATACGTGGACTGATTCAAACCTCGTGGTCCTATACGTCCTACGCCGGTGGTAGAAACTCGGCCCCCCAGCTGTTCGGAATGTACTAAACCGATGCTTTGGGATCAATATCTCTTCTGGGGCATATGTCATGCAATTTGACCAATATTTTACGAACGAGAGAGATAGAAATTTAAACATATTCAAAGATATCTTCATCGACACTTCATTCACGGATCCAGAAGGGAAATGGAACGCAGTAAAGGAAGAATTAATCGCGGCGGCCGAAAGTGCAGGAGTTCATCTCATTCCTCGAGAAAGAGATGACGATGAGGTTATTAAAATGTACCGAGAGGTGAAAAAGAAACGAGATATTCTACAGATGAGAGAGAGGCTATCGGCATTCTCGCATACCACGCCGGTAAAGTCTCCTCTATTTCTTACGGATGATTCGAGCTCGAGCGACGATGGAGACGAGGTACCAGATACACCATGCAAAGTTCCTGCGAAGTATAGCTCGGAGACAAAGAAACGCAAGTTTATGGCATTGCATGACAAGATAGAGGTTCCCGCTCGCAAAGATGGCAGGAAACTCAAGCTGCCAACAGATATTTTATTTCGCTACTCAGATGGTGAATCATTTGGATACAACTCAGATACAATCATTAGGGCAGGGCTTTTCCGTGATATCTCCCAGCCAGTCCCAGAACCTCTCGAAATGAACAGTCCAGAATTTGACAAGCATGCAGCAAATCATCTAAACCGTGAGAAGATTCCAACCCCCATGATCTCCACATCTAATAGCCTGATGTGGGTTCTCCGAAAAGCTGCTCTCAGCCGTCGTTGGACGAGTGCCACAAACCCTCGAATTACCATTGTCGACCCGAGATATTTGAAGAAGACATACCGTGCAAGTGACTTCATCGCAGGTCTTTGCAAGCGACAGCCAATGATTCCAGCGGCACATCGATATGGTGGTCACTACGACATTCTAGTCTGGGCTGAAATCCCCAAGCAGGCTATCGTGAATGTAATAGACTACTTTGAGCTTCTACATGCCACAAGTGTTCCTCGACATATCCATATCCACTTTCGAATGGATATTGTGAGCCGTGTGAAGATCAACAGTGTGATTTATGGAATGAAGTTCGCAGTTGCGTGTTCCGAAGAAATAGAGAGGGCGGTGGAAGACTTCAGTGTCATAATGCTTGGGAAGGCTGTTGCTACGGATCTCAGAGATAAGTTTATCACGAACGTAAGTATTGATTGGGGGCTTGGAGCACGACAAGAGAATCAAGACGTTTCAAAATACTTTTTACCACGTTGGGCGGCAACAGATGCCCAGCAGCTACTTCGTCTTGATGCAGATATGTTCAGGAAAGAGGACCAAGTAAACAGTGGGATAAATCGAGGGCAAGACTCTAGACTACTTGAAAATTCTGACGGGCAGCTGGCTTAAGGAGATTACACCTGGAGAACAAGACCGACAGTGAGGGATCCACATATATATCACAATCTATTCTATATAGTCATTTGACAAGAATAAATCAAGTCACACTATCATTAAGCTTTCCAACTGGCCGTCTGTGATATTATACTCAAATAGCCTAATAAGATTTCGAGAAGTAAAATCAATTGGCCCGGTCAGTTGCACTCTATGGATGCATGCGGTCTAACAGGCAAGAAGCTTATGAGTGTAATTACGTAAGATTCTCCTATAAATATAGAGTCTTCGGGTTTTTTCAAGCTCGATGTTTAAGCGATTGAGTTAGGTCTGGTAAATACAAATAAGCTTAGGTACGTGTACATATCCTTACATCTATCAGAAATTTAAAGTTCAAATTATGTTTACTTCGAATCCCGGGATCCCAGAAAGCTATAGTATAGTTCCTAGTCTCAAGACCAGCTGTATACGTGTATGTAATGAAATCTACGAAAGAAACCTAATTACGCCTATGTATACGATAGTTTGGCACTTAAGCACTAAGATATCTTAGGAATATATTAATAACGGTAGAATATGAGATGACGGGCAATTTAATTGCTGCGATAGCAAATTCGTTTTAAGACAATCAGATTATATATACCATGGATCAATACACCATCTAATCTTTTGGTATCGATATCATGATATCATGATAATGAAATATATACCGAGCACACTCAATTAAATTGCTAGGTACCACGGGACTCCTTTCAGATTTGGAATGATACACCCAATTTGCGACGCTACTTTTCGGATTATTCCGTGAGTGTAAAGGCATTACACGTTACAATTGGCTGATATGATCTTCGACCAGGATATCTTACCAAGTACCAAGGAATCCTCTGTGCGTAACCAGGTCTGAGCGTTGAAACAGCTCTAGACCCCACCGTCATATGATACGACGAACACACATATTTGACTTTTTTTCAAAATTTATAGGTCGAGAAACACTATTTTCATTCCTTCAAAACCGCATAGGCTGAGATATTTTGAACTCCCAAAGCTGAGGTTGTGTACCCATTATGCAAATAGGATATATATAAAAAAACCACTCCGGCTTTTAGTCTTCGGCTATCGAGCATGTCTAGTTAGCTCGCGGGTGAGGACTTTAGGCTGTCGGAAATCAACCCCAGTAACATCTATTTAGCAGAATTTTGAGCCAAAAAAAACTCTCCATTTTTGCCTGTATTCACGTCGGCTGCTTGCTGGCGAAAGGCTTGCATTTTGGTGGCTGAAGCATAACGATGGTGGAATATCATGTCGAAAGAATTCAACTCTATGTCTTAGCATCACTACTACATTCCTTCCAAGTTACGAGTTAGCCCGGCCAAGTCTCCTCAAGAAGATATCTTTTCCGAAGCCACGTTCTGTGAGGTTGATAATTGTCACAAACTTCATCTCGAATAGGAGGTAAAAAAAAAGTATGAAAGGCTTTAAACTTTGTAAAAAAAAACTAGGACCCGCTCACGGACCAGCTCCAGTTATGCCTATTGGCCCAAACCCCTAAAATACCTTGTAAAGGCAAGGGTAAAAATCCTGAAGTACTTACTTACATACATCGTACATGTAGTATATGCCGGCAGTCCATCTGTCTCTGAGGGCTAAAGCCATGTGCTCTGGAAATGCAGCAGGCGGGAGGGTTCGCGTTCGCAAATTTGGATGGCTGTTGCATGTTGCATATGTTACTGCATAACCGCCTTAAGCCCTTCGATTCTAGAAATTCGGGTGCAGGCATTGTCCCAGCCCACGCACGCCTAATCTTGGTTAAAGTGCGTGCTTTCCGGGTAAATTGGTACTTTTATTCGTCACGATTCTTCCTAAAGTTCGAATGACCTTGACTCGTAATCCTTACTACCATATTGTATAGAGTTTGCGGGGCCGGATAAACTTGAATAATAAAATAATAACTTCCCTAGGCTGGACAAGTGGCTTGACCGTGGAAGCATGCACGATGCAAGTGGCCCAGCGCCACGAACGCGACGTCAAACGCAGTTTGTCAGAAAAGTTAATGATCATAATATTGACTTTAACAGCTGGAAAGCCGCTCTTTGGAAGCTTTTAGGAGGGATATGTCTGTATCTTTTTTGTATTCGAGGCGCAAATACAGTGTATACGTTAGCTAGATGAGAATAGATAGATCGATTTATAGAAAGACGTGAAGATTTAGTATTTAGGTTTAGTTTTGGCTCTGTGTTGGTTTGCTCTTAAGATCTTGCTGTCGTTAACAATCAACTCCTCCATTCAAACAACGTTTATGAATCTTTGCATTTGCAGATTGAAGCGCTCTACGGGTTTAACATTAATGATGTCCACTTCCATTCACCATTCTCGTTCGATTTCGTAAGCATCATTGCATTCCCCACTTTCTTTTGGTGATACAGCAGCTAGTAGCTAGCACTGGATAATGATACCCGCTCGGGTGCCAGAGTCCTGGCATCTGGGCTCTCAAAGTCCCAGAGCCTTGGCTGGTTCAAGATCAAAAACGACCTCCTGGTTAAAATCAAGGCTCTCTCGTCAAAACAATCTGAATCTCGTCCGTGTCGATGTGTGCCAGCTAGCAGACTGCCGCTGTGGAACCGATTACCTGCGTGCTCCACTGTTATGTGGTGATTGGTCATAATCAGTCTCATCTAGCTAATTGAGCAGGCTGCGAGCCATGAGACTTCCTAAGAGTAACAAGGAATGGCAAAAAGAGCCAGATTTACTCGAACAGCCTGCCTAAGAGGCAAATCCGCACAGCTTACTGAGACTATCTCTAAGGT
Source organism: Orbilia oligospora ATCC 24927 (assembly GCF_000225545.1). Lineage (NCBI taxonomy): Eukaryota > Fungi > Ascomycota > Orbiliomycetes > Orbiliales > Orbiliaceae > Orbilia > Orbilia oligospora. The sequence continues at coordinate 1,781,547 of NW_011645633.1, read as the reverse complement.
CTAACCATTCTGCGAAACTGACCCTCAAAAGGTCAATAGCAGCCGCGGTTTTACAAATTAAGAGCCACGCGGCGGCGAAAAGGTCTCAATCTTCGCGGCTGTTTCAATGCACAGGATTGATCCCTCCAGATGGGATCTGGTTTACACTCGCGCTCCAAGGTCCATGAACATGATATCGATAGTGCAGTGCAGCGCTCCAACAAAGACACGAAAGTTCTAGTTACTCCTTTTAATTTCTGTATCCAATTGCAATCCTGATCGGATTGTTTAGGCTAAAATACGGAGTCGGCATCTGCAAACCTAAATGCAAATTTGACGACCGTGGTGGATCCAAAATCTGGGGATTTGCACTTGTTGGCGGTGGTGTCTTTCCTTCCCCAGTTTTCTCGCAAGTCCATTGCATTGCACATTTATCCGATATTCCCTGCCGACGGTTACTAGCACAAAGCAGCGACAGTGGAGAACCGGATCGGATCATTTTGACAACGAGGACTGCAGCTGCAGCTTGGCCCTATGAATGTTGCATTTCTTCCAGCTCGCTGTTTTTTACCTCCAGACCCAGTTTTCGCTCAGCTACTGCCATGGATACTTCATACGAATATAGCCAAAACGGGGATATATCGACCAAGATACCCCTCCGGTTCTACGGTTCTTGTGGGGAGAGCCGCCTTGGTCTAGCTCGTGCTAGCCCCATAACCCTGTTCCCACTCTCCCAATACAGATATTGAAACTCGATGGCACAGCAGCTTACCATCCCCACCCGGATCATTCGATTCACATCCAATGTTCCACCGCACGTTTAACACTGCGGTTTGACGAGAAGGATTCTGGAAACCCGCAGTTTGGAGTATAGTCCCGGGTAATATTGCAGCATCGATGCATTTGACAAGGGCCTTTCCATGTGTCTTGGCAACAGGTGGCACAGACTTCTTCCAACCCTTTTCCATGAACTTCACTCAGATCATGGCCATGGTCATGGTCATGGTTAGACAAAGATGACTATGGGGAGTTGGCGAACATGGTTCCAATTTACCCAACCGGCGGGAAGAGCGCGATACTATCGCTGATCCCTTTCATCTCTGGTCTGGCTAAACTTCGCAAGAATTGAATTCGAATATACCCAGGTTGACAGATTTGCGCGAGCATGCAAGTATAAAAAGCCTGGTGTATTCCCCCATGTTTTTGTACTCCAGATTCTGAGATCTCCAGCTCTTATCAACATCGTTCTCCTTTTAACAACTATTTCCGGGGTATAATATATAATTTTAAACGTCATATCGATAATTTCATATCAATCATCATGAAGGTCTCAACACTCGCTGCTCTTGGTGCCTTCGCCGCCGGCCTCGTCGCTGCTACTCCAGTCGACAAGCGCGCCACCGTTCCGGCCGCTAACAAGGTCAAGTACCAACTTGATATGACACATTTCCACTCCTCCGCAAAGCGAGGACGACGATATGAAGCCCTTGGAGGAAAGATGGCTCTTCTCCAGAGAAGATGGTTCGGTCACGCTACTGGTATGTCTGAAGTGCATTATACCAAGATGCCAATATCATCGCGCGCACGGTCCCTTCAAATCGCAGGGAACACGCGGTGTGGCTTTTTTTGATTGCGAAATTGTGCCGCTGACCAAGATTATTGGCGATGCTTAGAATCCTACACTTTGGAAGATGCTCCATACGCTGCTATCGCTGGCAGCGTTGAGTTCAACAGAGTCACTCATGAGAACAGTTTGAAGTGGGAGACTATCGAGCCACAGCAAGGTGTTTTCGACTTCACACTCGGTGACAAGCTCATTGCTTGGGCTGATGCCAACGACCAGGCCGTTCGTGGTCACACCTTGGTCTGGTATGAATATAAATCTCAACTGCCGCAAAAATATGCCTGATTGAATACTAATGAAACTTCAAAATAGGCACTCCCAGCTCCCTAACTGGATCAACAACCCTGCTGTCCCATGGACTGCGGCTACTCTCAAGCCAATTCTTGAGAACCACGTCCGCACAGTCGTCCGCCACTACAAGGGCAAGATCGACCAGTGGGATGTCGTTAACGAGATGTTCAACGAAGACGGTACCTTCCGTGACAGCATCTTCTACCGCCTCTTCGGATCTGACTACGCTAAGTGGGCACTCACCTGGGCCCACGAGGAAGATCCAGATGCTCTTCTCTTCATCAACGACTACAACTTCGAATACGTCACACCTAAAGTTACCGCTGCCGCCGCTTTCTTCAAGTCCCTCGTTGACCAAGGTTACCCACTCGGTGCCGTCGGTGCCCAGGCCCACTTGATCGTCGGACAAGTCGACGAAGCCGGTATCACCGCCGGTTTCCAGAAGTTCACCGAATTCGGTCTATTGTTGTACCTCACCGAGGTCGATATCAGATACGAAATCGGTCGTGGAAACGATATTGCCAACTACACCACCTCCCAAATCGGACAACAAGCCAAGGATTACTATGCTGTCACCAAGGCTTGCTTGAACGTTCCAAACTGCATTGGTATGACTCTTTGGCAATACAGTGACAAGTACTCTTGGATCCCCGGTGTCTGGGCCGGTACTGGCGCTGCTCTGCCATGGGACGAGAGACTAAACAAGAAGCCAGCATATACTGCTGTCTATGAGGCTATCTTGGAGAAGCCTTGCTCTGTTTGCGAGACCGACGGACTCGATGCTTAGATAGAGGAGTGACGGGTTATTCTTGTAGAATAATTTCTTTTCTTGTACCATAAAGTACAATATGTATGATAGTTGATCGACGGGTGGCAAGTTTTTGACTACCAAATTATAATGATATTGCTTTAGATATTTACGAAGCGAAACTTTCGTTATGGTTATGGGTATATATATATTGTGATTGTGCACTTGTAAAAATGATAGAGAAGAGGTCCTAGCTGTATGCCAGTAGTCGCCCTAGTTGGGACTTCTCGAGACCAAAAACACCGACACTCGCTCAAAACAAAAAGGAAGCAGAAAGAATTCGACTCGCTACCTGCTAATAGTGAGGGTTTTGACTTGATAACTCCTAGAAGTTTCTAAAACAATATCCACCATGGTACTCTCCCAAAACTCCTAACAAAAAAACTCCAGTCATTAAAAGACTCAGCCGACAAACTAAAGGGAAACATAAAAAGAGAAGACATTCGTGACAAGAGATAGTGAATGAGTGTATTGGTTGAAAAATATAGATAGTCCGCATCTGCATAAGCGCGCACGCTTATCGTAACAGTCTTCGACGTCTTTTGACAGGAACGTCGTCGTGTCTAGGCTGTATCCACCATGCGATACCACAGTCATCACATGCAGGTTCTAACTTCACCTTAGGATACCACCTAACCACATTGTTCATCATGTCAGTGAGACCTCTCTCCGTTCTGACTTCCCCTCCGGGAAGGATGTATCTATCGTGGTATCTAAGGGTCGTTGTTAATGGAAGCTCTGCCTGAGTCTGGACATCGCGTAACGGGCAACCAGGCTGATGCGTCTTCCTATTGCTAGGTTTAGCTTCGTCAGATTCACCCTTGGATTTCCCCCGCTTTCGTTTTGAGGTTCGACGAACGGAGTGATAACAAGTGCAAGTATGTTGGACGACGCATTTGGGGCAAAGGCGCTCGTAACTAGTGGGACAATATGGACAAGGGGTTCTTGCGCACGTCTACCGTAAGTGTTAGATTTTATTCATGAGGGAGGGAGGATTCTTCAGAAGGGAACTCACCCAACAAATTGGGATCGCGCAGGCGCTACACCGCTGTCCGTAATCCATTACATCGCGTCCATTATCGCAGTTCTTGCAAGCCACAATGAGGGAGTCACACTCATCCATCCCGCACACCGTAAGGTGCTTTTTGCCATGTCTTTCCGATTGGGTATCGATGGGAATTCGGATTGGACAGAAGTCCTCGGGCATATGATTACAGGTGCAGCCTGTACAGTTGCTTAACAGCAGCTTCCTCGCTTCTTCTTGGGACTGAAAGTTGCACTCTACACAAACATACCTACCAGCATTTGTGCAATAGTTACAACAGTTGGAGACGCAGTACTTATGCGGCATATACTCCGGAAGGGCGGTTTTTGTCCTGATAGGTCTCCAATCGAGCGGTCGGGTAGCGAATGTCATCTTCCGATCACAGTCGATACAAACATAACGGAGGCAAATATAGCACGTTCTTGCTTCCTCGCATTCGCGACATATGTGTGATTCTAGAGTAATATCGCACTTATTGCACGTTCTCGCGGCGAGGTAGCCAGGTGCTGCGAATTTTGGTTCAACATTCGAGTCGGTAAGGCCATTACCTCCAAGAACGGTAGTGTTATCCATATCAACCATTCCATAGTCGAAGTTGCCTTCTTTGATGTACTCTTCGTTCCAGCAATATCCACCCGTGGCAGAGCAAGCCCCATAATCTGTTTTGATCCCCAGTACTTTACAATACTGGATATAGAGACTTTTTACACCATTTCCATTTGTTCGAAAACGTGAGCTCCCTGCGCTATCGTAAAGGATTTGAATATCTCGGTCTCGTGACTCATTGTAACGTCGGGAATTATGATGACCTTCTCCACGGACTCCCCAAACTAAGAGAGTCTTGAGTTTGCAAGGTTTCATGATATTTAGTGGCGAGGTGACAGGCCGTCGTTGTTGAGCTTCTTCTAGATAGTGCCCCAGTACATCAAAGCTTATGCTTCCAAGGGATAGGCTTCGGCACCATCTTACACTGAGAAATGTGAGCTGCTGAAGTACCACGCCGAGTATCTGATACCAACAGTTCCAATGGATGTCGCTTCCATCTAAAGTGAGCTTCGTAAGGCTAGCAAGAGGCAAGCTGGACAGTACTCTCTCCTCGTAGCTGATGGAACAGGAGCGGTGAATCCAGTGAGCCGTTGGTTCATGTGTTTTGAGTCCGGATAAGATGTGTAATGGCGATCCCGTCCATTTCCCCGCCCGTCCAGGAACTACCTCCGATACGGTATCAAACCGGTAGTCTCGGTGGACTCGGTCGGAGCGGTCCGCAGTGTAGGCTGTGATATTGATCTCTTTCCAAAACATTGGCGAGTCTAAAATCCGCCGCCTGATATATTTGCATATGCTCATTAATAGGAGCAATGAGTCCAGTTCGCACGCTTCGATCAAGCTGCAAAATATTGGATAGTGGTCCACCATGACTTCCATGAACCGACACCCGGCTGTCGGATTAATTAATTTCGGAGGGTTTGTTTCTAGATTATCGGCCAAGAAGTACTGGACTGCCGCCTGCTGGGTTTGACCGAGGAAAGTATGAGGATTACAGAACCTTTGCTTCCATTCCTTGGCCGATTTGAAATCCCTCGGCCTATCCGGAGGCATAGGATCGAATACTTTGAAGCTCGGGTGCATCTTTTCAAACCGCGCCGGATACAACGGGCTACTCTCAGGTTGTTGATACTGGTCATACGGTCCATTAAGGTGCCCTTCTGATCCAATGAGACGACCAGTCCAATCTATCTCCGTTTTCTGATAACTCGAACTAGACCAGTTGACTGGCTGCTTCCTGCCATTGGGTAGAGTAACTACCCATTTTGGAACCTGATAGTGTCGCCAGTCGACGTCTATTTCTCCCAGGTATATGCGAACATAACGACTGGAACGAGAAAGCAACTGCAGTACCTTTCCTATATTTTAATTACCAGGGATTCGTTAGCGAGTCACTCGAGCAAATATTAATATAAACGGACACAGTGGCTTAAGCTTACGAGATGGCAGCGTCTCCGTCGAGGATGAGGGCGATGGTCTCGCTAGCCCACTCATGCTTTAATCTGCCTTTTCAGAACCATGAAGGAGTGGAAGAAACCAAATTTTTCGTTTCGGCTTCAGATAGCGAACGTTGTGTTCATCGGAGGTTCGAGGTTGAAGTCAGAGATGAGACGGTTTTATTAAGTACAATACGAGAAATGGAGCTTCCAACACGACGCCGATTCGCCAGGCCAGTCGAATCGAGTCGAGTCGGCCTCGAGTTATATTTAAACGTCGGCCAACGTTGACTTGCTCCTGAAGCCTTGTTTTAACCTCCCTCTTTGTTTCGGGTTCGTTTGCTCAAAGGCAAATGTGACGACGATACCGCAGGATCTTGAACTTCATAACAACATAGCCTCGAGTTACGTATATTATAATCGCTAACCAACTAACGCTAACATGCATAACATCAAAGGTTGAGGCAGGCTGCCGCGTGCGGAACCGAGAGGGCAAGCTTTGCCTCGCGACTAAACGAACGGTCGGGGCCAGATCCTCCTTGACGGAGTGTGCAGGGGTTCCATTCCGGTGGCTCTCGACCGGTCTTTCAGCCCAATTTCCCCGCAGGAATCGGCAGAATCCATGGCAGAATTCGCTTGAAACTGGGCGCAAAAAGGGTCTTTGTGCAGCTGTCACTAAGGCCTCTTTTTCTCCTTTTGTCGGTGCGGAATTCCCGGTGGCACCAGCTGGTGGTTGAGATATTTGGCTTCTTGGTCGTTCCTGGCTGGTCCGGTTTTCGACATCTCCTTTTCTTTTATCATGAAGAGCTAGTCCCCTTTTTACGGCGTGAATTTGCTGGGGCGGCTCTTGCTCACGAAAACACCGTCCAACCGCGAGGTTTAGAGGTCGAATATCGCCAGTATCACGACGGTGCTTTACGTGCCCACCAGACGGCCTGAACCGAAACTTAAGGGGCCCGTAATCCAATAGACTGCTCGACGCCTTGTCGCGATGAACACGGCTTCGACAGCCTTCCGGCTGCTAGTTTTACTATGCGTCCTGGTTATGATCTTGTTGTCTCTGCTTTCGTTCACCTTTATCTCGCCACGGAAGACCCTCCACGCGACACCTATAAACCTTACCGCGCCTTCCCTGAAACCAACGGATCCGATGTACTTAGCGGCCTGCGTGCCCATGTCGAAGGACCTTGCGACTCTTCCCGAGTTTATACTACATCACTATGCCCATATTGGCATTCAAAGGTTTTATCTGGTGGATCAGTCAGAGGAGGGTGGAGTTTCCAACCATTATCACGAATTGCCATTAAATGCCTCGTATATAACTTGGCTTGGGACACCACCCGCTACGGATAACGAAACCGCTCAGTTTGCGGCATACAACGCCTGTCAATCTCGCTATGGCAGCCTACATGCTTGGATTGCATATCTGGATGTCGACGAGTTCATTGAACAGAAACGGAAGGATGTTACGCTCCAAAATTTCCTCCATTCGATGGATAAAAACGCCACGGTTGGAGCTTTGGGGATCAACATGCTCCTTCATACCAATAACAGCCATATCCTTAAGCCCGAGGGAACTCTTCGAGCAGCTTTTACCGAGTGTGTTTCGTCAGATATGGAAAAATCGCCAAATGCTCATATCAAGAGTATCGTGAAGACAAAGTACTACGAGAAACCTCGGACGGACCATAACTTTATTACTAAGAGCGAATCCCTGACTGTGGGAGAAAAGGGTGATAAAGTACCTTTTATCTTCCGGCGGCCCATCACAACGGATCTTTTCGCGATACATCACTATGCGATCAGGAGTCGGGAGCAGTTTAACGTCAGGGTGAAAAACGGTGAGGTCGAGGAGCCACGGACTTTCCCGAACATGATGGACTGGTGGGATGCAGTAGGGAAGATGCCGAAGATGAAATGTGATAGTATGGCGAAACTGAAGCCCTGAGACATGGCTGGCTGGTAGGCAGCGGGCCATCTGGCACACCGCATGCACCGCCCGTATATAAGGACGACCCTAGCTTTTCAACCTTTTTTCTCTCTCTTTCTTAAACTTTTTGGAGTTATCGGGTGGTTTGAGTTTTTCCGCTAATAGGATGAGGTCATGATTTCCTCTAATTCTTCACTTTCCGAGATGTACTATTATGTTTAATCAAATGTCTACGCGTATACGTCCTCAATTATACACCTTAGTCAGGTTTTAGGTAATCGATTCTCCAAATCTCGATTCTTTCCTCGTGGCAGCTGGACGAGATCCTAGCGACACTTCTTTCCAAATCCGGCCACGGAACCAAGGTCAACGCAAAACTTGCAACAATGCATACGACTAATCTACCACCACCCTGCCCGCATTAGTCCTGAATTGCGGCCGTTTTAGCCAATTATTGGAGAACCTTCAATGTACACATTCGTATTTATTCCTCCAAGGCACCGAAAGTTTGAATTGGCGGGTATTCCGGACGGAGACTCGGAGACTCGGAGTTCGATTATGCCTGAATCTAGAAATTTAGGCCACGACAATCGCCCCCCCGCGGAATCGGTAAGGAGGTGTCAAAAAACTTAAAGGTTATTTTCTGCTGGTACCTTTGCTTTGGCCAGCCAGTAGCTAGTAGACCCGGGCCGGGGGTGAGAAAAACGCTATGCATGCGGGATCGAGTTTGTTTAAACATCATCGGTCCTATCGTCGTCAAAATTTCAATCTAGTATTGTATTGGCCCCGCTTGATCAACGACTCGGATTACATTTATGCTGGAGGGTATTCGCTGCCATGTAAACTGTACGCCGAATTAGTTCCATTGCACCGACTTTAATACACTTCCCGATATCCCAATTTTTACCACCCAGGCCAGTGTTGGGAATCAGTACGCAAGCTGGATAGGAAATAGCGGAGGATCTTAGGAAGGGGAGGTGGAAGCCCTAGCTGTTAGGAATTGTGGGGGGCGATACAAACCCCAAGCTAGGGCCCTAGGATTTTTCAATTTATTCAAGGACCATTGAATGTTACAACAGAAACACCCCATACCGACATACTACCGTCTAGATCTATATCTCAATTCACTTCGGATAGAGGGACTCATTCGTCGACGTGCCGAATTCGCGAACCAAAAAGAATACATGGTCGAGATGAGTGTGTCCTCACAAACTGAGGTAATCGGAGTATGGACTCCTACGAACATCACACATTCTGATTGGGAGGCTCTACCCCATGATTCAAGAGGTGGCATCCTTATCGGCATCCAGGTTACAGCTGCTGCAATAGCTGTTATCACGGTATCATTAAGATTGTATACTCGGAAATTTGTTACAAGAACAATTGGAATGGATGATTACTTGATGGCAGCAGTACTTGTATGCCCCAGAATTTCCAACTGTATACATATAGATTCTATTTTCTTACAGTTATACCATCCCCCTTTTTTTCAGGTCATGATAGTAGCCGTTTGCATCGTCATGGTAATACGTACGTATGCTCTGACTTCGTATTTCACAATTCTGGGCTTTGAAACATATACTAATATCTGTTGGAAATCTAGTTTTTAGTGTATTTCAGGCCGGCCATCACATCTGGGATACAAAACCAGGGAATATTCATACAATATACAAGGTATTTACACCTATACATTTTCCAAATCTTCTTCAAGAAAAAGCCTTTAATAACCCCTAAATTTAAAATCGTAGATATCATGGGGGATAACAGTAGTATACTACGCCATCCTAGGCACGACCCGATTCTCTGTCCTCGCGTCTTATATCCGACTATTCGGGAGTATTCCGATCTTTCGGGCAATTGTTATCATCTCAATGGTAGTCAACGGATGCATGACGATCTCGTTTATCGTGGCATTTATACTATCATGTCGACCTTTATACTATGCATGGGATCCATACGTCCATCCGACAGATTATTCTAAATGTATTGACGAAATCAGGTTCATTGTTGCGAGCAGTATAATGAATATCGTTATGGACTTCTGGGTCTGCTTTTTGCCCATACAACCACTGTGGAGTAAGTTCCCTTTTTTGGGTGCAGAGCCCCGGTATAATGTTGGGAGGTTGGGGTAAACGAGATTGAGAATGGAATGTGACTAACGGACTTAAAGGACTGGCGTTACCTCTGGGGCAGAAAATTATAACGGCGATATTGCTATCCCTTGGTGCGATGTAAGTACTATCTTTAATCCGTTCCTAGGATCCTCCTTAGTTGTTTTTAAAGGTACTAAAATGCGTGTTTTTGGGGGGTATCGTAGAGCTTGCGTCGCTAGCATTCTGAGACTTAGAGAACTCCAAAAATCGTTAATAACTACACATTCCACTGACCCAACCTGTAAGCTGTACTCAATATATTCTATATCCAATTAATTAATTTACTAACTTAATTTTTTAATTGTGCCACTAGACGACGCACTAGCATATGGTATCTACTCAGTCCTCGAACAAAATCTCGGCGCGATAGCCGCAAGTCTTCCTCCAACAAAAGCATTAATACAACGCCGATGGCCCAATTTTCTAAAAGCAGACCGTGGGAGTATGGCCGGTCGAGAAGAAGAACAGTTGAGGACAGCTTCGGAGATGGCGCATATTTCGAAGGGGAGCAGCTTTGGTACTGCTGCAGATGGGAATTTGGAAAATGGGGTACCACACATTACTGATATTCAGCCGCTGAGTAGAGCCTATAGCACGCCGTGAGTGGGCGCCGACGCTTCTGGGATTTTATTTAATATTGTCTGCGACGCTGGCGTTAAGGTATTTATACATTTGCTTGTAATTTGAGGGCTTTCTTTGGAATGATGCTGTTTAGCTCTCCGAAGATCTTCTTTCTCATGGGTTTCTAGAATACGGGCGAAAGGAGTTCGATATATTACCGATCGATTTTTGATACTCCCCATATTTAAAGCATGAGCCAAGAATTATCCTACGCTCGCTCAGTGGGAGGCTTGCCGTCTGGTTTACGAGACAAGACGTACATATATGTACATAGATACGACTTCCGTTTGCCTCTCTATTACACAATATTTGAAGTTTGCAAATAGTGGGCCTATCGGATATGGTTTACGAAAATTGGCTTGAGACAGGATATGATGCTTGATTTAGAGTTAAGGCGGCTTCATCCCACCACTGTACAAATGCTTACATCCATCCTCTCCAAGGATACCAAACGTCAACTACAATATCCTTACCATCTAGGATAAAATACCAATCATGACTCGCCGCTGCTACGCAAGCATGTTGAATATCCAAAACCAACTTCTCTCCAACCTTAAATGCCTTCTCAACTTTATCCTCTCCAACATGGTCTTTATTCTCTTTATCTAGAGTCAAAACCCCATGTTCCTGCGATATCCTTCCAAGAACCCACTTCTCCTTTCCTCGTACCCGTCCAAAGCCTGGGTATTGCCCTGGTTCTCGGCCGACCGCCAAAACCCCTGCGTTAATGAGAGCTTCATTTCGAGAAGGATAGACGGAGACAACTTCGACATTTACTGTGCATGCTAGAGAACTATTGCCCGGGAATGCCGGGTCGGGTGGTGGGACGACACCGGTGGCGAGTTGTTGAAGGTCGTTGAACGGATAATTCCCGGCGTGAATCTCTAGGCTACAATTATCCGGTAACTCGATGCCGAGATCTTTACCAAGCGATTTTAGATTTGAAACGACATGTGCAGTTGGAGTTGCACCGATGGAAAGGACTAGTGGTCTATTGCTCACATCTGTGGCGTCTAGTGAATGTGAAACCTCATTGAGAGCCTTGACGGCCGCAAAAACTGTCGATAACTCGGTTTTTAGATATGATATTGAATCATCTTCGGTTTTGGAGGAGTATGAGTCGCCGGCGTGTGCGTAGAAGCCGTAAATTGAGATGTTTCGGTGTAATATCGCGGATTTGAGAAGTTCCTTTAGAGAATCCGAGGACGGCTCTAGACCAGCACGATGGTAACCTGTGTCAAGTTTTATAAAAACAGACCAGGGTCTTCCACAAAGCGGTGGGAGGGAGTTTAAATTCGCAATTTGGGTAGGGTGGTCGACGAGAAGACGGAGATTGGGGATGTTTTTTGAGAGGGATGAGAGGGTGGCTACGTATGATGCTGCTGGTGGCAAGCCATATAAAACCTATCAAAGTTAGCATCATATATACGCCAAAGGCCCTCCAAAGGGGAACGAGAAACATACGTCTGTGACAGTACCGTCATCGATTAACGGCTTCAACCCACGGATTTCCCGAATCGTCGACGTGATAACAGAGTGGTGCTTCGGCCCGAGCTCTATCTTTGTGACTTCGATCGTCTAATTGACATATGAGCCCCGGAGCCAATCCCTCTGATATCGATTTGAAATACGGAGTGCAGTTTTGTTTATATCCATACTTTATGAGTCTTGACATGAGCTCTGAATGAGATATCCAAGCCTTCGAGGCTCCGGTGGAAGATATCGCAATTCCGTTGAATTGTCGGAAGAGAGAGACAGAGAGACGGGGTAGGAAGACTGGAACGGTGCCCTCCGATGTAAGAATGGAGAAGAGGATTCATTGCGGTTTTGCGGGCCGCGGCCTCGTCCATAAGTTGTTCTACGCTCATAGTGGGCGAGCGGCGGGGTGAAGTTTGATTCGAAAGTTCGGTACTGGACGAAGCTTTTAGCGGGAAGCTTTTATCTGAATAGAAAACCAACGTTTAGTAACTTTAAACGGAAGATTTGCTACAGTGAACGGGTACGTATTTCAACCACGTTGACTTACGAGCGAAAGTATTGATACCTTGGATCGATATCGAAGGGAGTTATAAATTCAATGCGGGCGGTGCGGCAAGAGACGTCGGATGTTACTTCTGGTTGTACAACAGGAGCTGGTTGAAATAATGACATCCCTGCTATAACCGGCCGGTCGACCGGGGTTTAGCCGAGCAAGTGATCGAGGCACGAATATATTGAATTAACATGTTGCACCTGGTCGGAATAGGGATTTGGATGAAGATACTATTCAAGATTTATCTAATTAGGGGTTTCTTTCTAGATATATCGATATATGCCTTATCGATATCACACTCATAAACTTATAAGTTCTTTCTATATTTATAAATTTGGTTTCGGCATTAGCGGCTTAAACGCATGAATAACTTGTATTGGATACCCTCGATCAAGCTAGACACTAGGACTAGCGATTTTGATTCGATATAAAAGCTCTATGGAAACTTTGGTAATCAAATCCATAGCCGAAACCGTCTAAACATCGGATTGAGGTCTAGTCTATCTCAATAGCCAGTGATCTAGGCGAGGACGCGGAATCCCCCCTCTACCTTAACTTCCACCCATCCTTCCTTCTCTGGCACCTCGATAAATCTTCCATCGACGCAAATCCATCTCTTCCATAGCTCTTTATCCTCTAGATTTTCGATCCTAAAGCCTTTGCTCTCCTCGTATCCGACGATTTCATGTTCCACATGCTTCCCACCCGCATATGCCCCCATAATCAACGTATTGATCAGATCTTTACCACTGATATCTCCGGTATACAATGCCCAAACTTGGCCATCGCGGCTCTTAGGACTGATCACGAACGTCGGCTCCATTCTGTCAACCAAAGCTAGCATCAGATATGAGTGTTTCGTTCCTCCCTTCACAGCTTCCACTCCCTTTACAGTTGCATTATAAGGTTGGAAGCCGTTCCCCGCACCACCAAGGAAAGTTCCTTTCATAACTTCCTCCGCAACCATCTTGAATTTGTTAATGCCATGCTTTCGATACTCTGGTGTTTCAGAACCACCAACGATAGAGGCATGAAAACCGTATGATGCAACAACGCATCCTCGGATCGAGGTAGTCTTGGTAAGTGATTCCTTAAGTGGCTCTCCATTTTCCCGAGAACCGGGCGAGAATGTGGCAGTGAAAGTGGGGAATAGAGTTGGTTTCCCATGAAGCAGAGACTTTAGTCCCAATCCATGCGCTGAGGCAAAGGCATTTGCTGTGCCCAGTGGTAGAACACAAACTGTGATCTTTTGAGAAGTGGTTGGAACCGCGTTAATATATTCGGTCACTCCAGTATCTCCGCTAAGGAGAACAATAAGGTTTTCGAGCCCATTTGAGGCAATCTGGGTTGTAAACTCTGCGATCGATGTAGGACTACTCGTGATATGAGTAGTATGTGCAACCCTTAGATAGCTGAGCAATGGGGATAGAAGGCCGTCATAGTATCCCTGAGCCGTTTTGAGACCCGAATTGTTTGATACGATGACATGGATCTGGGAAGCTGGCAGCTTAAGGTGGGGTGGGAGGTTTGCGGGGTCAATGATAAGCGACCACAGGGATTCTGATATCGGATGTCGAAGATTAGAGACTTCAAGGGTCGGAGGTGAGGCACCTGATCCTGCGAGGAGAACGTAGTCGCTCCCATCATCGTCATTGTTTAAATTGTTTGGTCTGAAAATAGCAATGGGGGTGGATTCTGGCTTAGTCTCGACGTCTGCCATTGTGATATCAGTCTATCAAGTCTAGTCGATCTAACAGTTAACAGCTTAACAATATTGCAAATCGATTAGATCTAGAGAAGAAAGCCAGCTTTTGCTTGGATATTGTAGAATGTAGAATTAAAGTATACGAGGTCGAAGAGGTTGAATAGTTTAGTGTCTACGCAGCACTTCGGATTTAATTCGTATTGACGGTTTAGCTTACAAATGTTGGTCTGCGTCTGGGATCCTCGGTGCCGGCATCGATGTTGACATTGCGTGGTGTTGCTCGCTTTCGGCAGTTACACAGGCCGCAACACAAAATATACTACACGTCAATATGTGTTGCGATGGTCTGGTAGGGTCGAATCTTGTCACTATCGAACGTCGCGTCGACGTCGACTCTTACATCTCGTGAAACCATCTGCATCTAGCATCTACGCTCTACGGATCTCCTCTCTCCATTTTCTACCCCTACAGCGTCAAGAATCCCCCTTCTTACTCCTCATTCTGCAGCTTAAATCCTCCCCTACTTTTGAAGATGATGGAGTACCCTATTCTCCATCTACTGATGTGGGCTCTGTTCATATTCACAGTACCATTCTTAGCTTTCCTAACCGTGCTTGTGGGTGAGGGAGCTGGAATGCATGTAAGGATAGTACAGACACTACTGCTACTTGTTGTAGTCGCACTGACTACTGTGATTATTGTCAAGACTATTATCCTACCAGTAAGTACCAAGCATCACTCTTTGATTCATTTGCGTACACGTTCAATCTTCTTACCTGAAATGTTATGATGCTAACAGTATATCACAGACGACGGCTACGGACCAGAATACGGGGTAGATAATCCATCAAGATTTGGCTGATACAGGCGTTATGAACAAGATTCGAACTAATATCTATTTGATGAAGAACCGCGTGAGGCTAGTCAAGACTTACACTTCAGAAACGTTGACTAGCTTGAAGATACAAGCTAAGTAGGCTTCCATACATTGAAACAATCTATGGCTGTCCACAAGTGATCGGATTGCTCTTAATAGTTGACGAAAAGTCTAATTACCATACCGAATGCCACTGATACGTCCTCAAAGTTGCCGGAGCCTATCATACCTTATTTATGAAGTATGCTTCAATCTCTCCCAAGTTTTCAAGTAAATGATGCAAATGGAAATATAGTGACACAGATCTTGCTAAAGTTCCGATTGATGATCCGGAAGTCGGCTATGCGGGGTCCTCTACGACTACTCTGAGGAATTTTTAGAAATCGAAATTTTACCCCTCCACAACATTTTTATCCCGAACGTTGCATTGCACTGATTAGCTTGGATTTTGACTAGTATTTGATTCCCTAGGTATTGTCCTCGAGCCATTAAGTTGGGAAATTGGGGCCGGTGTTGACTATGTTCGGGTTCATGAAATTACTGTTGCCACTGTACATGTACATAGCTGAGCGAGGGTATCTATCGTGTCCCTGAATTCCGAACACCTCGCTCCGGTATAGGCGGCCTCATTCCGCGATCTTAGACCCAAACTCCCCTTCAGGATGTAATCCGTTGGCTAAAACTTGGCGGAATGCCCACTACCCCGAGAAATCGGTCGTGAGGAATGAGGCAACACAGAATTTACCACGGGACAATATATGGTATCGACGGTATGCAATCCAGGTTCGCATACCTCATGCAGGTACCACAGGAGTAAGCTTCTGGAAAGGTGTAACGGTATAAAGAGGCCGTTATATCGTCTTTTCATCTATCTTTTTCTCTCTTTCAGCAATCATCGTTCAACTCTTAACTCTAGTCACTCATTTTAAGAGTTTTTCTTCCTTTCTTTCCCTTCTTCTTTATTTTTATTTTTTTCAATCTTTTTTATCAAATTTTTATTATTTCTTTTCTTCCTATATTCTCTTCTTACTTTACTATTATACTACTTTCTTTGGGTTTCCAGGGATCTAACGCCCTCTTAACACACAATAGCTATGGCGCCGTCCGGACAATGGCTACAGCTCTATTTACTTTCTCTTCTCTCTGTTCCTTCTCTTGCTTTGCCCAATATCGACCATTCAAATACCCATATCAGGCGAAAAGACTATCAGGAACAGTCTCGTTGTCAATTCAAACCCCTTGGATTCGTCCATCCGCACCCAGGTTCCTCAAAATCCATAATCACAATTACAAAACAAGGCCAAGAGGTAACAACATACACACCAGCGGCCACTAAATGCTCTGCCGGTACCTGCAAAGAAGTTTACTGTTCTTCAACTTATCGCTGGTATTCTACCTGGCTCCCTGGCCCAAGCGGCCTTCAATTCGTCACCCGTGGTGATGATACTATAACTTTACCTCCCGTACCCTGTGCGACTTCTGCTCCCAAAATCCTTACCAAGTCACATTACTGCAAGAAAAACGGTGTTTATACCATCAAAGGGAAGGTTTATCAGGTACATGATGCCCCGAAGTATATTAAATATGCCGTGGAGACCGTTCATACCTATCTTGTCAGTGATGTGGATTCTTATTTCCAATGGTTGCACAATAAGACCTCTGGAGTAAGGGTAAATATTAAGAGAATTAGCTGCGTGGAGAATACTTGTACGCACGAAATTCAGACCTGGCAGAAAGACCAAAGAGTCAACAAGGAGGTTAAGTCGTTGACTGCGGAATATAAAGGCTACTGTGGAAAAGCTGGAGCTTGCACACTTTCAGCGCAAATTCCAGGTTATGGGGGGAACAAGATTGTGGTCACTGCTAAATCTAAGGGTCCGGCGACCTGTGTTTCTGCGCAGGAAGTCACGATAACTAGGACACACGTTGTGACAAAGTAAGCTTCTTGAACGATCCATAACCATATATTAGTACTAACATTTATTGGCTTTAGTACTGTAACTCGAAGACCGGTACCTATTACCCACCGGATTCGAACAAGAACAGTCACGAAAACCAAAGCCAGAGTATCTAGCTCTTGTACTTCGAAACCATCCAAAAAGATTACCCTGTCAAAAGCAGTCAGAAAAACTACAATTTGCTCGTCAGCTGCTTCTCGACGGGTTACTCCATCCCCATCAATTCCAACTGGCTATAAAACCATTGACCAAACCAAACCACTTCCAACCCAACGAATCAGCGAGGAACTCTATATCGCTGTAGCCCTTATTCCTTCAATCGGATATAATAAAGCTTACCAGAAGGGTGGTAAACTAACCGCAGACTACTTTGTTCGTTTCGACAATTTTGAAGATGGAAACCTAACATTCTCGAAGAATGAATGCGATGCATTACCATTTTCCTTGTCAGACGGCGAACTTACAGCCAACGGCGATTATCTAAAGGCACTTGTTGAGGAAGATGCTATATCAATATCATCTCGGCCCGAATCCGTACCGGTACGGATGAGTACCCCGGAATCTGGAGATACTGTAGCAGTGATTTCAACATTTTATGATGGATATCAACGCTTGTTAGTCTGGGGTACCCAAAGACTTGCGGCTGGGACCGCACTGGCTCAATTTTGCATTCGAAAAGATGCAAACAGGAACAACGGTCAGATATATGTCTTTTGGGATGCGATGGCACCTCAAGATTGCTCTTTAGTGGCGTTGTTTATTCTTGGTAAGTTCTAATCTAACATGAAGATTTTAGTTATTTTTTTTATGTTATAAAATAAACTAACAGGATTGTAGACGGCTTTGTACCATCCAAAAAACCCTCGGTTACAAAGACCATAACTAGAACATCCTCCATAATAGTCCAAAAGACCAAGCCGTGCCCCGAAAGTCTGTCCACTAGCTCTCAGGTATCAACTAGTGCGACAATAAATGAAGCACGCAGCTCTTTCATAACCTCTTCATCAAAGACCCCTTCATCCACAACTATACCGTCGGCAAGGGCCTCGACAAATAGTTCTTCTTCTTCAAGTGCATCCACGGATATTTCGACAACGAGTGCAGTTCCGCCAGCAAGAACTCCTCCACCTGTTGACGAGTATTCGTACGGAGACTATGGAAACTTTGGAGACTTCATTACTGATTTGTTTGATTAAGTCTTCGCCTCCGAGATGAGGCCTTTCAATTCATGTTTCACGCATATGATCACAAGATGATCTTTTATTATACCCAGCCTTTGAGAGACTAGGCTACTTTCTTATGTATACACATCTATGGCCAGGCGTTATTAGGGGTTTTATTTTTTATTTTCTTTTGTTTTAGTGATTGATTCAGAATATATTTTATATCCAGACTGAAATTACTCATGATCATCGGCTGAAGTTGGAGACAATTGGCCATCGTAGTCTCGAGTCTACTATAAAATGATTCCGAAATCGCACATGTGAGACCTGACAGTTATGCTTAGCATTCACACGACTTATCGTACCTGTATCGATTTAGGGCTCCAGCTCTCCGAAACAGTTTGAGACTCCTATAATCGATATTTTTAGCTCCCCTTCCCAGCTTCCCAATGAATAACTATAATGAATACCTATAGGACTATCGATACTTTGTAAATATCTGTCGCATAATCGGAACGTGTCGTTACGATTTTGTGCCACGGCATTCATTTCCGAGTCATGCGTCGAGATACTCGATTCTATCATAGTGTGATAATGGTCGACCCAGCTAAAAATATACGCCGCAGCTAGTAGGCCGCCTGGGAGATCCTTCTCCTTGATTCCTTCAGTTTCTCGCCCATACTTTTAGTTTATTGGCAATTGCAATTTCTTTTGCAAAAGCTGTTAACTAGCTTTGCCATCTTGTAATGTAGTAAGATCTATTGGCTAATTCAAACTTTCTAAAAAGTTTCCCTAACTTCATTCGAAGAAAATTCCTCCTCTAGGGAATTTTCTATTCCTTCTTCTTAACAGATCAGCCAATTACCATGAAGTCTCCGTTCAGCTAAGGTAAAATGGAAATTACGGCAAAGTCCTGCGGAGATGACACCCAGCCTTGAAGATTCGGGTAAACATTCCAAGATAGGCACGATATCGCATATAGGCATCCCAATCTATATTAGTGACCACCCCCCAAGTGGCAGGGAACAAATTTTCATTGCATCATGAAAATATGGTGTTTCATGCTTCTTCCTCGGGTAAAACCTTGTCTTCTAGACCTTCTGGGCATTAGCAAGTCTGGGCCTCACAATGCGGCCCTCCTATAGGGCGCCGCTGGCCTCACTCTGCATTTGGCACGCATGGCAGTGTTTCGCAACAGGTTACTCCGGAACGACACACAACGCAAAGCCACACTCCTCCAGGCGTTTTCTCCGTCTGCCAACGGTTCGACCATGAGACGGCTTCCCAGTTTGAGCTGCACGACCCCGCGCTAAGGTAATAGCATTGATGTGCTATTGAGCCTATCTGGAATCGATATAGTACATGTAGCTTGGGAAATGGCAAATTCGACGGATTCCACAATATATAAGGACCGTTTCCCACCGACCCAATCTGATTTTTCTTTCTCCTTCAGTATCATCCGAAAACTCAAGTATCTAAAACCCCCAAATACATTTTCTTCTCTTCTTTTCATCACCTCTGGTAGGTTGATTTAGGCTGGTCCTTTCCAAAAAATCATTATTACATTTTCATTTTTCTATTACGAACTACTTTCAGTTTCGATTCACGGCATCTTCTTCTCCTTACGATAATCTTTCAAACGATCTATCTTAATTTTTTACGGCATCTTCTACACTCTTAATTCTCTTAATTTTTTTATATCTTTTTATATCTCTCTCTCAAATCATTCAAAATGAAGTTCTCTGCTATCCTCGCTGCCGCTGTCCTCGCCTTCGTTGCCTCTGGTGCTCCTCTTGAGCGCAATGCCCGTCGTGCCACTACTGCTGACCTCGCCCGCGCCGATGGTCCAGTTGGCATCGTCGGTGCCCCAATTCTTGTTGCCCGCAGCAATCCGCTTGTCGCCTACCTTCACAAGCGTCAAGATAGCCAGGGCTTGAAGAAGTTGGTCATCAACTACCTCACCCAGAAGAAGGCTCCCGCGAGAATCATCCAGTTCGTGGAGACTGCTCCAGATCAACTCGTCGGCCGCATCATGCAGCTCCCACCCCAGGATATGCAGAACGTCGTTGGTGCTCTCGAGGAAGGTAGAATCCCTTCCATCCCTGGTATTCCACCAAAGGAGTTGGTTCTTTCCTTCTTGCAACCTCTTGGAATTCCAGCGGATACCATGTCCAAGATCACCAACGCTCCAGACACTGTCTTCAACAACATCACCAAGTTGCCACTCAAGGACCTTGATGCGGTTATCATTTCCCTCCAGGGTGGTGTCATTCCAAACATCCCCGGTGTCACTGACGGTATCGCTGGCGTTGACCCTAACGCTCCTGCCATCGGGACCGTTCCCGCAGCTGGTACCGTTCCAGTCGCCACTCAGCCGGTTGCCAATGTCCCTGTCCGCCAAAGCTTCGGTGCCCCAGCTGGCCGAAAGGTCAAGCGCGAGTTCGGCCGACCTGATGCTTCCTTGAAGGTCCGACAGGTTCAACAGCTTCCCCCTACTGGCCAGGTTCCTACCACTGGTCAGCTCCCAACCGGCCAGATCCCAGCTGGTCAGGTTCCAACCGGTCAGATCCCAACCACTGAGGTCCCACCACTCCCAGCTACCGGTGCTGAGCTCAAGACTTTGACCATTCAAGACATGACTCAAGGAGGCGCCCCTCCTCAACTCATCGAGTTTGTCAAGACTGTGCCAGACGCCACCTTCGACGCTCTCCGAGCCCTCGAGCTCACCGTTGGCGGTCAGAACGGCCAGCCACTTAACCAGGCAGTCGTCGCCCAGCTCAACGAGTACTGGGGTCAGTTGTACAACGGCCAGATGCCAACCATCTCCACAGCTGGAACTGCTCCAGTTGCCAACACCCCAGTTGCCAACCTTCCAGTTGCCAATGCTCCCGTTGCCAATCTCCCAGTCGCCAACCTCCCAGTCGCCAATGCCCCGGTTGCCAACATCCCAGTCGGTAACACCCCAGTCGCCACCATCCCCACCACCATCTAAATGATTGATTGATAGTCCACGAGTTTTATTTGTAGAAGAATGCCCTGAAGTTTGATGCCTGATGCCTGTATGTGGTAGTTTTTTTTAGAAAGTGTTAATATATTAATGACCTTTAAAACCCCTTCTTCTTTCCATTCGTAAAATTACAAACAGTGATATAAGCTTAAAGTGTAAAAAATACTAACGACACTGTAAGATAATGTGATGTGAATAACTATGCCCTAAACCTTCTACACTCCTCGCATATCTCGATCCCACAGCTACGACAAGCTAGAATATACTTCCAATGTCTAACATCACAAATTTCACACCTGTGGCCAAATGGCTTCGGTTCTGATTCCCTCACAAAGCCTCCGGGATGTTGGCAGGCGCCATTGTTGTTAATAATTTGCTGTTGAACTTGATTAATCATATTCATTCGGAATCTTGGTGCGAGCGGTCGCACGGCGGCTTGATCTACTCGGGCTGCGGCATCTTCGTAAAGTCGTCGTTCTTCAAAAACCGGGCATGGACATTTCTTCCACTCTACCCCACAAATGTAACAGAATTCTGCTTTACAGTGGCATCTTTTGAGAAGAAGAAAAGTAATATGTTAGAATAATAATTACTTATGTTCATAGATTGGGGAGGGCGGAAGTAGTAACTTACGTTATATGATGACACCCACTCCTCAGCTCGACCATTCTTTTACACTTGAAACACTGTTTCCATCCTTGCTGCCCAGCAGTATTTATCACTGCTTGCAGCTCATGGTCAACTTTGCAAGCGCCCGCGTGCCATTTTTCTTTACATTTTGTGCAAGCGACTGTCGAACAATGCTTACAAAAGGCGAAGTTACTGGCTTTGTTGACTGACTCTGGCGGAATGAACTGCAAACACTTTTTGTTCGGACAGTACATTCTATCTGAACTTGAATATTCTACCGCTGCTTCTTGATATTGTTCATATTCCGCAGCCGATAGGATCCTCGCAATAACGTTTCCAGGAATTTCGACCTTGCAGCACTTAAGAGGATAGAGTGATTCATCTTTCATAGCTCTGAAAACGTAGGTCCGTAAACAGTTTCGACAATAGATATGATTGCAGGGGTTGCATTTTGTAGATTGGTCTTGTAGTACGTTGTCGGAACAGATGCTGCATTGAACTCTCGGTCCGGCATTATAATACTTCATACTACTCTCCCGCACGTACGGACGTCTATATGTTGGCATTGTTCCAGCGTTACTTTCGAACTCATCGTCATCGTCATATTCGCTGTATAGTGTTGTTTGATCTCCATACTCCGTAGACCCCGCCACCGATTCCAAGTCATAATTACTATAATCGTCACCACCTCTCATGACCAAAGCGCGAGACCGGGAAGACGTGGCAGCAGCAGTAGATCGAGGTGCGGTTTGCGGAGTAGCGTCCATAGTGTTTGCCATTCTTAGCGCTTGTTCTCGGTCTCTAACAGCGATAGCTTCAAGGGCTTGGAATTCGGCGATTGTGGTGGAATCCTGGAGAACAGCGTCCGCGATACTTTTTGCCATGCGTTGGTCTGCGTGGAATTGAGACATGGATAGAAGGATGTCTTTGTAGTCTTGTAGGGCTGCATGACGATCAGCCATTTTACCTGCTTTTTCCTTGCCCTTACGATTATCGACTTCGATATCGAGCTCTTCAAGTTGGAGCGTTAAGGCTATTAGTAAGTCATCGTTGACTTCATAGCCCGCAGTTGAATTTGAGGGTTCGGGGTTTCGAGTGTGGATCGGGAGCCTTGATCGTGAGGGCCCTGCTGTTGCCATGATGATATCGGTAGCGCTATCGCCGCGGATTGAACCGAAATTGGTATATATCTAGGCAATATGCGCCGAGAGGCTATAAGCTATGAAGAATCGGTTCAGATCTGGTACATGCGACACAACGATCCGTATCTATACGCCTTGTCTGAAAAAAAAAAAAAAAAAAAAACCGGAGATGTGCCACTATAGTGCAAGTACTTAGGTGGTGCGATTATCCCGCAGTGCAAATCTGCAGACAATTCAATTCCCCCGCGCGCGCGTTGGATCGATACTTAGTAAGCCCCGTAATAACCTCGATTATCGGTGTACCATATGGTACTATGTGTCCAGCCAACCTGTTGTCCAACCAATTGGTACCGATTTGTGGGGTTCGACATTTGGTTGCACCGTTCTCGATTTCAGGCAACATTTAGAACCCCGGCCGAGGAATGCAGCCTGACGCGCCGGGGTAAATTCAGCAGCGTTCTAACGAAGAACATAGACAATATAACCCGGGCAAGTAGACGAAGAAAAACATGGGATTCAAATAATTTAATTAGTATATCGTCTAATTTTTCTTTTTTTCTTTTCCCGCTATCTAACTGCAGATAAGAATATGAATTACACCACGATTTTCGTGTTGCGTGTGGTATTTTTGACAGCTCCGCATTGGGAAATGCAGGGATCGGAGCTCCAAGCCGTCGGCTATCCCCAACCATTTCGCAGCTTAGCTTTGGGACTTCGAAGCTTCCCAAGTTCCTGTTCCTGTTCCTGAGCTAAGTCCCACCAGTGCTATCCACTTCCTCACGACCAATTGGCATAATGTCCGACCTTCCTGATACTACTCCAGTCCCAGTATCCGATGACCGAATCTGGGTCGATGGATGCTTCGACTTCAGCCATCATGGTAAGTAACTTCGAATCAATATCTACTCAATGGGTAACTAGCATGTGGAGGGGTTCTCGTGCTAACACCGAGGCGAAAACACCCAGGCCATGCGGGCGCCATGTTACAAGCAAAGCAGCTCGGAAAGCATCTCGTCGTCGGAATCCACTCCGACGAAGAAATCACAGCAAACAAAGGTCCCACAGTTATGAACCTAAAAGAACGGTACATATCTTTTCTCAAACCGAAACGATCTCTAAGAGATAAAAAATAAAAAATAAAAGACGTTTTATGGAATTTGAATCCCGAAGTTCGGCTACTAATCCTTGCGAGTGCAGAGTTTCCGCTGTGGATGCTTGCAAATGGTCCGATTTATCAGTTCCCTACGCGCCATACGTTACTCAAATCCCATGGTTGGACCACTTCGGCTGTCAATTTGTCGTCCACGGTGACGATGTCACTACCGATGCTGATGGAAACGACTGTTATCGTCTCGTCAAGGCAGAAGATCGGTTTAAGATTGTTAAACGCACCCCTGGGATTTCTACAACCGATTTGGTCGGACGTATGTTATTGTGTACGAAACAGCATTATATCAAAAGCATCACTTCTCTCATAGAAACCGATGCCGAGACGATGCAGCGGTTCGAGATGTACGCAACGGATTCTACTGGATTGGCCCCTGGCAGCGTGGTTTGGACCTACGAACCATCAAAAACCCCTGGAATCAGAGAGTTGATCGCCGGTATTGACCCAGATGAAGAACAAAGGGTGATCTACGTCGACGGAGGGTTCGATCTCTTTTCCTCTGGCCAAATCGAATTTTTAAGATTGGTAGTCGAAGCCGAGAAGAAGAAATACCCTACACGCCCTCCACCATATGTCATCGCTGGTATCCACGACGATTATACCATCAACAAACAAAAGGGGCTAAATTACCCGATTATGAATTCGCTGGAACGTTCGTTGTGTGTACTACAATGTCGGTACATCAACGCCGTAATCCTCGATGCGCCATTTTCGCCTTCTAAGGAGTTCCTGAATACCATCGCTGAAAATATCGATGCAAAAGTTCAGGGTGTATACCACGGACCCACTGCTTTTATGCCGTCAGAGGGTGACCCATACGCTGATGCGAAGGAAATGGGGATCTTTTTCGAGGTTGATGAGCATGAGTTTTCGAGTGTGAATGCGGGAACTATAGTTGATAGAATTGTAGCTGCCAGGGGAAGGTTCGAGGAACGACAGAGGAAGAAAGGGGTTAAGGCAGATTATGAAGTCAACATGACACATGATTAAAAAGAAAAGTTGGTGTTTGAAGCTTGTCGCATAGCATACCCATAATTTCTAATATCAAAATCCCGTGGGAAAAAAGGCTTATCAACATTAACCGGTTTATTTGTAATATTGCATTATATACTATGGCAAAGATATATCGATAATCAAGCGGTCCTACACTCCCAACTTGATGCAAGATTTGGATCACCCACGCCCTTATATGTCGTTTTTAACGGATGTCTACAGTGCGCTTTCTCGCCTGTAACAACGCCGCCAACCAACTTCCGTCCCGTCAACGTATCTGGCGCGATACCCTGCTCGACCCATTTCACCATTGTCATTAACACACTATCCGCAGGATCAATGTTCAAAGCGCCCGCGGTAGTATACTGATTCGACCCTCCAACAAACCAAGCCCCATCTCCGGATGTACAATGATCTAGTCCAGCTACCGGGAAAAATCTATAAAAATCATCTAGTTGAGAGGAAGGCAGACCCATATCCCTAGACACGCCTTCGTAGTAATCATAACTGTTTTCGGAAGTTATCATACAGTCTGCTAGGCCGTGGTACATGAGGATACGAGTGTTATTGTTTTTAGCGTCGGTGAGATCTGTTTTCTCGGTTCCGACACCGAAGAGGTCTTGTTGGAAGTCGTGGTCGACGACGTCCCAGTTGAAATCGTTCTGGATAGACCAGGTTGGGTCGTTATAGAGTGCATACCTGGTTAAGTAACCTCGTCAGCTGCATCATCCATGGCAGCATATGTATACGTATACACGCGCAGGATTGATACGAAATTTGAGATGAAGTCGAAAGGGTCATAACTTACTTATACCACTCATCACCGATATAACCCGGCACACCGCCATACATGAAAAGATAACCCACAAACTCCTTCGTAATAGGATTCAACCTCGGGCTTATGAACTTCCCATCGTTCCCATAAACCGGTGAATAAATCTTTCTAACCGTCAAAACCTGGGCAGCGGTGAGACACTGATGAGAAGTCCACGTCTGACCAGGTCCACACAGTAACTCCTCAGGTCTAGGTTGACACTTCATAGGATCTTCGATAACATTATCCAAAACCCCATCAATCCCATCACATTGGCCAACCACCATCTGATGAACCGCAATCCACTGATCTCGATTCAAATGCGTAGCCGAACCAGGTGGACCAGTAATCTTAAACATATTACTACCAGCAGCGACAACAGCATGGAAATTCACTGCAGGCGCAGCAGACACGATACCGTCATACTCGTCAGGAAACTCCTGGGCGGCTTTTAAACCCTGGCGTCCACCTGATGAACACCCGATATAATAGGATTTATTGATCAACGATGAGTAAAAATGGCTCACAGCGCTTTTACCGATCTTCCCGGCGGTGTGAAGGGCCCTCCATGCGTAGTCTTTGACTACTTCGGGGCGGTTGAAGAAGGGGAGCCCTGTATCACCAGCGTGTCCGTTATTATGACCAACGACTGCGAAGCCGAGAGATGTTCCGTATGTCATGTCGTTATATTGGATGCCTGTTAATATTCACATCAGCACCCGGTCATGCATACCAAACCAATATAAGATAAATATTAACATATCTAGGGAACTTACACCCGCCTAACCCGCCATTCCCCGTCATCAAAAACCTCTCCCCTTTCGACTCCCAATTTGTGGGCATAAAAACTTCAACAATGACACTAGATGTACTGCTAGTAGTTACATTGAGTCTAAGACGACACATATCTGCCAACGATATAGCGAATTTTAGACACCGGTTCGCGACAGGTTCAGGAAAGGTTATGTTTGTCCCCTGCGCGACATACTCTGCGAGGAGAATATCTGTATCGACGGCATTGAAGCTATCCGTGAGGTCTGAACAGCGCTGTTCGAACTGCGTCTCCTCTGTTGCGGATGAGCGAGAAGAGAGAAGGATAAGATATAAAGTACTTAATCTAGCGGTGAACCTCATTTTGATAAATTATAATTTTTTATAAGATTCACCTGGTAAAAACTTTTAGAATTCCAGTCCATTGTCGGGTTCACTTATATATATAAGCTCGTAGACGCTCAGACCTGCGCACGGGTGGCAACTTATCTCGTAAACCAGAATTAAGCCAGCTACGTTTGAGCTAAGCCGGATCAACTTAATTGCAACCAACGGATGCCTCTAGACCACTAACGGATGACTGGAGATGAAAAGATCGCGCGGTTCCGGCGGTAGTGGACTAGAGAATATTATGATCCTTTGTAGCAACGCCTCCTGAGCTCGAGCGCTCGTTCCACAGTGATCCACAGCAATTGCAATCGAAGATACGTGTACAGCCTTACGTTAAAGGGCGGAAGACGCTAGTGAGAATAATAATACGAAGCCCAGCAGCCGTTTTTTTTTCTAGAGTAATAATCCAATAATTTATAGATCCACATTATCAGGGAAGCTCGGTGGTCAAGCCTCCGGCAGATCAACGCTATAGCACTTACTTGTATACTTATACGGAGACATTCTATTTAATAATTTTATTTTCGGGATATAAATCGATGGATCCATGGAAAACCCTGCGAAGAGCTAGAGCCGACATCGAGCTTTTCCGTCAAAAGACCAGACCAATTAATCACGAGGTTTTCGAGTCCTCGGGTTCCCGAAGAAGGTCTTATAAGTACCTAGGTAAGTACGCACCTTAACTAATTGACGGAATTTGGATGATATCTTGCACCCCAAAGGAACACAGAGCAAACCACCGTACGGGTTGCTCCGACGCCCCTTCACTAGTGTTTAATTGGTAAGTCTTACTTAACACCACCTCGTCTCGAGATTGGGAACCGTCGGCCTCGCTAAATAAACTTTAAGCTATTTTGAAGATCCACCCACGTGTGGATCTTGAAGTCAGCCATTGAGGAGTTCTCGAGTGCTTTACCGCAGTGTAACGGGATGCGTAGTTGCTTTCCAGTCATAGTGTGACATGCTAGTAGATAGGTTGATTTACAGGTTAGTTCACAGGCTAGTAGGCAGCCAGCTACACGAGTCTACCCGCCTACGAGCTAGCCTATAACCTAGCTAATAGTTAGTAGACCAGGCCGTGGGACGTCTGGGTGCTTAGTGTGACCTAAAGTAAATAGAGTGGTTTCCAAACATGGTTAGGGGGCCCACTTTGTCGTTCAACATTTGGGACGCCATAAACACATTTGGGACGCCATACATATCGAGACAACGAGATCATAATAGTAATATATATATGGCGATAGAGCCCGGCAGGGTGATTTGTGTATGTGACGAGCTCGAGATGATGCTCTATGGATCAAAAGTAGCGTTGGTTAATCAATTCTACTTTATCTACTCTAAAAGCCTAAGCACAAGTTGTTTAGTGCCAAGGCTGTCTAAAAGCTTAGTTAGGTTAATTAACTAGGCATTTGCATATTTGATTATAATAGTACTTCATAGCTCTTGATCTGGTGGAACTCCATGTGCAACGTGACCAGATAATATAAAACACAGGAATGTATCCGCGGTTTCTAAATGCTAAAATCCAGATGTAGAGCCTAGCGTAGTATACACGGATTTCATTTGATTGAAATAAATTAGTATATAAGTCATGGCGGGGGGGCTGTTAGAATAATTAATACTTGGGGCTCAAAATTTACCGACAAAGATGACCTAGGCCTTAAGTTGAATACGCGCGCATTATCTTACAGCCTTTTAAGCTTTTCAGACCTTTATTCAAAACGATAAGAGAAAAAAAGTTGAGGAGAAAAATGGTATATAAAATATAGGATTGAATAATTTGTGACGAGCTATTAATATTATGCATGCTGTTACGAATGACTCAAGTACATAACCTATCACGGTACGAAATAAGTTGAGTTATCGCAGGCTCACAAGATGATGACGACCAGTGCAAACGCCAGCCTTGGTGCCTGAATTCAAGCCCAATGTACGCAACCCGCAAAATGCCTGAATCCTGCCCAACAGCCGCTATAAAAGGTAGTTCCGGTCTGAACAAACACGAAAACCCATGACCAATTCAAAACCACCATCTATCGATATTGATCTATATCTATCGTGATCATATACTATCGATAACTACTAGTAGCTATAGTCCTGCATAAATCCGTTCAGTTCGATCCAAAGTTGGAGAACAAGGTCGGGGGGAAACTTCGAAAATGGAAAAACTAGAATACCTCACCCTCACAGACGCACCGCTCACAATCTCCTCTCTCCCCGTCGAAATCCTACGAAATATCATCGATCAAGTCGTCCTCTCGACAGGCTTCTACGCTGCCCTGGAGGTCCGTCTTGTCAATAGTAAGGCCAAAGCCCCCTTGTCAACGTTCTGTGCCACCATGGACAGAACAACACAAAAAATCCAACAAATTCGAAAGAACGGAAATCCGCTTTAAGGTACTAAGATGTATGCGCATATTCTAGAACTATTCGATATCATCGTACTAGATTCCGTTCTCGATACCGATCGTGATTCCCATTTAGACACGGGATCTTTAGATATAACCCCGGATCTAGCATATACAGCTCTTTACCGTCGAGTAGTCGATACCGCCACTCGTTTACCCCTCCTCGTCTCAAAGATCCGGAGCTTAACCACAAAGATCCATGAATATGAACCATCTCTCCCTATCGACGGGATCCGAGAAGCACTTTGTTGGACGGCAATACTAGAATGTGGTGGTGTAGCCATATTCAACTGGCGAAAAGGTGGGTTCTACACCAGTATCAACAAAAAGCATGACAAGATAAACCAAGAGATACAAAAAACCGATAAAGAGGACGAAAAATGGATGGATTGGTATCTATCTTCGATTTACGCCTATTCACACGACTTTGAAAACTTGACGAGAATCTATGAAAGAGCCGAGGAAAAAGGAAAACCTGTAGATCTTGACTGCGAAAGTGTGGTTTTCGGAACTATTCCTATCATCGCTGCGAGATATGGAACAGAAGAGATGGCGATATGGGCATACGATCATAGCACAGTATGTAAACCAAAAGGTCCCGTTCGACAAGAATTCATACGATATACCGCTTTATTCGGCAGAATCGGAATAATGAAACACTTAGTCGAAGAAAAAGGTGATAGGGATGAGAAATACCTTGCATTCACAGATACTCCGAAATGGGCCACCAGTTTTGGACAAATCGACCTATTGAAATGGCTGATAGCAGATGCCTGGATGGTATTTGAGGATGTTTCCAAAGAAGCGAAGTATATCTTCCTAGCTGCTTGTACGCATGGAAATACAGAGATCGCGAGGTGGATTGTCGAAGAGGAGGAGTTCGAGCCGGAACCTGGGGAGAAGACAAAATCGTTGAGACATGGAAGACCCTTGTGTTTAGCGACACAAAGTGGGAATGTGGACATAGTATCGTGGTTATTAGGCCTCGAAAATATGGGGACAAAAGATGAGATGCTCTTGTCTTTCAAATGGGCTATGAGGTATGCAGGGCTAGATATGGTCAAGCTGTATTTCGAGAAAGGGCTTCCAATTGACCCTAGTCAAAATGATTGGGTGGGCGGTAAAGTTGTAAAGGCAGCTATTGACGCTGGGAGGAAAGGGAGAGCAGAACATCTCAGGTGGGTTATGGAGAATGGAGTGGTATTCAAGGGAGGCGATGAGCATGCTGTAGTGTATAAGACAGCTGAAGGAGGGAGCCTCAAGTGTTTGAAGGTGCTAAGAGACCTGTTAGAGGGGTATGAAACTATCGCGAAAGAAGAAATACAGAACGCCTGGGATGTTAAAGACAGGCGGGCTGTTGAGACACTATTAACAGATGGGGTCGAAAAACCAAAAGGCTTCTGTGAGAATACATTAAACGGCTTGAAATACCAGGTACGGGTAGTATCAACATCCAACTGGTCAAGGAAGAAGTGGGGTTATTGGCCATACCTGTGGAACTATTCCACTCATTTTTAACATTTGGAATTCACATCTATATAGAAAATTGGTGTTAGTGAGGAGCTTACCTTAGAGCTGCTTTATTAAACTAGGTATATGTACCTAGTCGCCGGCTCCTGCGTGTATCTACCGGCCTTACACAATTTAGATCAGTAACCTCCAAGCATAATAGCCCTCGGATACTATATGCACAATACTTTTAAGTTTAAAAAGAAAGTGAAAAAAACATTAAATTTTAATTTTTGGTGATATCTTTCTAACAGTTATAAAAAGGAAAAAGAAGGAGGAAAGGAGAAGGAGAGGTAGGAGGAGAGGGAAGAGAAGGGGGGGGAGGAGAAGGGGGGGGG